>NW_017729031.1:99064506-99085379 GCF_001723915.1 Gavialis gangeticus
CTACTTCACAGTTAGGGCGGCTAGGATCTGGAACCAACTTCCAAGGGAAGTGGTGCTGGCTCCTACCCTGGGGGTCTTTAAGAAGAGGCTTGATGCCTATCTGGCTGGACTCATTTGAGTCCACTTTTTCTCCCGCCCAGGCGGGGGGTCAGACTTGAAGATCTACAAGGTCCCTTCTGACCCTACTTGTATGATTCTGTGATTCTATGATTCATTAATTTCTGTCAGCTTTGGCAGCGAGAGCAGCCTGGTTCAGCTGCTGTCTCTAGATGGGAGGGGGAGAAGGCAAGAGAGGGATGTCCCTTCTGGGGTTTTCTTAATCCCTTTCTGGGGTTTTCTTCCTGTTGGATCAGGAGCATCAGTCTAACTCATGTCAATTTCTATGTATCGCCATGAGCTAGACCCAGGAGCTGCACTTCTGTCTGAACCCTAAGGTACTCAGTTTTACGTAATCAGTGTAGTTTAGATCAGTAGCGAACAGAACATACATCCGCTCTTTGGTCTGGGGTGGGAGGGGGGCAAATCTTAGACCAGGTCCCACCATTTGGAAACCAGTATATGTGTGCCAGACTTCTGGTCTGTTGTGGGTATAGCCCAGTTTTGTGTGTCGAACTTCTGTTCTGCTATGGGTATAAACCATTTTTTGATTGCTTATACTCGTAAAAGTGTAGTGTCTGTAACTGGCTTTAGAGTGCAACTTTGAAATTTGGAGTCGTCGCCTCCAAAGCTATCAAGATTCCTCCCAGGATAATGTCCTTATGACCTGACACTGTGACTAAAAGAAAGATGTCTTCCTCACCTTCAGATTTTTTCCTTCTTTTTCTGTAATTTTCAGCAATTAAAAATAACATAGCAAATGTTCAACAAAACTCCTAAGTCCACACTGTCCTTGAGCAGGCTCTGAAAAATTTTGAAATACTGATTTCATGGTTCATAAATGCACGTGTTGGATATATTTCCATAGGGAGTTTAAGCAAATAAAGATCTACATCTAAAGAATCTTCTTCTTCTGTATGGCTAGGGCAAGCAACAGCACAGAAGGTGCAGGTTAATTAAAGTTGTATGTTGCAGTCTGATAGCCAGTTAATGACATCCATGCTAGCTAGTGGATTGCTTCAGTCCCTCCATGCTTTGCAAGTTCAGGGCAGGAGTTTGCAATGTGGCTCACTTACATGTGGCGCACATAGTTCAGAGAGTCCTTGATGCCCATAGAGCTAAAGAATCATGCACAGTTAATAAGTTAAGATACAGAATAACAGATTTGAAAATGGCTGAGCTTCCTTTAGCTCTATGCCATGTTTCTGGCACTCCTGAGCACAATCTGACTGCCTGTTCCTGCTTGAATGAACCAAATCCAGAGGTGCAGTGGTGAAGTTCCTCTGGGAACATCCCGCATTGCCATTCTTGATATCTCTATGCCCACTATGCTTGAAAAAGGACACCTCTGGAGTGACTTCCCCACCACTTTTCTGGATTTGGCACATCTGAATGGGAACACAAGAGTGGGGGATACACAAAAGCCAATGCCTCTGGAAGCACTGGGGATGTGATATAGACATGTCATCAGAGGACACGTTCCATCTAGATTAGCAAAAACTGAAACCTTTGGGGTGATGCTAACTGCATCTTGATGTGACATTCTGTTGCTGTTTTGCTTTCATTTTAAATGTAAATGAGGACAGAAAATATATTTCTGGTTTTCCTAGAAAAATGGGAAAAGGTCCCCAGTCAGACATTATGAAACACTTAATGACTAGCTGAGTCAGCAGCCCAAAGTCAGAGTGTCAGTGATACCAGGGAACAGAGAAGATGTTTGTGGCGTGAAGCAACTGCTCACTGCCTGGGAAAATCATCTTGTGTTACAGCCCACACACATCCAAGCAACTAAAACAAGGGATAGGCAAGGAGGCCTTATATCAAAAGGACAACCTCCCAACTCATCCTGGAGACTTAGCAGCACCAGAAAGATCACATCCGGCATGTCAGTTTTGTTGATTCAACTAGGCTGGTATATCTACTAGGATATGAGAAAATGAAGTAAGGAGGAGGTCTAAGGCACAGACTTAATTTTTTAGGCCTTCCATGGGAATTAAAAGATGGGCAGAGAGAGGAAAGAAAGAGGAAGGATGATACAATGGTCCACACTAGCCTGTAACTGAGCAGACCTGTGTTCAGTTCCCTGCTCCATCACAGACCTCCTTTGTAGCTTTGGGCAAGCCAGCTAGTCTCCCTGTGACCTCCCCCTCAGCTTCCCCAACCAGAAATGGCTCTTACCTCACAGGAGTATAGTGAGGTACTCAGACACTATCATAATGGGGTCATCTGAAATAGAGGACCCGTGCATATATTAAGAGCACCTCATGGACAAATCTTACTCTGTGGCAAGCCTAAGGCACAGCTAAAAATCAGACATGATAAACTCCTAAAGCTGTTTTGGTGGATATTGCTCCATAGTAATTTCATTCAAACAGAGTAACTGTGATGAGCAACATATCAGAAAAACATGCAACTAGCAGGGAAGACCTGCTTCTACGTACCCTGCCTCATGTGAGAAATCGATACTGACACACAGTTTTGGACGGATGAATAAGGACTGCCTTCACAATGAAGGGATTGCAAAACAGGGAGTGGGTTCTTGTTTTGGGGGAGTCCTGCTCAGTGGTTCCAAATTTAAAACATTTAGATGGCAGCCTGCAGCGAGATTAGCCTTGCTGAATGTTGCCGTGTGACAAATCCCTGCAGTATCTTACCTGATGCCCAGAACAATCTGAAGTAGCAGCAAGAGAAAGATGAAGATGTGACAGAATGGACAGGGATGGATTCACACCACAGAGAAACACATCACAAATGGAGAGAAATGAATCAGGCAGGCGATGCATAGCTGAAAAGAATCATAAGTTACCACAGTCACTGTCAAAGCTGAACACAGCAGAATTTTAACACCATTGCCACTGTCTGCAGAGTTTTGTTTTCATGTCATCAAAGTCAAGCTTCCACCTTTTTACATGAGGATTTCTACATCCTTTTGTTTTCTGTATTATATAAATCAGCCTGAATGAGAATTC
This sequence comes from Gavialis gangeticus, assembly GCF_001723915.1. Classification (NCBI taxonomy): domain Eukaryota; kingdom Metazoa; phylum Chordata; order Crocodylia; family Gavialidae; genus Gavialis; species Gavialis gangeticus. Next base: position 99,067,572 of record NW_017729031.1, read on the forward strand.
ACACTGTTCTTCACAATTCATATTTCACATATCCCCAAAGGAGCTTCTCAATAGTCAATTTAGATCATATTTAAAACAGCAAGAGGGATGATCTGGATAAATAGCTGGTGCAAAAGTGAATTGAACTAATGTAACATCAAGCTACTGCCTGAGTTCAGCAGCTCCTGTAGGGGCTTATGACAAAAGAGTATCCAGTTCTTTTCTTGTCTCCTACGAGGATAAATTAATTATACCAGACTAATACTAATCTGGTTATGGTAACTTTCTGGAGGTCCTTGCTTTCCACATTGTGACCCATTTCCTATTCTCTGCTGGAAAAAAAAATCTGTTTTTAAAATAAATCTGAGTACTTGTAAAAAACATAAATTTGATAGCTGTCCTTTATCTTGCTATAAAGCACGTATATCATACATGTAGCTGAGCAACTGTATGCATGCCAGCTCATGAATAAGCATTACCCTAATCTAGAGGGATTTCCTAAAAGGGTTACTTCAGTCTCTCTGACTTTTCAAGAGTTGGGTTTTCTATCAGTATTGACACTGAGGTCAAGCAGTGCCATTTGTGTCATTCAGACCTTGTCTTAAAAAGAAGAACAGATGCGCTGTTTCAACACTTCCACTAACACATTCTAACTAATGTATTTGGGAAGACTAGTACAGACAAAGCAATTCAAACTAAATACAGAGAAACCTAGATTTCCTCCAAAGCCTTTACTTGCTTGGTTCAGCCCATACTAAAGTTGCTGTACCTGGTATACATTGGTCTTCTCAAGTATACTAGTAGGAATATTTTAGCTATTGCATTCTAACACTATACATTTTATCCCCATATAGATGAAGCTTCTGTATCATCTGAGGTGTAAAGTTGTGAGAAACTAGGTCTGAGATATCAAATCATTTCACTTCAGCCTCAAATTCTCTGTACAAGGTAACAGATGTATTTTACTGCCAGACAACACTGGATTTCAGATGGTGGAATAGGGGTGAAGGGGTCTGTAACCTATTATTAATTCTTCTAAAAAGCTCAGCAAACCATAACAAAATCCTCAGCATTATAAAATTCAGTTAAGGATGGATGTCCCGTTTTGGGTAATATGTTTCTAGGCAGTTTTTAATCTTCAAGGCAGTCCATAGTTCAATGTATATAATAAAACACTACATTTGCAACACTTGTAGCCCTTGTTTCACACTCTCATTTTTCTAAATCACTGTCTCAAAACTGTTTAAACTATTCAGGCTTATCAGGGGACCTTTGGTCACTTGAAGAATAGAATTTCTTGTGAAAATCTGCATGAAAAACATGCTGACAAAGTTTGTTAGATATAAATTATAATTTGATTCCCCCTAATTTTTAAGAGTTGTCATAGAAACATGGCTAGAGGTAATGACTTAAAATAAGCAGCTTTTAATTTGCATCAAATTTGAATGCCATTAATTTATCAAAAGGTTGGAAACAACAATTAAAGGAACATGCTCTCTGTTAAACTGTATTAAAAAAATTTTAAAAGAGGTAATATTTTCATAATAATATAATTTGCTTCTGGCCAGTGCAGAGAAATGACACACTGAAAGCTTTTCAAATTTACAGCAAATATGATTTTTAAAACTAAAACATTTTTCTCACTTTGTAGGCCAAATACTAACTTAATGGAATATTACAACAACTACCCTATTCTTGTAATTTAAAACACAATCTTTTTTCTACCCCACTTAGCCATAAGCCTTTCAAATGACTTGGCCCTGGAGGCATGCCTATGTCAAACTGGGCATACAATTCATATCTGTATCTACCCAAAAAGAAGACATCTGCTTAGGGTAGGTTCCACATCCCAGAAAAAGCTTTATAAAAATCTGGCAGATGGTAGAACTGGGTAGGACCTTTGGGCATTTTTACACATGGTTGTCCCACAGCATTGGGTGCTTTTAAAAGTGCCCAGCACTGAGACTATACAGCTGTATAAATGGAGAAATGTACATCGGTGCTGTGAAAATGGCAGCAGCATGCTTTTGAACTAAAACATATTGGGGGTGTTTTAGTTCAAAAGCACACCACAACCATTTTCTGCACACTGATGCGCATTTTGCGACTTATACAACTGCATGTGGTACAGCGCAGTGTGTGTCAGCTTGTGTGCAGAGCAGACTCAATCAAGTCTGCTCCGACCTGCCAGATCTCAGGCATGTTGTGGCACAAAAAAGTAGGTGTAGAAATGCCCTTAGAGACTAACTGATTCAGAGAGGCATGCATTTTCATAGGCAACAAGCCTATTATGCTTTTACACCAGATCTACTGATTTTTTAACAAGTTTTTCTGTATTAGCATGCACTGCAACTGAGATCAGTTTCCAGTCCAGGGAGTTTATCAGGATATTTCTACATTGTCCTTTCACAGAAATCAACACCATTTCATGCTGAAACCAAAATAATTTAACTCATCTAACAGAGAAGAAATAGAGTGAACCCAGTTCCAACGATTCCCTGGGCCATGTATCATATGTGTTTACTGATTTGCAGTTAACCTAATAAATAAGAATATAGTGAATGGGACTGTAGCTCAAATACCGGACAAATTTTGAGGAGGAGGGAAGGACATCTCCCCTTGCCAGATTGATGCAACACAGCATATTTCTCTATTACACTGTTCTTAGATGCAATATGATTTGTTACAGCATATACTGTACTGCATTCCCAGATGGGTATTAAAATAACACAGCACAATCTAAATTGACTTCAGTGAGATCCTCCTTCCTCCACTGACTCCCAACCCCCGTCCTCCATTTTCTGTTCATTTGTTAATTTAGTGCTCACACTGGGTGCAGCTTGACAACCCTGGAGAATGAAATCATTTCCATGTAGCACGAGCAGCAGGACAGAAAGACTTCCCACACTGCTCTGCAAGCTTGTCTCTATCCTGACTAGCAGGAACCATTTCTGAAAGGATGGGTCAGTCTCCCAGATGATTCACAATTTCCCTACTCTGCTGATGCTGCCATCATTCCAACAAGGGGGCCAGTTAGTACCAGTCATGATGGTGGGCTTCAGAGAAACAGACAGCTGCCCACTAGAAAATGGAATGAGCACAGCACACGCAAAATCAGACGGGCACAGCAACTTGTGGCCAATAACTAAGCTAGACTGGGTTTGAACCTGCAGCTTTGGGGAAGACATGTTGCATAGTGTCATAAACAGTGCAGCATATGTAAAAAGGTGTAATTCACAGGTGTGATATCCCACCCATGAATTATAAGATATAACCAACCAATGCTGTCTGGGCAGAAAACTAGCTTAAGCAGAAAAGTCACTGAACACAAACACTCCACAAGGCTAACTATGAGCACAGAAACAGCAGCAGCAACAGTTAGAGATAAGGGAAGGGCAGAGAAGGGAGCAGCTGTTGATGACATTAGAGACCAGGACATGTGGAAAGAGAGAGAGAGCAGCTTAAAGGAAGAGGACAAGAGTGGAGAGAGTACACTATAAAGGATAGCAAAGAGGGAAGAGTAAACTGCATTGAGCTTATATCTAGGACTTTGATCTTTGAGTTATCAAATCATACACATTAAAAAACCCCAAAAACAGACAAACCTAGACTCTTGGAGTTTTTCTACTGAGTGGCTGTGGGAACTAACACCCAAACATCATTTTGCTCACAAACCTGCCGTAGCCCCTCAATGGCACTGCATCCCCATAGCTAGCTGTGACCCACTCCTTGCTGTATATCCTATATGGCAGGGGTAGGCAATGTTTTTTGGCCAGTGTTGAAAAAAACACGTCTACCTTGGAAGATGCTGGAGTGCCAACATGCTGGAACCCAGAGTAGCTGTTTGCAGCCTCCTGACTGCAGCTGGCCCATGGGGTCCGGTATGCTTGCAGCAGGGCTTGCAGCCTCCCAGCCACCTGCTGGGAGCAGCCTCGGCTCTGTGACTGGCAGCAGCTGCTTAGATCCTGGGCTGGCAGTGGTGTGCCGAGCAAAGTGGCCTAGTGTGCCATTCTCGGTACGTGTGCCGGGGGTTGCTGACCCCTACTATATGGTGTTATTGTTATAAGAGGTTTATAACATGAAGCTTAATGGTTGCTAATAGAGCTTTTAAATTCAGGCTCCAAGCTGTATGTTAATAATAGTGTTAGTAGGGGGATCTGTGTAATAATGGAGATCCATTTTCTTTGCCTATTATTTAGTCACTTTAACTAATAACAATAACATTTTGCATGCATATAAAACTGTCCTCTCAGGAGGTTTTATCAACCTTATCTAATAACAGTGGTATTTCAGTATGCCCCAGCCTGTACATTATTACTTAGCAGAATGATATAGGTTAATGAAAGCTTGGCACAAAGACTTACAAGATCAAGTGCAGCTGCCAGGATTGAGGCATCAGGGATTGTGCCTGGCTCACAGCAGTTCAGAAGAAATTGAAAGCGCTTCATGCCTTGTCTTATTGCTCCCAGGTTCACTACATTTTTAGATTTTCCACCTTCCTGGTTGGAGGCCAAATGATCATCAAAACCGTGGCAACCTAAGGAGGTAGAGGGTAGAAAGGGGATGCCAGGGAGGGGATGGGGACCAAGGAAGAAAAGGGGAACACAATATCTCACAAATAAAGAGTTGCATAGAAATCCTGACGTGTGATCCTGTCCCAGCTCCTTTCTTCAACTTGACAACCTGCATCAAGCACAATCTGAGCATCCGTGGCAGTTCCTATGCCACTCAATAGCTTAGATGAGACATGTTACCTGTGAGCCTGATTCTGAACTTGCTTATACTGACATAAACAAAATTAACAAACAAACACAAAACATTCCTTGGATCTCAATAGACTGCTTTAGATTTAGTCTAGTTTAAGTGAACTCAGAAGAGACCTCAAGGAGGCCACCCCCCTCCTTCAAGGCAGGTTCAACTATACCTAAACCATTTCTGGCAGATTTTTGTCTGAACTACCCTTACAAAGCTCCAGTGCTGGAGATTCCACAATATGGCCCAATGCCTTTATTTATTTTTTTTAATGCTACTATGCTATCAGAAACTCTTTCTGTTTCTTTGAGCTTTTTCCTGTCTCCCCTCACTCCCCCTCCAAACTGGTCAGTCTGTTTTGATTATTTTACCCATCTATCAGCCTCTGACTTAAATTGCCATCCTTCATAACGACCGATTGTTCTTATGAACAAGTATGCAATAATCCTATTTGTTGTATATTATTTTGATAATTTTATACTATCAAGCAACATTTAAACAAATTAGTAATAATTCTAAGAAATGCATGAGGCAGGTATCAGATATTATCTCCGAGCCTAAATTTCCAGAAGTGATTATTTAGTTTTAGAAGTGTTAATTTCAGGTTGCCCAATTGAAGATCCCTTACATGGCCTTATTTGCACCCATCTCTTGAAAATCAGGCCCTTTCAGTTGTCTCATATTTGGTGCACCTGAACATGGAAGCACCCATCCTGAGTGCTTGACCAATCACTCTTGAAAATGAAACCAATAAAGCTCCTTTTGTGCATGATACTAACTTGGCATATTAATTTTGTGTGACAAGTCAACAAATCATGCTGCATACTGGAATGAAAACTTTCCAGTGATAAAGGCAGATAAGTAGTTGAAGCCTACCAATATATGCAGTGAATATAACTTGTGAATGTTATTTGGAAGAAATATTGAAATATTCATTATTTGCTGGTAAAACACAAGAAAATTAAAGGAATCCTACACTGAAGCAATGAGCAGGGAATGTGTGGCTTTGATCACACAGCCTCTCCTCCCTCTCCAGTGCAAGCAAGGGAGATTAATTAGATTTCTTTATCCCCACAACAGCAATACTGTCCATGGCTCAGCTGCCATCTTTGCCTTCTTAAAGGAAAGTCAGAAAGGTCTGAGGGTCAGGTGCATAACAGATGGGAGTATATAAGAGTTTCATAGCCTCTGAGGGCACAGGGCTGGAAATCTTAAGCAGCTGGATAGAGCTATCAATGAGTAGAAAAGGAGTAAAAGGAGAAACCTGAAAAATAGTTTGAAATCCAAGCTACCTAGTCAAAGCCAAGACTAGCCAGATCCTGAGCTTTCTTTTTATATTCCCATTTATAGGCATAGAAAGCTCTTAAGGAATAGCAAAGGAACACAGAACACTGGATTGGGACTCTGGTAATTTCTAACATGGATTTAAGGGACAAAAGCTAGGCAACACCTTTGAAAAGACATACCTTGCCAATGGAATACAGAGAACAGCTGAAACTCTGGCACTTCTCCAAAAATAATTAAATGAGAAGCACTTAGTGCTAAAGCAATAGGGAAACCCCAAATGGGTATTTTTGTCTTAATTATACAAACAAGCATTAAGTAAGTTTAATTTTTATAAGAATGAATGTTCATGGTTGTCATGATATGCCCAGAAATAAAAACAAATCTGTTTTTGAACACATTTCATGAGAATAAAAGCCAGAGTCACCAAGAAGGATTCTTTATATATATATATATACACACACACATATATATATACACACATATATATAAAGTGGGCAACACTATCCTATTTGTACCTCTTCTTTGCTTCTCAACTATCTGCCACATTTAAATGTACCTGCTAGAAATAAACAGCCATTATGTCATAATATCTTGTTTGGGCTGCACACAGATATTGGGTTCCATGTCTATCTAATCTTTCAGGTTCTGATTCTGTGCTGTGTCTCTATGAGGTGCAGAACAGAAACTCACAGTCCAAGTGCCTTTTTAATCCTGGTCTGCTCCCAAAGGCCTCAAACAATGTAGATACTGGGTCTTAGCTGCTTAGATATAGCAGCTTCCATGGGTTTTTCTATGGACAACAATCATACCAGAACCCCTTCAGCACCCAGTGTTGTATTTCCACCAAGTATTCCTAGAATCTATAAAGGGATGCTGGAAATGCTATCTTATGGCTGTCTTCCACAAGGTCTACATGGGGGAAATTTTCACCTGGACATACCAAGGACTTATATTGCCCTGCTTTACATGATATAAAAATGGGACAGAATATAGGTTAAGAACCTTTTACCTTACACGTTTAGCCCACACTCTTACTCTCAGGTCTTCAATCTGATATATGACAAGATAAACTAGTAACTTACTGATAGTTCAGGGGCTAGATCCTGAGCTAGCTGAAATCAGTGGGAATGACTGATTTTAATGATAGCAGAATCAGTCCCCCTTGTTAGTGATCAAGATGCTAATTTATTTTCCCCACTAATGGAGGACAAGCTTGAATTAGCCAATGATTTTTAGCTGCTGCAAACTAGTATAGCTCTGTTAACTTCCCTGGAGTTGGGCTGATTTACAGTGCTGAGGATCCAGCCTAGTTAGTAGAAATCATTGCCTAAACTCTGCAAAAGCTTTACATATTTAGGGAGTTTTGTACTTCTCACTGTCACTTGCTGTGTGTATATAAGATTACTTCTCTGAAGAGGCTTTATACAATGAACACTCAAAGTTATTTTGTCCGATTCGTGAGAGAAAAATGCTACTGTAAGTTTTGCATCGAATGAAAAATGCTTTAAATAAAAACCTCAAAGAACAAAGTCTCCCCAGTAGAATACATTGCCGCTCACTTCTTTAGCCTGATACTGTATTCTGAGTATAAGCTCAAGACCTCTTAAAAATAAATGTTCAATTGTGTCATTCATACACAGGTATGAAATACATAAACATCCCAGTGACCTTAGTGACAAACTATGATGAAGGCTAAAATTCATAAATAACTTGACAAATGACTAGTCTTTTTTTTTCCTTTTACTCTAATTGGGTTTTTTCTTCTAATGCTTTTTACCCAGTTGTCATATTTTAAAACAAAGGCAAAAGGAGCAGGATGTGGAGAAAGCATAAGCACAGTGATACGACAGCACAACATCACAAATGCCAAAAAGAAGTTAGGACAGTAACACTGACAAAAGCTCTATCCCAGAGTCAGCCATTCATTCAGTTCTTCACAGCTTAATAACATATCCATCTTACTTGAGAGGCTTCTCCCTTGATTTCTAGGGAAGTTATGGATACTTAGAAAAGTTTACAACCCCATATACACATTGATCTATGTGTTACTTTTCACTGTATTCACAAAAAAATCCTACTCTCAAAGGCACTTTTTGTATATTTGATTAATTCAGTTTGATATAATTTGGGAAAAATCACGTTACCCTTGTTAATCCCTAAATCACAAATTTCCGTTTGAAACACAAAACATAGCATAATGTGTGTATACACTATTCAAAATACATGTATAAATGCCTGCTTGCAGGCACAGGGTTTGATCCCACAAGTTCCAGAAGATGGCTGACAGTGATCTAGTCATACAGCTTATCTTGAAAATCTGTGCGTTATGTACTCACATTTGTATCACAAACACACGCGCTAGCATAAGTATGGTTTTTTTTGTCCTGGGATTTCTCTCTCATTACATATCAATTTCCTATTGGATGTGATAACATACTCCCTTTACTTTCACAATTCATTTTTCCAAATTTGCTACGACGTTTAGAAACATGTCTCAAAATCCCAATTTTCCTAACCTTACAAACAATAGCCAAATCCCACCCATAAGAATCTATGCACGCTTTGTCAGTCTTGTCTTCCCCAACCATAAAGATCTTTTTCTTAGCTTTCACGCCACCCACTGACTCACATTTATTATGGCATTTCTAATGCATGCACTGGATTTCAAAGCCAAGCATGTCCCGCATATAAATCCCTTTACAGACAAACACACAAATCTTAATGTACACTTCTCTTGGGCAGGTGAAAGAGATGTTTCAATTTTTCATCATAAAAGTATGTGACATACAGTGTTATTCACAATGTGCTGAGATACTTTAGATAGTTTAAAGCTCACATAGGTAATAAGAGCATCATCTTAGTATTACATATGCTAAGATGTGTTACACATAACATACACTATTATATAATGTAACACAGAATAAAGAAACTCTTCATTTGAGAATTGCAGTCATACTTGAAATTCTGTACATAAAATGCTGGGAACTTAAATTTAATAAGAATTTTGGATGTGCAAGGTCAGCCTTAGATTTCCAATTCTGAAACACACCTGATGCAAAGTAGAATAGCAAACTGCACTCGTATCTCTAGCAAAAAGCTTTATGTTCTCATTTTGTAATAACAAATTGGTACAGTCAAACTGTTAACTGGCTGTCACTCCAAGCTGAGAAATAAAGGAAGGATCTTTGTGTTTTATGATTCATGTCAAGGATTTCACATCCTCTTCAACTGAATTAACCTCTTTCTGGTAATTTTTTGGCCAGATTGTGCTCAGAAATGCTTAATTGAGGGTAACATGTAGAAAGTGTTGAAAATCTGTGAGCATAGATAAAGGCAAACAAGACAAAAAAGATGCTAGGGGAAATGTAAGCAATGGAGGTGGGTTATTTTTAGGTTGATACAGCAACATATAGCCTTCAGGCAAAAGACTAATCCTTTTGGACTATAAGGCCAGATCCACAAGAATAACATTTTAGTCACCAGTGAGAGGGTGCAAAAGTAGTTGTGTACCACCTCACGTTCCTTAGTGTCGAATGTCCTAGGGTACAATTTAGAGTAGCCTTATGATTGCTCTGAGTTGTGCTGATTGACAGTGGATACCCAGGAGCTGTTTTGATAGCCAGAGGTCAGCCAAATGCAGTATTTCTTTGTTCATATTCTTTTCTTTGGTTGTGTCCCTGCTGATGGGGGGGAGCAAGGTGAAAGTAAGACAGAAGCAATGACATCAGCTGTTACCTAAGGATTCCCTCACACTGGTGGAATTCTCAGGCTCACTGGCTTGGCAGCCTTTGGTGTGCTGGAGACCAGGTGCTGAGCAACTACAACAAGGGCAAGGATCTAATCTAGAGCATATCTCTATTCAATGAATGAAACTGCAAATGCAGCTTTCCTGCAAAATACAGGATGCCATGATTATGTTGATCTGATAACTCATATGTGGGTAGCTATCATTTCTGAAAAGAATCACTGTGGTAAGACTATAGCATGCTGTAGTCATGCTGTATAAGAATTGCTGTATAGGAAACCAATCAACATGTATTAGGAATGGACAAGCCAAAAGGACTTCACTTAATGACCAATGCCCTATATTTTACTTCTACTGTTGACATTGTTTGCTTAAACCAGAGGTGGCCAACATAGGGCTTATGGACCATATCTGGCTCACAGAGTTGTGTTTTTTGGTCCACAGGACTCCTAGAGGATCCAGGAATTTGAGGGATGAACCCGCCCCCAAAATCCAGGGTATAGAGCCACACTGACAATTCATATCAGCAATAGAGGGCAAGTGATGGCTGCATTAACTCCCACAGATGGTGCCATCACTGCTGGGGCTCACCTGCTACCATTGTATCTGGAGCTGGCCTGTAAGGCTGCCAAGTGAGTTTGATAACCCTGGCATAGACAACGTGTTTTGTATTTACTATACTCCAAAGCCAAGTCATGATGAAATTCAGCCATGGATTAATGTCTAATCATGTAAAATATAATGTCAAGGAACATAACAGACCATGAAAATAGTAGAGCGAAGGATGAAAAAAAATCCACCCCTTTGTGTGCGTGTGCGTGTGTGTGTGTGTGTGTGTGTGTGTCTGTGTGTTGCTTTAAATAAAAATAAAAGAATGTCAAGACGCAAGGCTGGCTCCTTGAGAACAAGGATCAGGTTTCTGAGCTGAGACTATCTGCAACTGGATGCCTGCTTGAACATATAATATCCTATTCCTTTAAGTATTACTTGAAGCTCTTTTCATAAAAACACTAATTTTTTTAAAATTGTAATTGCCTTTAAATATATTTTCTTGGAAAGGTATTATTATTATTATTATTATTATTTGTTTGAGAAAAAGGGACAGCATCTCTTTAATGAATGGTATGCAGACACTAGACATGCAAACACAGAAGAAAAGAGATAATTAAAACAAGGTTTATACAGCTATTTCCATTTCATCAATGCTGGACTTTGCTAAAGCTGTCATATAGTCGTAAAAAGCTGATGGAACATCCATCATTATATTAAGGTATGAAAGATTCACATGCCTTATTTTGGACTGAGTCATTGCTTTGGATCAAGTATAAATTTTTCAAGTTTGTCAATTTGATTCGATTCAATTTTCCTTTGAAAGTCCAAATATTATATAATCTTAATTTCTTTGGAGATATTTCCTTTTAAAAAATTCTATGCTGCTAGAGTTTCTTTTAAAATCAAAATGAAAGAAAAGGGGAAGAGAAAGAAAATGGTTACAAAGAACAAAAAGTTGGAGAACCGAACGGTTACAAAAACAGTGAAAAGCAGGGAAAGGAGAAGAAGGGCTAAAATATAGAAAGAAAGACTGATAGGTAGATAGAAAGAAAAAGAAAAAAAAGAAAAATTAAAAAAGAAAAGAACCCTGATTTCTAACCATCTTTTTCTTCTGTGTGATGAAGCTTGGATGAGTGTCTTCGGCAGGTGCGCCATTTACCAAGACGCTTGAAGAAATTCTCCTCTTCATCTCGCCCATTCTCTAGGCCACCTCCAGGTCCTCCTTCTGACAGCTTCACTGCACTAGTGAATTTCACCTGAACAAATGAAGAAGCAGACTGGAGTCTCATCATGACATCATATGGTCTCTTTCATTTTTGTCATGGAAATGAAGCATGTACAGGATAGGCTATAGCAAGGGTTGGCAATAATTTTGTGTGGAGGGCCGCTTACTGAGTTTTGGCAAGCCATTGAGGGCCATATGACAGGCAGGCAGGGGCAGATAACTATTAATTTTCTGAAGTTTTTAGGGGCCCTGTGGGCCAGACAGAATGGCCTGGCGGGCTGCATCTGGCCCGCAGGCCACAATTTGCCCACTCCTGGGCTATAGCATTGTACATCACTACAGCAACAGATCTGGGTCTATGGCATTCCATTCCCAAAAAGGGAATCTTCTCAGATACCATAGCCACTACCATCTTTTACCTGATCTCTCATTTAGATGACGATCTCTTATTGCTGTGCCATACCATTTGACTTCTATGTCCTCATCTAACCCCCTTGACATGACTGTTCTTTGTTTACTTTTCAGCTACCTGGTTCCATCTTACGTGTGTCCTTAAAGACTTGTAACTTTCAACTCTTCCATGTTTTTCCAAAGTTGCTTTTCTGTCCCCCCATTATCATGTCCAGTAATTCAATAGTCAGTCCCACATACAAAAATAGTGAAGTAGTATCATTGCTGTCCCAGCCTGGATCATCACCCAGCACCTCCCATCTCAGGGGAATGGAAAATGTCACCTGCCATTTTCAGTCTCTCTCCTTGCAGGATGGCCTCCCTTGTGCTTGTGAGGCAAATACAGCCATCATCACTTTAATGTGGTTATGCTGATCTTTGGTGAGGGGTTTGGATCTTGGAATTCTAGAAGGGGGGGTCCAAACCCAGAGCAAAGTACTTCAGGGTCTCTATGTATAGAAATGTTAGACAGAAGAACAAATGGGAGGCTGGGGACAGAGGCATATTACTACATAGATGTTCTTTCACTTCCTTAAAGATTGTGGGGAATCAGAGAAACAAAGAGGTTACCCCTCCAGAATCTAGGGAAAGAATTTACCCACTACACCACCCCACAGAGCTGCTGGTACCCAGCCAGGATGGTTAGGTTGAATGCATGCACACTTACAAACAGTAGGTCACAGACTTCTGACCTTGGGAGGTAATTCGTTCCATGGCTTTGGAATTCTACCAAAATCCCCTGGTCCCCAGAGCTCCATAGATTTTTGCTCCCGGGCATGATCAGCTACAATGTCCATGCAGATCACAGAAGTTTCCCTGGGAGCTGGAAGTGGTCTGTAAGTAGCCAGACCCTGGCCCTCTATCCTTCCTGCTAATCTGAAATGATTTATTTACCTTGGAACTCTGCCTGATGAAAGAAAGACGGTCTACAGAGCTGATATCCAGGAGGTCTTCCACTCCATCAGCCAATCCAGAGAGGGAGGACCGCTTCAGCCAGTTCCCTGTTGCAGAGAAAGCCAGTTAGAACAATTATGAAATTGTTTCAAGCTGTCTCTATCAACTTGTACAAACATGTTTCTTTGCAATGGAAATAATGGGATATGAGAAAAGGTTGAAAAATAAGGCGTGTTCATGTTACATGCATTAAAAGTTTTAAGATTTAATCCACAGCATGAAAGACTGAATGTTAGGGTTATGATAGATGAAAACCAAGACAGGTCAGTGAGAAAAGATGAGTAATACTTAATTCTTTTCCTATTGAAGTCTGTTCAGAATGTTTTTCTGGGAGGAAGGATGGTCCAAGGAATAGGGAATTAGCCTCTAAACCTGAAAGACCTAAATTCAATTCCCTGCCCTGCCACAGACTTCCTTTGAGATCTTGGGTAAGTCATCAGATCCTATTTCACTTAGTAGGCACTTAAGTGCCTAAGGGTGATCCTAATCTACCCAGCTTGAGTCCTTGAAAAAAAGTTAACGCAAAAGGTGGATGGCTGCTCTTTCTGTTCGCTGCTTTTTGTGACTTAGTCTTAAGGCTACACTGATAACATGTTACCTTTCTTCAAAGACTTGAGCAGAATCACACTTTTGTATTTAATATGTGGAATAGGATTGGGCCCTTCGTCTCTTTGTATGCCTCAATTACTCCCTTGTAAAATTTTCTTGTAAAACAGGGATACAACAGCAATGTCATACCTCGCAGGTGTATTGTGAAAATTAATACATTAAAAACTATGAGGCACTCAGACACTGCCTATCTATACTATCCAAGTCCCCAGATAGATATTTTCCCTGCAAATCTGCACATGCAATACATATATATAATATAGAGAGACATACATTTACCTATGGGGAGTTTGAGTTTCTTTCGGAGAGAGATCCGTCGGGAACGGGAGCGAGAGCGCCTTTCAGTGGTTGTCCCAGAGTGAGCTGTGGTGCATTCTGATGTATCCTGCTCTGACTGGCTACTTGTATCACTTGCTGCACTCTGTGACTTAAACATCTTCCGCCAGAAGTCCTTGCGTCCCAGAACAGCCCCTTGCATTTGCTCGTCACTGCAAGAAATGACAACAGATAACAACAACTTTAATACAAATACTTGGCAGTAACTTTTACGCTGTCAAGCACATTTGAATGACAGTTTCTCATACTAACTTCTATTACTTGGCACTTGTTATTCTAAGAATTTCAGACTTATTTGTCTCAAGGTAATTTATTAAGCCAGATAACATGCTTGGTATTGCACAAGTCAAAAAATAACAATAGCTTCTGCCATGGAGCGCTTACATTTTAGAAAGGCTGTTCAGTTTTTTCTGTCCTTCTACTGAAGAATTTCACTTTTCTGGACAAAGTGACCAGTGATAGCATGCAAGAATAATGTCTTCAAAAAGTACATTTATTAAAAAGCTTTTGTATACTAAGATTCCATTTGGGACACTGTACGAAGTCATAGTTTTAACAAATTCATTGGAATACAAACAGTACACTCTGCCCCAACAACTCCAAATGGCCATGACAGGACTTTGACAAATAGGTATAAATATAATTCTTCTTCAGAAGACTAGAATTTGCTGCTGGGGCAGGGTTCATAAGATCATAGAAAAGTAGGGCTAGATGGGATTTCCTTAGGTTATTTAGGACAGACCCCTGTTCAAGGCAAGATAATCCCTGACTAAACCATCAAAGTCAAGTGTCTGGCTATCCTGCTCTTGAAAATTTTCAGGGATGGAGATTTCACAAATTCTCTAAGTAGCCTGTTGCAATGCTTGACCACCGTCATAGTCAGAAAGTTCTTCCTAATCTCCAACCTAGATTTCCTTTGCTGCAGTTTGAGGCCATTGGTCTAGTCCTGTCCCCTACAGCCACAGAAAAAGGCTATCTCCATCCTCTTTATAACCAACCTTCAAGTACTTGAAGACTGTTATCAAATCCCTTCCCTACTTTAGGCTTCTCTTCTCCAGACTATATAACACTAGTTCTTCCAGGCTTTTCTCATTAGTCATTTTTCCGATGACTAATAATTGCTGCTGTTCTCTGAACAACTCTTTCCAATTTGTCCCCCATCTTTTCTGAAGTGTGGAGCCTAAAACTGGACACAGTACTCCAGGTGAGGCCTTACTAGTGCCAAATCATGGAAGAATCACTTCTCTTGATTTCCAAGTGACACTTGTGTTAATACAACCTAATCTGTTGTTAGATTTTTATTTTGTGTAACAAGAGCACACTGTTGGTTCGTATTCAGTTTATCATTCACTGTAACCCCCAGGTCTATCTGTGCAGTACTGCAGCCCAGACAGATTCAGATTCAGTCCATCATGAAGCCACCATTTAAAGTAATATGACCTGGCACTTTTCATCCTTAGAGTGCTTTGCAAAGATCAATATCATCATCCTCATTTTATTGATAAGGAAACTGAGGCCCAGGGTGGTGAAGTGACTGGCAGAGCTGGGGAGAGAGCATGGGGTCCCTGGGCCCAAGTCCAGTGCTCCATTCCCTAGTGCCACCCTAATACAGAAGCTGACGGTAGCAGAAGGCAGAACAACAGATCAAGCAGGGAGCACAAGGAAGGAAGCTGAAAGCAGAGCAGGAGTGTGAGGAAGAAGCACAGAGTAGAGAGCAGAAAGCAGAGCAGCATATTGTATAGAGGAAGAGGATTGGAGGGGTACTCAGGGAGGATGTAGAGCTAACCTGTGGCATGCCTGCCAAAAAGGTTGGTCCTCCACTGGGTCAAACTGTATGAGAAGTTTCAAGAACTATGATTGTATTCAGCAAAGATGAACTTTAAGACTGGACCAAAACTCCAATTAACCAGACTAATATATACACCCACTCACATGTTTTGTTCAGTCATTCCTACAAAATTTTCTAACTAGAAAATTCTATTTCTTCTTAAACTAAGGCTTTCTCCCTCACAACCCATCTTTTCTCTACTTGATCCTGCAGCAAAGTTGGAGCATCGCATTTATGATTACGCATCATTTCCATGGCAACATAGATAAGTCTCTGCAGACTTAGTAGATGAAGAAGAAAAGAAAGGGGTGGGCAGGGTTGAAAGACTTAGAAATAGAAATCTCCCAGTTGAGATCTCTTCTCTCGTCGTAGGATATGGGCAGCTTCTCCTGAAAACATCATGTCTGTTATGTCTTCAGAAAATATAAACACATGTACGTACTGATAGCTTCACCAGACATTCTTACAGATTTCCACTATAGGAGACTAAAATCTCCAAGGTAGTATCTGCCAGAAAGAAAATTTGAAAAATATGAAAGGAAATGCAGGAGGCACAAGTTAATAACCAAGGATAGCTTCATTACACATATAATAATATTTAACTATTTTAAAAAATAGAACAACATAAATCATGGTCTCAAAAGGAAAATGTAAGGAATAGAAAAGGCAGGGATTTGGAGAGATTTCTAGTGAATTATAATTATTTTTTTCTTAATAGCAGATGTTAAATACCCTGGGGCAGTAGAAGATGCTTTTTCATGCTGAGTGTGTACAGACCCTAACCTCATGGACCTCCAATCACTAAAATAGCTGGCAGTACAGCTCATTTCAGCTTAGTACACAATGTTAGGCTTCACTGATTTTCTACTGAAATCAATGTTATGCCTAATTGAACCAATCCCTTCTTGCATTATGTGATGGGGGAATTTGATGGATATAATCATGAAGGCCAGTAGCAAATACCCACTGCATTTGTTGAATCACTTAAAGAAAAGAATCCTTAAAGAATTGGAGTTCTAAGCAGTCACACTGCTAAACATTCACTTACTGCTCTGGAGTCTGCAGTGGACGGCTGGAGAGGTAACTGCGACATTCATCGGGGGCAGACGATGCCTGTCCCTTATCAATAACAATGCTTCCCACCTCAGATCTGTGCAGACAACACAATCGAATTAACAGGTGGCATATCTCACTTCTCGTGAACATTGTTCACTAAACATGGAATCTAGCACTTTGAAAATTGAACTGTCTTAAATGCATGCCCCTATTTTTGTAAACTGTTGGCCTTTAATTGCTATAAAAATGCGTTGGTGTGGGGAACTGAGGCCAAGATTTTCAAAAACTGCTAATAATCTGATGCACTTTGGATTTTGGATACACAGTTTGAGACATTTTAAATGTGGCTAATGTCCAGAAAACTCTAACCTCAAATACCTTGGAATCTTGGCCAGTGGGCTTTGTGCATCTCAGAGATTGTCCAGTGGCTTTGTGTATCCAAAACTAAAAAAAGCTATGCAACAATTTTTTGATGTTGCCAGTTTCTTGAAACTCAACCTCTTTTTTTTCAGTTTAAAGCTCTCTTTTTGATCTATACTCACATTTCTGTCCTATGTTTTAATACAACATTACTCCAACAACGAGATCAAATTTCATATTAATAACTCAAAATTTCAAGACTAAATTTCTTTTGTATCATGATCCATGTCCTGGATCAGCCACCAGACAAAGCATGCCCACTAGAAAAAAGAAGCTTCCTCACCTGCATTGATGAGGTCTATTTGACTCAAGAAGTCTATGGGGTGACAAGAGGTAAGGTGCTGCTGGATCTGGTACTGGGCAAAAGGGATAATCTAGTCAGCAACCTGAGGATCAAAGGGAAGCTCGGTAATAGCAATCACAAGTTGATCACTTTCTCTATCCATCAGAAAGCTGGCAAATCAGTCAGCAATACAGAAATGCTTGAATTTAGGAAAAAGTGGACTTTCACAAGCTCAGGAGGTTGGTTGTTGAGGTCTTGATCTGACAGGGAGGGGAGTCCATGATGAGCGGTCGCTCCTTAAGGATGTGATCCTAAAAGCACAAGGAAAGTCC
>NW_017729031.1:99085529-99089045 GCF_001723915.1 Gavialis gangeticus
ATCTGAAAAGAGAAGCTTATAAGGAATGGAAGTCAGGAACTACCACTAAGGAGGATTAGGCAGCACTGGCCCACACCTGTAGGGAGCAGACCAGAAAAGCCAAGGCTGAAACTGAACTTAAACTGGTTACAGGAATCAAGGACAATAAACAGTCCTTCTTCAAATATGTGGGAAGTCTGAAAAAAACCAAGGGCAACATTGAACCGCTGCTGAACCAAATGGGGTAGCTGACAACTGACACCCAGGAAAAAGCTAATCCCCTCAATGATTACTTTGCATCAATTTTCCACCAGCCCAAGGGAACCACCCTGCCTGACAGGATGCTGGACTACCAGGGTAAGGGCGATCATACTCCTAAAATTTGTGAAGATCTTGTGAGAGAACACCTTGAGAGGCTGGACATCCACAAGTCAGATGTCTCAGATGGAATGTACCCAAGAGTGCTAAAAGAGTTGGCTGACATCATAGCACAACCAATGGTGAAGATATTTAAAATTCGTGGCACTTGGGAGAGGTTCCTGAAGATTGGAAGAGGGCCAATGTGGTGCCTATCTTCAAAAAGGAAAGGAAGAAAGATCCAGGGAACTACAGGCCAATCAGTTTGACCTCAATCCCTAAAAAGATCTTGGAAAAATCATCAAAGAAACCATCAACAACAGGCTAACGGAAGGCAACATTCTGAAAGATAGCCAACGTGGCTTCACTGCGGGTAGGTCTTGCCTGACCAACTTCATATCCTTCTATGACCAGGTGATGATTCACAAAGACAAAGTAGAAGAGGTTGATGTTATATATTTAGATTTCAAAAAAGCCTTTGACTAGGTCTCCCACGATGTCCTCATGGTAAAACTGGGGAACTGCAGTCTCAACAACCTTACAGTCCAAGGGCTGGGGAACTGGCTCTGTGGTCAGACCCAGAGAGTGACAGTCAACGTAACAGAGTCAGCATGGTGCATGGTGACCAGTGGCATCTCCCAGGGCTCAGTACTTGGACCAATACACTTTAATATATTCATAAATGATCTGGATTCAGGTGTCAGAAGCAGACTGGCTAAATTCGCAGATGACACCAAATTATGAGGAAATACAATCACACTAAAGGATAGGCTAGCAATTCAGGCTGACCTAGACAGGCCTGCAAGGTGAGCAGACCAAAACCTGATGACTTTCAACATGGAGAAATGCAAGGTGCTTCACCTCAGGAGAAAAACCCCACATCATACTTATAGGCTCAGCAGCACTAGCACCAAAAGAGACTTGTGGGGTCATTATTGATTACAAGATGAATATGAACCACCAATTTGATGCCATAGCTAGCAAAGCAAATAAAACTCTGGCTTGCATCTACCGATGCATCTCAAGCAATTTCCAAGAAGTCATCCTCCCACTGTACTTGGCCTTGGTGAGACCGCAGCTGGAGTACTGCATCCAGTTCTGGACTCCACACTTTAGAAAGGATGTGGAGAAGCTTGGGAGAGTCCACAGGAGAGCCACACACAAGATTAGAGATCAAGAGAGCAGGCCTTATGAGGAAAGGCTGAGAGGTGTGGGACTCTTCAGCCTGGAGAAGCAAAGGCTCAGGAGTGACTTGGTGGCAGCCTATAAGTATATAAGGGGTGTGCATAAGGAACTGGGAGAATGTCTGTTCACCAGGGCACCCCAAGAGAAGACAAGGTCTAACGGTCACAAACTGCTGGAAGATCATTTTAGACTGGACATAAGGAAAAACTTCTTTACCATCCATGTCTCCAGAGTCTGGAATAGACTCCCCCCAGAAGTAGTGCAAGCACCTACTCTAGATACCTTTAAAAAACGCTTGGATGCTTATCTTGCTGGGGTGATATGACCACAGCTGACTTCCTGCCCCTTGGGTGGTGGGCTGGACCTGATGATCTCATGAGGTCCCTTCCATCCCTAATGTCTATTTAATCTATTTCCCCAATGAAGCAATGCACAAGACTGAGTCATGCTCACATGAAATTGTGGGATTTAAAATCACCCCTTCAAACAAAACCTCCTTCACTCACTCACTCCTTTTCTTGTTTCTCTACCTTTCCTTCTCCCAAAGAGTCCCTTGCTTTGCTATCTAATCCCTGTTTTACCAGTTATTTCTGTGAGGTTTGAACTTTTTCACTGCTGCTTCCAAAGCTCTCTCAGGGCCTTGTTACATGCTGCACTGTGAGCCACACTAATGTTGACTGGTTTGGTGCTAGCTTGCAGTCACACCTTCAACCTAAGCAGCACATCTGTGGGGAGTAGCCAAACCTTAATGGAACAGGAGCTGGGTTATGTGGATCAAGAGATAATCCTGCCTTGGAGTGGCATAACTTTGATCTTCACAATGAGTTTTTAAAACCACTTAAAGGTGTTAACGTGCCAACAATCCAGGGGTTCTGAGCTCCAGGAGCTGTCCAAAATTAACATACAACAAAGTCCTCACTTTATTAAATATTAAGGGAGACTGATGCCACCTCCACACTTGAGCTTTGTACATGAAGAGATGACATGCTAACAAGAGGAATAAAACAAGCAATCCTATGGACTTTCCTACATTCGTGTTGAAGGCAATAAGTTACACAGCATTATATACATAATTCATAGCCTTATTACATTCCCAGACACAAACCTTTTGCTCCCTGAAGGTTTTGGCTCCTGCTCTGTTTCCTCTGTTTTCTTCCCTGGTATTAATTTTTCAGCACTATCCAAAAGGGCACTGAGTGCCACCCTTCTAAAGACATTTCCATGAGCCTCCTTGATAAATTGGACCAACTGTCGGATGTCACAGTATAATCCCTGAATAAAAAAATATCATGAGGCAGAGGGGGAAAAGGAGAGAGAAAGAGAGAGGCAGAGAATTCTATAATGGGTTTGCTTTTAAGCAGAGACAGGTGAAGTTACTTTATTTTTAGATGTAGTTAGTAGCTTTTAAATTATTATTGTTATTCAGATGAAGCACATGGTTGTCATATAACCATTTCAATAAGGAAAGGTGCTGTCCTGTTGAGCTATTCCCCACCAGAAGCACATTGTTGTTATGAAACCTATGCTGTGTTGGACTAAGGGAGCTTTAAGTTATGTCAGGGCTGGGACATCTGCAGGAAGAGGGAGCTGCAAAGATTGCTCAAAGCCTCTTTTACCCCATTCATCTAAGCCCACAATGTTAAGAGGTAGGAAAAATCCAAAAGAAAAAAGCTCCAAATTGCATGTTGTGTTTCAGAACCTGTCAGCATCTCAGGATTTTTCTTAATTATTTTAGAGGATTACTTCATGAAAATGGAAGGCAATGATTCACACATTCACCAGTCTAACTCCTACACTTAGATTTTTTTTAGTTCAGTGCATTCACATATATATTTGTGGCAGCTAAGAGGAGTTGGTATGTCAAGGTCTCCTCTGATTCAGGGAAGGTGGCTTTCCAAACAGCCCAACTTCTGTTCAAGGAAATCTCTTGAAACCTCATGATCTATTCTGAAAATTTCAGGCTTGGATTTATAGAGCCAGTATTCTACAACCCTC
>NW_017729031.1:99089333-99098793 GCF_001723915.1 Gavialis gangeticus
ACCCCCCCCCCCCCCCCAAACAAACGTACTTTTAGAGACTACCCAGTGTACTGTCTTATGCCTTACTCGACAAGGTACTTAGGCACACACTTAATTTTAAGCATGTGAGTACCCCCCACAATGGGCAAACCCCAAACACAGCCCTGTCACTTCAGTCCATTATTTCTTTACAAGCAGAGGCTGTGTTCATACACTTTACAGACTTGGAGTCCAAATGCACCAACCCTGTCAACCTCAGAAAAGCATAAATCTTGTGTAGGAAAAGCATGCCTCTTGGTTCTAGTCTAGTTTGATCTAACGGATGACTGCCCATGCCCTAAAACTATCAGCCAGTTCAGTATGACAGGCAGGCTTTGCTATGAAGAATTCAAGAGAGAAATGTAGAGAGGTATGGTATGTCAAGATTGGGCATTCCTAGCAGGGTTGTTGTTAGAAAACTTACAAGGGACCAGCCAGCTACGGGCTACAGCCTCAGCTGATTCCAACTGGCTTTATCTCACCTGAGTCAATGGACCTGTTCTGGTTTAGCTCATGTGGGAACCTAGCCCATTACTCTTAGCTCCAGCTTAGTGCTACTAGTTCTTCTTTCCACTAATGTCAAGTTCACAAAGAAACCAACAAAAGCACTATCTGGAGAC
This sequence comes from Gavialis gangeticus, assembly GCF_001723915.1. NCBI lineage: Eukaryota > Metazoa > Chordata > Crocodylia > Gavialidae > Gavialis > Gavialis gangeticus. Next base: position 99,089,972 of record NW_017729031.1, read on the forward strand.
AAAGGCGATCAAACCCCAAATGTATTTGCTTGTCATACCAATGAGGTTTTGTTGAACTGAATTTGGGCTTAATTTTAAAGCTTAGCTGCCACTTGAAACAAAATTAAAATAACAAGCTTTTAGAACATGAACCCACGTTCTCACCAGATTTTCAGGGCTATGAAGTTCATGTGTAGTAGAGGCACAGCGAGTGATCAGGGACTTGAACATGGCACTGACTATAATTCCTTCCACACTTTGTGCAGTAGATTTGTTGTCCACTGTGGTGAAGTTATTGCCAAATCCAGCCTTGTCTGCAAAATGCAAGCATGAATAAACCCCATTGTTGAGATAGGTTAAACATTATGCATCAAAATATAATGATGCATTTAAATGCACTAAGAGATGTAAATCCATGGTAACACCTCACCCAAAACACTCTGTTCAATTCACAATGAATGTGATAAAAATGGAAGTCAGAGATAGGTAACAAGAATATTAAGAGGAATTGAAAAAAATCTTCTATGTGAAAATAAATTGAACAGGTCAGGAGGGTACTTCCTCTCCCTTTTCCTCCTCTATTTTACTGGTATATCAAATAATGAGAGGAGAAAATGGTAAATCAGGCATTCCTATATGCCTTCTCACATGAACAATGGGATATTTAGTTAAACTGAAAAGCAAGACATTTAGCACTGATAAAAGGATTTTTTTAAACCAGTGGAACTTTATTCACACAAGACAGTATGGAGGCAAAGATCACAAAAACATTAAAAAAAAAGGTTCTTTTAAATGAGAACATCCACAGTTTTCATTAGACAGAGTGAAAACATTCAAAAGGGACATATGCCCTCGTGCTCCAAGGTACAGACCAATTTGTAACTGCTGGGTGTTTGAAAGATACATCATGCATGCTTCTCATTTCACAGCTGTCCACTGTGGTGTTTCTTGAACCTTTTTTCAAAGCGCCTTGGACTACAGGCAGCACATAGGACTGGACTGACTACCTGGATGTATGGCAGGTTTGCATTCTAAATGCCTATAATTATCTGCTTGTACATGCAGGGGGGAAATGTATGCATGCAATCATCAATTGCCATTGAATTAATTGTCTATCTTCAAAAATAAATCCAACTCACACTGTAGGCACATAAACCAGAAGGCTCATATTCTTGTTTACAAGGTCTGTTCTACCTATTTACTGCCTTCCTTTAGGCTATACTCAGAGTATTTCATGCTCAATTATATCTTGATTCAGAACAAATGCTGGAATGCACAGTCCACTCCAGCTGGCATCTGGTCATGTCATTAAGCAGAAAACAACTTCTTGCCTGAGGCTTGTTAAAGAGAAAGTTTCCCTTTGCCAACCTATAAACAAACAGGTAGGATGCATCAAAAATAGGGCACACGTGTTTCTTTAAATGTCATTGTACTGGAACTAGACCAGGTTATTAAGACCCACAACTGGGTATATAGGGTGTATGTAGTTTGGTGTAGTTCCACTGAATTCAGTAGAGTTCCAATGACCCACACCAGGTGAGAATTGGATTTTATCATTTCATTTTACTTTTTGGCTTTAGACATTCACTCTGACTTTTTGAAAATTGTAATGTAGATCCTGTCTGCAAGTGTTGTCTTAGAAAAGTGACTGGGCTTGATTGAGATGCCAGATCTCCTTACTGTCAGTGACTGGCTCCATGCAGAATCCTAGCAAAGCATGAAGAAAATCCACCACGTTATTGAGGGAATCTCTGTTCACATAGTCCCTCATGGTCTGACGGAACTGCATCTTATCCAGCTTGTACAGCTTTGTGAGGCAATTCTGAGCCTGTGAAGACATTAAAAAAAAATCAGAAATATCCACTTGAATTTTGTCAACAATGGCAGGGTCATTTGGGTGCTTCTCTGCTCTTGCATTCCCTGTGCTACAGTAAAGTAACTTCACTTGTAAGTCAAATATTCAAATCTCACAACAGGACATGGGCTCAGATTAAAAGCTGACCAGGCACTTCAGTAGAAGGTGCCACTGCATTGCTTTTGGGTGAGATGGCAGGTCAAGGTCATGTTTGAGACCCTCCATGTAAAAGACAAAGTCTCACTGCACATGACAGTTGACATCTGTTGTCCTTGACCAAAAATTATTTTTTGATAAAACAGGCTCTGACCCAAAGACATCAGATTTTCAGTCTGTGGCCCAGATCTAACCCATCAGATATGTCTGTTCCTAGTGCCCAATTCATATTCTGAAAATGCAGGCCTTTATTTAAAAAAAAAAAAAAGAACTGACTCTGCGTTGCAAATGTAACCATACAAACATGACCCAAATGCAGTGAGTTTTTAAAAAGTCTGAAATATCAGCTCCAAGAGAAGTATGGACTCTTTCCTGGTGCTCTCCATGTTGGTATGGTTTCTGAAGCTCAAGGAGAGTGCACTAAGGGACAGATATTAAAATAATTTAGACATACAGTTGTACATGCAGTTATCACAAGCAGCATATGCAAAACAACCTGTTCAAATAAACAAACAGCAGAACCAGCAGTGTGTTAGATCTCTCTAGTTGCCCAAGGCCAGCAAGGTGCCTAGATGCAAGCTTGTGTTTAAGCATGTGACTAGCCCATCAGTTTCAGAAAGACTACTCACATACTCAACATTAAGCCTTGCACCTAGGTGTTTCACTGGATTGGGACCAAAATAATGCAAAATGTAATTTGGTAAGTAAAAGTTTACTTATTCCATGTGGGCCATTTTCAACCCATGCTCTTCGTGAAAATTTCCCAGCATTATCAAAGGATGCCCTGCTATCCTGTGACAGCTGTATAAAGTAGGATTCAGCAACCCATGACCCTTGAGACTGGACCCAGCCCACAAAGAGGTTGGATCCAGCCTGTGAAGGTCCAACCCAGCTTGAGGCAGTGCAGGGGATTGGAAAAAATACAGCTATGCTGAGCCTTCCATCCCCTCTGCAGCCCTCCCTGGTCCTCTCTCATACCTCAGCTTAACCTTAAAGGTTTCTGAGGAGAGAATAAGCAGAGGCAGATTGGCTGATCCAGAGGCTGAAGATTTGTACCCCATGGCAGGGGACCAAGTCACAAGCTCCAGCCCATGGCAGCAAAAGGTTGCCAACCCCTGGTATAAAGGATTAGAATAGTAGCCCAACTCCACCTAGTTTCACAACTGCAAACAGATTTGGGCCCTCTCCATGAAACATGAGAATCTGTCCCTAAAACCTGATCCAGCATTCTCTGAAGAAAGGGAAAGGACTTTACTTGACATTGGTGGGATCCCTAAAGTCTATAATTATACGATAAAGTATTCCTGACTGCATAGTGCTGATATGGCGACTACCCACATTTCACACATTGCTTTAGGAAGCATTTGAGGATGCTCGTTTCAAAAGATACTATATAAAACTGAATTCTATTCTATTCTCTTCAACAGTACACAGGACTGTATTAATATGAACATCACTTGCAAATCAAGGGAATTGATTCTCCAACTCTATTCAGCACTGGCGAGGCCTCATCTGGAGTACTATGTCCATGGGCATATCTAGGATTTTGAAAAGAGGGGTGCAGGTGGTATGACACATCACATATAACACAAAACATATTTTTCTCCAGTGAAATGGAAACTAGATCCTTTACTAATATGCTAACGGAGTAGCACTATACAAATGTAACTATTGGAACATGCACACATTTGTTAATTATATATAAAGTTTAAAAAGAACACAACAAACTAGGCAAAAAATAGTCAAAATTGTCAGAAGATATTGTTTCATTACTCCTATAGTCATAATTATATGCACTGAGATTCGTACAACAAAATCTAGCCTTCTTGAGCATCTTGACAGTGCCTCCAATACCACACCATCATTCATTTCTACACCTGACTTAATATTACCAGATTTCAGTTAAATGTTTTTAACTAGTATTAAAAACAGTGCACAGGACTGTGAAATAGAAGAGAGACATTACTGGAATGGTTAACAGACAGCAAAACTGAAAAAGAAAGAATAGTTTGAATAGCAGAACCTCAAGACCATAACAAAGAATAGACAGTCATTAACACCTGTGGACTAGAGAGAGCTTAAGAGGAATCAGGGAGATGACAATGAGCTATGAAGTCAATTGACTCTCTCAGTACTGCCAGAATAGAACCTCCCAGAGTGTTGGTTTTAAAGTTTGGGTGGAGCAGGAATCAAAGGTGGAGGGGGGCACTGAAATTGTATCACTGCATCTCCCTCTGAACCTACCCCCAACTGTGTTCACTTTTGGGCTCCACATTTCAAAAAATATGGACAAATTAGAAAGAGTCCAGTGGAGAATGACAGAAATTATTAAAGACCTGGGAAACATAATTTATGAGGAAAGGTTGAAAGAACTTGGATTATTTAGTCTGGAGAACAGAAGACAAAAGGGGTGAAGGTGGGATTTGATAACAGTCTTCAAAATACCTGAAGGATGATTACATGGAGGATGGTGACAGACTATTTCCTGTGGCCACAAGTATCAGGACAAGGAGCAAGGTTTATACATTCCAGAAAGAGAAATCTGGGATCAATATTAGGACAGATTTCTCACTATAAGAGCATATCTACACATGCATTTAAACATAACTAAATTTAATGTGCATTAAGCTGATAAGCATGAAGCAATTTTTAACAGATTGTCTACATGTGAAGACAACTTGGCACTAAAGTTAGTGCCAAGTCCCTGCAGCCCTGCCATATGCTCCTAGTGGCTGGGCAGACCCGGCACTAAAGTTAGTGTCCAGTTGCATCTACACATGCTTTAACTAATCATGCCTAAATTTGATACCTGCTAATTTTGCCATTTTTAATGTACACTAAGGGTGCGCGTGTGTAGACACACGCCCATAATGTATATTAAATTAGGCCAATGCGCGTTAATGTATCTCGTGTAGACATGCCCTAAGAATAAGAAACTATTCGAACAGGCTAAACACAGAGTAGCCTGACCCTGGAATTTCTGTCCTTCAGCACTTTTAAAGACACTTTAGTCAGGAATTATCCTATCTTGAGTGGGAGGATTGGGTGGACTAGATGACTTTGTGAGATCCCCTCCAGCCTTATTATTCTATGAATTTAAGTTTCTACCCTTACACTGGTATTTTATGTAGCCAGAAAATAATTGTGCTAATCACAGAGGGCATTTATACACATGCTCTGGGAGTGAGGGGAGGGGACTCAGAACATAGAGTGCCCAGAGCATCAGGTGTATCAGGGTCCCCACACTGAAAAACAGCAGCGGAGGTACTTTAACTAAAGATGAGCTTTAGTTAAAGTACCCCCGCTGCCATTTTTCAGCTCGGGGATGCTGATACACATGATGCTATAGTCTGCTGAAGCACGGTAATTACCAAGCTCCAGCAGACACGATTAATCATTTAATCAAGTCTGCTCCAATGTGCTGTAATTACAGTGCATCAGACCAGCCTCACTGCGTGTGTATAGATGCCAGAACTTGTCAATCAGAATTTAGAAAGGAAAAAACCAGTGTACAGACATTTGGAATTGTCTGAGAACTATTTTGTATTTTCAGTGTAAAACAAAATTAATTCTAATTTTGGTCTCCCTGATAACAACTAACAAGGATCCCCTAATTCAGAGTAAACACTTTGCACTCCTCTGTCCGAGCAATTTGAATATAAAGCTTTAGTTCCCAGTCCAGAGATGAAAATTCTACTGCAAGTGGCTTAGGTCTGATTTAGGGGCACCAAGCCTGTTCTTCCTCCCTGTTTTCAGTAGAACTTGGACCAGGAGACATCCCTATGCCATGCTGGTCTTTCCCTTCTTTTTTGGTCTCTTGTGTTCTTTACAGTCCAGCAAAAAAGTAAAGTTACTTTCTAGCTACTGAAAACCAGAGCAGAGAAATGTGTTTATACAGAGCAGCTTCCAAAGGAGTTCAGAGGAAACTTAGGCAGCTGTTGCTTACAATACTGACATGTGCTCTGTGTTGTTTCGTTGCAGTAGAGGAAGGATGATCCTGGAAAAGAATATACTGGGCACCTTGCAGGACCCGGGAGACCTGAGCTCTGTCTCCAATTCAGTCACAGACTTCCTTTGCAATGCAAAGTCATTTAATCTCTTTGCACATTTGTAAAACCAGGATAATTCCTTACCTCCCAGCTATGAGGACTGTGACGTTCCATCTAATATGGTAATGATGAAAGCCATAGAAATACTCAAATGCAGAAAATTGACAAAATCCAAGATAAAATCAGTAAACAATTCCTGGGGGAGCCTTATCTTTTAAAATTCTAATCCTTATTCTGAGATTTTATAGTCTGAGTCACAATCTCTTAGAACTGGTAAAAATGTTCAACAAATGGCAAGAAAAATTCATTACAGCTAAAAGCCCACGAACAAGCTGCCAGGCAAACTAAAGCAAAGAAGAATGCATTTACATTTTACAATACAACCACACACTTGTAGAAGTTAACTGATCCTTATCATAACTCTGTATCACTCTCAGATATAGCATATGTTACAGAATGCTTTGAATTCAAGGCTCGGTATCAAAACACAACACACAACATGCACTTTTTCTGTCATTCTTAAAAAAAAAAGACCAGTTAGGAGGAGGGAAGAGCCCCCTGTGTTGGCTTCATTTACTTCCAGGACCCACTCTCACCTCCATTTTTATGGGCACAGTATGCATCCATAATTCTAGTCAAAGGGAATGCTCACTGCAGCAAAACCTGGTAGTAAATGTATTATCAGCTCACTACTAGTTAAATGTTTGCAGGGCTGGAAGACTCCTATTACAGAGATCCTGTCTGGCAGAGCACTGGGGCTGTGTTCCCACTGAAATCCCCCAGGGATCCATTTTAATTCTCTGGGATGTGGTCAGAGCAATAGCCAGGCTCTTAGGGATAGATTAGATCAAAAACACCCATAAAAACCCCCACACAGCAATGAGCTGTATTTTCCACTTGTCATTCTTGAATGGTAACCAAGAGCCACAGCCTAGGTATATCTTTGCCTCACTGGGAGCCAGACCAATGGAAGAGGAGTCTTCTGCTACTCTGGAGCACAGTGCACACTGGCTACTGGGACCTCGTGGAGCAGCCCAGAAGTATCAATGCAAGGTCACCCTATAGAATTACATGCCTTGTCTATATTTAGGGTTTTTGTGCCAATGTAGCCAATCCAATATAGCTGCATTGTTCTAACCCCTTCATGTTGTCATGATGCATCAGTGTAAAAAGTGACATTCATGTTTGTGTTGCGTATCCATGTTACACTTTTGCTCATAAAAAAATGCCTATTGCAGGTAAGCCCTTGGGGCTGCTCTAAATTGTGCTGGACCCAAGGGAAGGGTAGGAAACTGGAAGGTACAAAGGTGGCTTAAAGCTGCCTTTGCCTCCCTTGATTGGGCTGCACCTCAAAGTCAGTGCTCCAAGTTTTGGGGGGCAGTGTTCTTTTGTCATTAGAAAGGAAACCATGTGGAGGGGAGAGTGGAACCTCTCAACATCAGGAGACTCATTTCAAATCTGGGGGACTGGGAGAGTTGGAATCTACTTTAGTTCTCTTACATTCTCCCGGAATACCTGGTGTCTCAGGCGATCTCCAGAGAGCCCTCGGTGTCCTTCTCCACAGCCATAAGCACAGCCCAAGGATTTCACTATTTTGATCAGCATAGTTAGTGCCAGCCGATGGGTGCTTATTGGAGTGGTTTCATCCTAGAGTCACAGAACAGAAACAATATCACATGAAACTGCAGTCAGAGTAACTGATAAATTGTTAGCATTTACTTGTAACAAACTATTGGAAATTTTTGCTTGCAGACAGTCCATAATGCATAAGGATAAGTTAAATAACTCTTGAAAATCTTATTGTAATGTATCTATTTGCATTTGGGACCTAATTATGCAAAACCTTGGTAGCCCATGTAATTCTTACCACTTTGAATAGTCCTCATTGATGTCAAGTGGATTACTCCAACTAGTCAATTCTCTCTGATATAAGAACCAATTTGTGCAACTTATATTTGAGGGCAAGCAGTACTTTACTCCAAAAACAGTCTCACTGAGGTCCATGGGAATACATTTGAGGTACTACTGAGCACGAGTAAGTAGAGTAGCATATTACCCTAAGGAACTAAGGCTGCCTATACATGTGCTTGAGAGGTGGGGAGGGGGCTGTTTTAATTAGAGTGGTTCCTGGAGAGCTGCTCTAATTAAAATGCCTCACCATCACGCATATTACGCCCCCACAGGTTTAAAAATGGCCACAGGACACTTTATCTAAATTTCACTTGATGTAAAGCACCCCAGCAGTCATTTTTAAACCAGTGGGGGTTTATACATGTGATGGTGAGGCCATGCTGGAGCGTTCTAATTAGAACATGAACCAGCATATGTATATGCAGCCTAAAGAACCAGAATCCTCTCTCTCTACTGAAGAAATAAAACAAGGGTTGTATCTGGGCTAGCTGATAATGCCCTGGACTAGGAGTCAGTAGGCTTGTGTTCCATTTCCAGTTTAGCCCTGCCACTGGTCTAATGTGACACCTTGGCATTACAGTTCTATTTTCTCTCCCTGCATCCATCTGTTTTATCTATTTAGACTATAAACTCATCAGGGCATGGGACAGGTCTTACTATTTATTTTATATGGCCTGAAATATGGGAGACTCTGACTACTACTGATGGCTAGAAAATGATATTTAGAGGTTTGCTTTTAGGAATTGGTCTGTAGGTGAAGTAGATATGCATTAGAACAGGGGTGGGAAAAATCTGGCCTGTGGGCCAAATCCAGCCCATCAGGCCGTTCTATCCAGCCTGCAGGGACCCTAAAAAATTTAGAAAATGTATTA
>NW_017729031.1:99103793-99105049 GCF_001723915.1 Gavialis gangeticus
TACCTGAATCCAAGACAACTTCAAATTTTAGACAACCCCTGCAATAATTAGATTGTAGACAAAAAAAATCATAAAACTGTTATAATTTTCCATGTCTAGAATACAGTTAGTAGCAGGTCATCTTAAATTCATTCCCCCCCCAATCACCTATAGTTGTGGCAGGGAAAGCAGTGGCAGGGGGTGAGGGTCCAGACCCCTACCCCTTGTCCCCTTCCCACCTGCTGCCTGTCTTTAACCTCTGGCTTCCCATGCCTATGCCTGCCCTCTTGTTGCCTATCCCCAGTACCTGCCCCTTGACCCCTTGCCCTGCCCCCAGGCTCCCCACCCCCACCTGGAAGCTTCTGCCTGTTCCCCCACTCTCCTTCCATCCGAGAGTGCAAACCCTGGCAAGAATGAGCAAAGGAGTGGGGTTGGGGGAGAAGGATCACTGTCAGAGCAGGAGCCAGCCTGGCCCCACTGGCACAGCACAGCACAACACAGCAGGAGCCAGCTGGGAACTGCGGGGCCTGGGTTGTCTCACGCTGTGTTCTGCGTTCTCAGCTGGGAACCGCGTGCTGCCGGAGTGGTGGGCAGGCAGGGGGGAGTGGTGGCGGCAGGTGGAAAAGAAGGGAATTGGTTAGGGAAAGACACACCCTCCCCCCGCATGCTCCCCCACCCCCCATACACACATACCCACACATCCCCAAGCCCCATACCCACTCATCCCCCCACAAACCCGCCATATACCCTTCCCCTTCCCCACATACATACATACACAAACACACCCACAGCCCCCACAAAGCTATACCCAACCACCCATACCACCACACTCCTCCACAACCTGCTACAATATACAAAAGTAAGACTTCAATTTAAACTATTAAACAATCATCTCTATGTACACTATGCAAACACATGTAAATCATGACAAAAAATATTTTTAAAAATCAAATTAATAAACATTGTAGTATATGTTTGATTTTAAGAATATAATGGTTTTTTTCCTGGTTCCAGGATGGCAAATCCCCTTGCTGAAAGGAGTACTTCTGGGGGCAAGGGGAACGATTTTGGGTGACAAAGGTTAGGGGTTAGGGGGCAGAATCTTCTGGCCCCAAGATGGTGACCGTGGGGTGGAGCAACTGTCAAGCGGAGGGGCTACCCATGCAGCCCTTGGCAGCTCATCAAAACTTGTTAAGCAGCCCTCCAGCTGAAATAATTACCTGCCCCTGCGTTAGAACAATGGTCCAGGGGAATGGCAAGGGTTTCTTAAAGCCTAT
>NW_017729031.1:99115245-99120542 GCF_001723915.1 Gavialis gangeticus
GGGGAATGGCAAGGGTTTCTTAAAGCCTATTTGTGGCAAAGTTTCCTTCAAGGCCCACTGTGTCTGAAGCCAGCAGGCACACAGGCTGGGAATTGAAGACACGTACCACACTGCTCTGTAACATGAGATAAGGTGGCATTAGGTCACAGTGACCAGCAGCAGAGCCCCTGGGATTTCTGGTTTTGGTGGACGGACCAAATTAAGACACCAGTAAATAACCAAATTAAGATGTGTGCATGTGATGGGTTTGTTGGCACAAAGGAATATGCTGACAGGACAGAATGTGGACAGTATGATGACTACAGTGAGACCAATCAATGATAGCCGGGAATGAAAAGTCATCAAAGGATTTCAGAACAGCAAAGTGTCCCCTGAGAAGGGAACCTGTGGCCACCATTGACAGAGGGTACACCACCAGCCCATCTCACCCACCCCACCTGGGGGTAGTGAGCCTCGGCCCTCAATCTCCAGTCTGCCGACTGCTGACATTCAAGAGAGAACCACAGGGTGAAGCTTGCATACTGGCCAGATGTGCCTTCCCCCATGCAGCCTTTGGCCTGGTAGATATAGAACTGGGGGTGTTATTTTGTTTGCCTTGCCTGCATTATTCTTATCTGCTATCATTGTGTATCAACAAAATTTGCCTGTTATTCAATGGAGAAGTCATGGTCGGTCTGAGGGTTTGGGTCTACCCAGAACAAGGTATTTGGGTTCTAAATCCAGTGCCAACACTATTGTAAGACAAAAAGCAAATGAACCCAGCACTCCTTTTCTTCTTCCTCATTTATTAACTTCTGCCTAAAATCAAAACTTTAAAAAATATATAGAGCTGTAAAAGGAGGCTTATTTTTCAAAATATTATGCTTGAATAAGGTCTGAGAGCCCTTAAATACTGACAATAAAAACAATGTTTTGCTTTATCCCAGAGCATACTGAAATATACTTTTACTTTAAAATGAATAAAGGTCCAACCAATTAATTAGTTAAATAACCAATATTCCAGTCAAAGCAAAAAGCAGCTTTTTAAAGGCAACGATAAAGTAAAATGGGGCTGCTGAGAATACAGGTTTTAAATTTGTCCATTTTTTCTTATTCATTTTAGGTTGCATTTTAAGCAATCCAAATGCAATCTTTTGCTATTAAAGGTGTTTATTATCTGCCAAGAGGTATATAACTATTGCATAATTATCTGTCTGCCCAGATACTGAGTGAATCCTAGGATGTGTCCGCACTGCAGCTTGCATGTACATATCCATGGTAGTTTTGGATTGGTTATCCCAGGTTACTGATAACAGCATACCTGTGGCAGCATGGAGCTTACTGTGGATTACAAAACATGCTTAAAAACCTGGGTAAATACTCTGGGGTTAGCCCATACTGTGCTCTGTGCTGCCATAGTTACATTGCTATCAGTAACAAAGCTAGCTCAATCTAAAGCTAATTCAGGTATGCTGCAAAACTGTACCCGTGGCAGTGCCTGTATTCCTACAGTGATTAATCCATAACAGTTTACATTATATAAATATCCTACCGTCAAATACCTGTACCCTGTAGTCAGTTCTTACCCAGGGCTATGCACCAATAATGTGCTTACCTGGTATTTACTAAGAAATTCAATGAACACTTATTGCTATAGCACTTAAAAGTATTTGTATTAAGTATACTTCTGTACTCACTGCAGTTAAGGGAAAAGTTTCTAGGTAAACCCCAAATGTCTATACTGGGGTTTACATTCATACAAAACAGAAAAGTAAAACAGATATAAAGTCTACCTTTATATTCATATAACTGAGTGCATCCACACATTGAATTAACATGGAGCAATAAACTCTAGTGCAGTTTATGCCAGTCAGCTGCTTCCAGACACAGCATATACATGTCCACCCACACTTTGAGCCAGGGCAGAACAGCTCCAGGCTAGCAGCAGTCTCGAGGGGGGTCAAGCCCAAGCTCTGGTATCAGGTGGCAGAAGGGCTGGCTGGGGACAAGGGTGCTAAAGTGCAACGTGGTGCTAAAGTGCGATGCAAGCAGCCCTAACACATTAGCACTCTCATGCCCTAGCCAGCCACTGTCACTATCTAGATGTGCATTTCAGCACACATAATTACTCCGCTGTAGACAGTACTATCTTATAGCAGAGTAAATTAATTTACTGTGCCTTAATACTGGCGCATGTGTAGATAGCAGTGCTTTACTGCACAGCTAATTAGTCAACTGCAGTAAAGTGTACATGTAGATGCAACCACTGTGTCCATATGTGGGAGGGGGTGTTGCACCACTTTAAACCAGTACCACTTTTGAATATAGACAAAGCTGGAGGCTCAGCCAAAGGTAAATCAAAAATATTTGGAGTTTTAAACAAATCTGTTTATGGAATGCCCAAAGTGATCTCAACAAAAATATTAATGGCCTTGAGTAAACTGGTAACCAACTTGCAAGAGATATACTCAACTCCATTTAAGTGCAAAGCTTTGGGATTGAAAAAAGAAAGCTCTGCACTTACCAAAACTTAATGTAAACAGCAGTGTCAGTAATGTGGTATTAGCAGCCCTTAAGCTAATTTTCAAGGCTTCCAATACCAGCACTTCGAAGCTGCCTCCCCACTACTAGTGCCCATTAGTATGCAGTTACATGGAGTTTAATTATATTACTAAGTAGTAGGCTGAAGGGTGCTATACACTTAAGCAGTGTATGTACTTATCTGATAAAATTATTAGGATTTGCTACAATTTAATTATGTTAAATATTGATAGTTGTGTCAGTTATGCATAAATATTACATGTATTGTATGCATATATGGTATGTATGTTAGTAGAGTGTAAAAGCCTATGTTGTAGAAGCACCTCCACAGTTTTCAATGGTAGGCAGCAGTCTAAAACTAGGAAAGCTGTAACAGCAAGATGTTGTAGTGTGATCTCATAGTAACACTCTTTAGAATATTCTACAGTGCATTTATTAGAGCAAGTTAATTATAGTTACATTATAAACAAGTGCTTAAATAAATGAGCAAAGCACATGTTATGTTCCATGTTCCTTGCTTTTACATTTCTTTCTTCACCTACTCACCAGCTTGCTAAATTCAGGGAAACCTCCCCACCAGCCATATGAAATGGTGAGGTTCTCCCATGTCAAATTAATGCTAATTAGTAAGGTTCTATACCACATAGCCATGTTGTTTGGCTGTAGAAAAAGTTGGAGATGAAAAATCTGACTCATTTCAGAAGGCAGAAAGCATTGACATTAAATATGAATCCAGAGTTTCAATTGAAATCTATTTCTTCAGCTCTCTCAGATTCCCAGCATTTACTTGCTACAGACTGATCCAGTGAAAGATGCAATGAAAGCAATATCTGGCTCAAAGAGTTTGCAGCTTTACAAGTGTAGTAGATAGGAATATAACTGGACAAATACATTTCTACAACTAAATTGACATCAGAGCATTTGGCTTTTTGCCAGGTCTGCTTAGGTGGGAAAACAGTATTTTCCAAAATGGCTGAAATATTATACAATAGGGAGAAACAATTTTAGGAGTTAGCAAAACTACTAACTCCATGCCAGATACTGAAGAGCCATAATTCAAAATTACTGGTTATCAAGAAAAATGAACTGAGCCACAGATCTAGATTTTTATACTTTCTTTAGCTTTACATGATAAAAAGCACCTATCTAGAATAAGGAACATTGTTTTTATATACAGGTGTACTACAGCTGTTTTTCTGTAGTAGTCACAGCCACAGAAGCTAAATTCTCTGTTGTGATGCACTCATTACAGTGATGAGTGCAATCACAGTGATTTTGCTGTGCATACTGCAGCAAAACAAATTAATTTAAGATGTCTTTGTGGTGTCAATAAAAGAAAGTCTGGCAGTTTCCCTCCCTATCAGGAAGGGAAATTATAATTGCACAACACAAATACACAAATGTCTCCATGGGCATAGGCCTCATGCCTCACATACTATTTGGAAATATCATATATAGTGGCCATGAAATACCTTCTCTTGTTTTTTGTCGTTCTTTTCATAAGGACCTCCACCGCCACCGCTGCCACCTCCTCCACCTCCATCGCCTCCACCACCTCCCCCTCCACCGCCTCCACCTTCTTCTCCTCCATCTCCAGCTCCACTGACTGAGGGAGCCACAAATCCAGAGGCAGAGCCACCTGATGTGGCCCCCTTGATCTGGAAGGATCCTTCACTTGGTCTCTTTTCAGGGGCCTCATTTTCTTTGTTCTCACTCTTCCTTCTGACTTTCTCCACACAGGGCACCACACCAAGCTGAAGCAGGCATTCAACAATGTTCAGTGCCACGTCACAAATGCGGGAGGTAATGTCATGGTTCAGAACTAAGTAAACAGCCTTCAGAACTACCTAGAAAGGTGAAAACAATGCATTTTGGTCAGATTTATTTTCTCTCCTGTTCTTATTACTAATTATTATGAATATTATTATAGCACCTAGGAGCTGGACCCATGGACCAGAACCCCCAAGTGGTTGGTATTGTGTAAACAGAACAAAAAGGTGGCCCCTGCTCCCAAATGTCTATGCTCTAGGTATAGGACAAAAACAATGGATTGGAAACAGACTGCTATGGGGCAATAAGAGATGACTTTGGTCAACATGAGAGGCAATGGTTTCATTGCATACATAAGTCAACTCTTGCCAAGTTATTGTAGGCATCACAGTATGTGGGAGTTTGAACAAGTAGTCTGAATGGGGATAAAGTCTCTGTTTTATAGAAGCGTTCAGGGAGCTTGGCTGGAGCTGCTAGGGAATACTAGAAGCACTAAATAATAGTATCACTAAAGAATATTAGGTTTTGCAAGGCAAATGCCTTGGGGCTTAGCTGCTACTTTTCATTTTAATTTGACTAAATTCTGTTAAATGTGAAAGATTTATATCATCCTGTCAAGTAGACAGAAATGGTTGTGGTTTTTTTGCTAGGATCTATTGCAGTGGGGGCAGAGGAAGGAGCTGAGAAATTCTGTGATTCTAAATATTTCACAACCTCTTGGTATTGAGAGGAAAGAATCATAAATGAGAAGAAATAGGGAAAGAAAGCTTTCTGCTATGATGTGTATGTTTCCCTAGTTTTCAGTAAACCGTTATGGGTATATTCCCCTCCAGGGGTTCTTGCATTACTCTTATTAAGGCTAAGAGAAGGTGCATTAACTAGATGTTCCCTTATTGTACTTTCTAAATGACCTTCAGGCACTGCTGGAACTAGACAGACATACAGAGATTGTGGGGGAAAAAACAGGCATACCCCTCATCTCTAAGGTTAGCTCAGTGGCACAGCTA
>NW_017729031.1:99120553-99135439 GCF_001723915.1 Gavialis gangeticus
ATACCCCTCATCTCTAAGGTTAGCTCAGTGGCACAGCTATGTTGATAGAAGAGAGATATATGACTCTTTTACTTACCGAAAGATCCAGCATTCCATTCTTGTGGACAAAATTATTGGTTCCATCGATGTGATCTGTGTCCTCCAAGCAGCTATAATTGATGCAGGAGTCAGTCAAACTCCGTGGGAGGTTGGCACATGCCAGTGGTTCATGGGGCATCTCTGGAATAGGTACTTGATTGCAGAGTTTTCGCATGTGCTCACTGAAGAAATCTGCATAGCCCACATTGAATGAGGCTAATGTGGTGTTGAAAGTTGCCACTGTAATGGTGGAGATTTGGGAGCGTACTGCAAGAAAAAAAATATGTGTCTTGGCAATTTGATTCTAATGATGCAATTATAAAATTAAGGCTGTAGCTATTGTGGCATTTTACAAGGGCTGTCTTTCTTTCCTGAATTCTGTACAGCACTGAAATGAAGAGAGGCAAAGGCAGCTTCATTCTTTTTGAAGTTCTATCTCTGGTCCTCAGCACAAAATTAGAACTGTAGATTAAAATTGCAGCAGCTTGAAACAATCCCGTAGGTGTCATTATCTCAACAGAAAATAACTGGAGAACAGTTTGCCTCAGACACTTCCCATAATTCTTTGAAATATCCCTAAAGCAGGGGCTGTGAAAAAAAGAAGTGCTGTAGATCCACTTTGCAGGCTCAATGTCTCCACCAGGGTATCTGAATAGCATTCCAGGTGAGTTAGTTAGCACCACTGTCAGTGGCAGAGCTAAACAGCCCATTTATGACACCTCACAGACATCGCTACAATACTTCTGGGTAAGAGGCAGCATGCGGCAAGCAGCATGACATGTCTGGAGGTGCCACTACCTGGTAATTTTACTGTGTACACATGGCCTAAGGGATTTTGGTCCTATTAATTTGCTGTTCTAGAGGCTGATCTTTAATTTTGTGTTAAAATAGGTAGCCAGTGCTTTCGGGACATCAAAAAAGGAACATATAGTTCTAATTTCAAATAAACCAGCTTTCTCTTTTCTGTTTTTCAGAGCAGTTTAGTTTGCACAAATCAATATCTGGAACTTTATTCTTCTCTAGCAGTCTTCAGGCATATCAATAAAACATTCTTCATCCTGGAAGTCACATGAACCTTCTCAGGACCAGATTATGGAGGAAAATTCTTTTTAAAGATGCATTTAAAAAAAGCCCATATTTTTCAGAACATGTGGCCATTACGTATTACTTCAGGTATAGGTGACGATTTTAAAAAACACATACAGAACAAAGTTCCCAACCTAGGGAAAATAAAATGACATCCTGTACTGTATCTTTCTTTACTTGTATTATCTTACCATATGACTTACTGACCAAGAGCTAAATGGTTTGTGGGTCTGTGGAGATAAGGGAGAATATAAACATCCATCATTTATACCTTACATGTAAGTGCCTGTTACTCCCCTGGATCACGTGGGTAGGGCCTAATCAAAGCATGGTCTCTTCTTTCCAATGTACCAACAAGCAGAGATGAGGCACTGCAAGGGTGGACATAAGTCAGCAGAAAATTATTTCCCAACTGCAGTGAACAGAGAGCAGAGAGGGAATTATGGCTGTACAACACAGCGTCACTTAGTATAGGTTGTGTCCTTGTGGCCTCAAAATGGTCAATGGGATTATTTGTACAGGTGCTATAAAATCAGGCCTGGAGTGCTCCAACTTAGGCAACTACAATATAGAGAAGAGATGTAACCATATGCTGGGAATGGCAGACACAGACCACTGGCATTCTGGAAGCATGGGAGTACTTTGCTATTCTCTACATGGAAGGCAGAAGGGGTGAAGCTATGTTCTCTGTCTGCTGCAGGAGCAAAGGGGACTGGATCAATGTCTGCATCTTCTCACTCAGCGCAGCAGCAGCTATGTCCTTGCTGTAGGGCTGGAGACACCAGTGCACCTTAAAAAATCTGCCTTCTTCCCCCCCAGATGGGGACAGCAGACAGCTCAGTCTGATCTAAACACTATGCTGATAGAATCCAGCTTTCATCAGCTTAGTTTATGTCGTTCAAAAAGCTGGTATAGCAACATACCAGCAGAAAGCTCCTTATGTCTCCATGAGTCAGCTCTGATTGCACAGCTGTAATACAGACAGCAATAGCGTAACTAGCATAGACTGACTGGTCATCAAGTCTGGGGGTGGGGGGCATAGAAGTATCAGCTGCTGCTGCAGCTGCATGATTGCAGTGGCGCCATGACACCACCCAGAAGTTGCTGCTGTCCCCATGTATCCTGTTGTCCCAGGTGCCCAGCTGCTTTGTTAAGGACCATAGCTCTCAAGCTTAAAATTAATGTCATGTGATTTAGTTTCAGCCCTTTATTTGAAATGATGGGGACCAAATGAACTAAAAATAGAAAGAGCAGGAGTCTACTGAGTGTTGTGTATGCCCCCCATGGCTTTTGTAGAGGGCCCTGAAAGGTATGCTCTGGTTCAGTGGAACAGGAAGCCACCAGGAAGATTAGAGCACACATGGGGCCTTCAGTAAGCAGAGGACACTTTGCTCCACATCTACATCTCAGCTGACCACAGTGGAGCAGCTGAACAATGTGTTCAGTGTTCCAGTAAGATTAGATGGGGGTTGGTTTGTTGCAGTGCCATCCAGAAAAAAGAGATGCAACTCCTATGGCCAAAGCCACTGAAAAAAAGATAGGTATTTGTGACAGGACCTGTGCCCTAGGGGTGGCTGTGACACCCCCTGGTGGACATGTGGCCCTTGCTTTGGCCCCTTGGGGTAGCCTTCCCGGTTATTTTGCCTTGATATTGCTCAAAGCGTTGGGAGGCTGCCCCAAGGTCTCAGAGTGGGTCCAGTCCACTGCAGATTTGCCACTTGGGCACTCAGTTGTGGCCCTTCTGGCCCTATTAAGGCGATAGGGCACCAGGGGCCTTATAGGCCATGTTCGTAGCCTCTGCGTTCCCCTATAGCCATACCCATGCCTTCCAGATGACACTCCAGACTTCTTCACACTGGTTTGTACAGGCTTTGGTCGTCTTCACTTTGGCCTGCTGGTTACTCTAGCTGCAGACTTGTAAGCTTGGGCTCACCCACACTGGTTGGCACCTCAATCCCATCCTTATCATCAATCACTATGTGGCCCCTGTCATCCCTCTGGGCTCAGGCACTAGCCTTCTGAGATCACGTGTATCTGCTTTTGGGGTCTGGTTTTAGGTCCCCCTTCAGCTTCCACTTGTCTCTGTTTCCCAACTCAGGATCCAATTCAGACATGCCCCTCCCCCCAGATCTGAGAGTGGTTTGGGAGCCTGTCAGGGTATCTCCTGCGGCACCTCTCTCCTAGGAACTTTACTCCCTACAACACACAGTATCAGACTACCTGCCTTCCTCCAGGCACTGGGTTTATATGCTCTGGAGCCCTGCCCCTTTTGGTCAAGTGACTCCCTAATAAAGCACAAGGGGTTTTCCTTTTGCTTAATAGACAGCCCGCCCCTCCCTGCTACAACTTAACTCTGCTGCTTGCAGTCCTTATTTTTCAGCTGCCTTGAAATCTGCACCCCTGATCCAGCTCTTTGCAATGCAGCTAGCTTTGGCTCAACTGCCTGCCTATACAGCAAGGGCTAGCCTGCAATCCTTTCCCCATTAAGTAGCAGGGGTCTTTGGCTCCCTGTTACATATTATATCAGGCCAAGGATATGCAGTAGGGGTTTTTTAGGAACAGAATGGCTTTCTGTTACTCAGGCTTTGTACTTAGTGGTTATGCCCAAAACCACTTGGTTGCAGCTGAGGTCTGGTATCTATGCGGTAAGAAGTGCTGTGTAGCCAGAGCTCTCTATGAGGCAAAATTGTCCAGTGTGGCCTGTAACTCAGATCAGCTGCTGAAAGCCACATTATTTCCTCCCATTAATTAAAAACTTATTTTTATCCTGAAATAGGTCAAAAATGGGTCAACCTTTTGGAGAACATTTTCACCAACACTGCATCCTCCTTTATTTTCTCCCATCAGAATTTCAGTGTAAGATGCCATTAGAATTCCACATCTGGAAATTGTTTGACTAGACTATTTTACTCTTTTCTGAAAACTCTGACAGCTGGTCCCCCTAACAGACACAGCAGCTAGCTGAGCACATGCTAATAAAAAAACACAGATCTTTGATAGTGTGATACATTCTCACCTTAAGGTGAACCATACATCACCAGTATTACTGAGAGTGGTCACTAACCTAAACATTTGTATAGAAAAACAGCCCCTTCTCTTCTGAATGTTAAAGGGTTTCACAGGAAGAATGTAAAGTAGCTATTTTGGGACCTAGCTTGGGATTTTTGTCTGCCTTCCTTCTCTGACACAAATTTCCTTAAGACTCTTAGGCAAATCACTTAGGGTCAGATTTTAAAGGTAATTAGGTACCTAAAGCTTTTAAAAATCAAGCTCTTAGCCTCTGTGCATCTTAGTTCCCCTTGGTAATATGGGAATAATAATCATCTCCCTACAACAAAGAGGTGCTGTGGGGATATGTTCATTAAAACCTGTGAATAGTTCATGCACTGGGAATAATGAAGATACTGTACTGCAGATAGATAAATGGGAGTTTTAAATCTTTTCTGCATCTGGTTAAAAGGAAAGCAGCAGTTCCCCATGCTTGATTTTGCCATCAAGGCAGTAGAATAGCTCTTTATTAACAGCACCTTCCTTACAAGGCTGAGCTGTCTTGTAGGGCTTTTAAAATTGCACACTTAGAAAAAAGTGACAATGCTTTTGTCCTGTTGGTAGTCACTTCCCTTACTGAAACAGCAGGAGCATAGTGCTGATGGTCTGGCCATATGCTGATAAGAGCGATTATAATCTGCCCATCTTCGTTGCCTTTGTAGTTTGGCAGGATACTGCAATTTGATTAACTTCCATAATTGGCAAGTCAAAGTATTCAAAATGTTAAGTCAAGTTCCAAAAAAACATGGAGCCTTTCCTTTCTTCTAGTCTTGGAGCTCTTGTTGTTTGCCTTTTGATTTTTGAGTCTTTAGGGTTTACATTGTTACAAGGTTTAAAGCTTTTCTCCATAACCATCTCAGGGTTAAGGAAATTTATTTATATTAGGTGCAAACTGAGATTTTCACAAAGTCTCCTAATTCCAGCAGTTGGAAGTTTAAGAAAAGCAAATACTGAAAATGCATAATAATAATAATAATAATAACAAAACCCATTACTGCTGATTTCTAACCCCATATTTTTGTGCCATGATGTTGTGCACTGTTAAAAAGGTGTTGTTTGCCATCCCAGAGGTGGCTGAACATTCTTCAGTGAAACTACTAGATAAGTCTAAAAGACATTTATGATTATCCCAAGTAAATAAATAATTAGATATATAGAAGAACAGAAATTCTAAAGTGAGATTAACCTAATATTCATTAAATGAGAATGCCAACATCATCTCAGCCCCTTGCAGCTAATACCTCAATGAGACATTTGCTCTAGTTGTACTTAATTTACCTTCTTTGACTGTATTCTCTCCATGGCTGTTTGAGTGGTCAGGCAAATCAGTGACGAGAGTATGATGAGAGTGTGAATGCCTAGCACTCAGGCTCTCCATCTCCGTAGGCGTGTCAGAGCTTCCCCGTCTGGTAAACTTTCCTATAGACAGCATAAGAAATAGACATTCAAGGCCAGATTCTTTTCCACATATTCAGCATCTAACTAGTCAACCCTGCTCAAGTCCCTGAAAAACCACAAAGCACAAAGATGAATATGTCTTCTTCTACTTGCTATTTGTGACAATTTTAAGGCAAGGATGACAATATGTTACAAAAGTAAATGTGACAACAGTCTGGTAGATGTTTAAGTAGGATGGAATGGGCTCACATGTACACACCTAGAACACAGAATAGGAGCTGCTCCTCAGTTTCCAAGTGTAAGGATTGCTCTAGGAGTCTCTGCAATGGAAACTGAAGTAGGAGGATGGGGTTTGTTGAAAGAAGCACGAATCTAAGACCATCAGAAAAAAAATTGAAGCAGAACAACCAAACTGTGAAATACTTACATGATAGACTGGGAAGTCTGCCTTCCTACAAACTTATGAATTCTGATTGTTTTTTATTAACTCTGTGGACAACTCTAACCCACAATGTTTATTATGTCTGCTGCCATGGATCGTGTCACATATTGTATACTCTCTTGTCATGCATACACATATTTAGAACAGCTTACATGCAGTTTAAACCTTAAGTGGGCCGACATACAGTCCTGTTAAACTGGTTAAAATCCACCTAGAACCAGACCTAGTTCAAAAGTGTACCTAGATAATCAAGTGCTATTTTGGACTGGTTCAGTGTTATGTGTGGATACCAAGTTTTCTGTGACACAGGTCTGGTGAATCCTCCACACATCCTACATTGCATTATTCCTCATGCTCTTCCTCTCCACTCCCCCAGCACATACAAACTGCTACAACTGGCTGCTCTGGTATGTAGCCAGAACTCTACTGTCCCCTTTGTTGACACTTAAAAAAAAATCAATGAGCTCCTTTACGCTGCTTGTTCAAAAAATGCTATCTAACAATCAGCTGTGTTTTCATTCCCTATTTGATCTCAGCCCATCATTGTGCCCTCCAGTCCCTACGAACCAAAAAAATAGGTACAACCACTTACGTCAAGCAAGCACATTGCAGACTTTGGTTATATGCAGCTATGGAAGGCTACTGAATTCATGCTTAGGAAACAAGGGAAAGCAGAAAAGTGACAACTCCTACAGCTATAGGTCACTCATTGTCAGTCTGTGATCTCAGCCTGGCAGCACAGCCACTCATTGTGGCCAGCCACCCCACAGTTGACCACCCAGACTGAGCAATGCTGGCCTGAAGCCTCCACCAGGGGCTAGCCCTCTGCCCACTTCCAGTCACCAGAGTGGGCAGTCAGGGTCAGCTGACTCACCTTCCCCCATAAAAGCTCCTGAGCAGAAACAGGAAACGGTCCTTATAACAGGGTTCAACCTGATCACAGACCAGTTTGCTGTTTCCTCCAACTTGTGCTCTGACTCCACTCTCTGTTTGATCTCCCAGCTTCTTGACCTGGCTTGCTCTCTGACTCCACTCTCTACCTTATCTCCTGATTTCCTGATTCAGCTTGTTCCTAGACCTTGCTCTCAGACTCATCTCCTGGCTTCTCCCTAGATTCTGCTCATTTCTCTTGAACCTGCTTGGTACCTCAATTCCTCAAGTGGCCCCAGACCTGGCCACCCAATATTAATGGCTCACAAAGCTGCTACAGGGCCATCAAAAGAACCATTAATGTTGACTGGTTCTTCCTTGATAAAACAACAGATATACTGAAGAGATTGACCGAGATAAAGGAAGCAGGTTTCTTCCCATGTTGTTTGAAGAGACATAAGAAGATATTAGAAACTGCTGTTAAAAAAGGAGTGCTCTTTCTGAGCTAGGGTGAACCTGGGGACTATTGGACTTGAACAAACTAAGTAGAGTTATTTTCAGGATCAGAAAGAGACAAACTGATATTTAAGAAGTCAGACAAGAGGATGTAGGGCCCTGAAAAGATTGAGCAAACCCCAAATGGCTCTTGGAGTGGTGAAAACATTGGAGGAAGGAATTCTGAATGGAGGTTTAGTCATTTTTTTCATGAGTCTGCAAGTCTCTGTTTTTGCCTACAAATAAATATGGACACTGAAGACGTTATTTTGCAAAACTTCTGAGCTCCTTGTCACATATGCCTAAAGGGTTCAACTGTAAACTGGAGTACTCATGTGTGGAGCTCAAAGTAACCAGGGAGAACTGAGAAGCTGACCACTGGGTGCCACGTCCAAGAAAGAGCATCAAACTGCACTGCAGGAGGCAAGCAACTGGGCCTGGATGCTGCCCACATTCAATGGGTTTAGAAGCTTGCCAGATTCACTGTTTGGACCTAAACACAGTATCTGATAAGTATCCAGTGGGGCAAGATCAGAGAGATGCTGTAACACCTTTCTCAGTTTGCATACCACTCTTTTTCTGGCAAGACTTCCACCGCAGCCACAGGTAAGAAAGGGTTGGACTCTCTTGGGATATTTTTGGTCCCTGTTACATATACTTGTCACAAACAAACTGACCTAAACATAGTATATGAGGTCAGCAGTCAGCATAACTATGTCACTTCTGTAATAGGTATGCAATCCTGCAGGTGAGGGCAAAGGGCATAAGTGGACAGTCTGAACACCTGAGAAGTGGAGGAATAATAAGTCTCTGCCATCATTTGAACATTCTGGAGGAGAATAACTCATCAAAGTTGGGGCTGAGAGTGTCACCTAATATGGTGGTCTGCCATCCTCCCCTCTCAATGCCACGCCGATCCTCCCCAATCCCGGAGAAGCTGCCGAAGGAAAATGTGCTGCGAGTGGGCGACACGTCCAGATGGTCCTCATGAAGGAGAAAGGGCACACCCATTCTTCGCTGACGTTTTTTCCCTGTGTGGTGGTAAGGAATTGATCCCTTGCGCTCGCGCTCCCTATCTTCTTTGCGGCTCTTGAACTGCAGAAGAAAGAGGTGGAGTAGGTTAGAGTCAGCCAGAAGCTGAAGAGAATCTGACTAGTTACAGAGAAAGGACAGAAACAGATGCAGGAAAAGCCTTTAGGACCCACCTCAGACTCCCCACTCAAACTCTGTAACATAGCCTGGTCATAGCCCTGATGGGTATTGGTACTCTGACACAAACTATATGTTAAAGATCCAGAGTACCTCATGTTGAGCTGACAGCCAGATCTTTACTATGGTGACTACTAGGGTAGGGATTTATTGCCCTAATGTACATCTCCATTCATATCTACACCTTCCTATAAACAACCTCAGACTTTTTTATTTTAAACATTTTATTATTACATTTGTCACTATTATTATTCTGATTGCTCTTGAACCTGCATCGGTGTCTTCTGTCTTTCCCCACATCTTTTCCTGTGTTATTATGCAGGGAATCAAACAATCTTTTTTGATTTAGTGCTTTTTGTTTCATCACAAGATGGGATTTTAATTTGTACACTCTTCAAAACTGTACTAAGGACCTCAATAGTGGAGTGCTTTAAACAAAGACACAGATACTTTGGTGGGGTAAAAATCAGCTTAAATTAATTGAAATTGAGAGTGCTACTCTGATTAATATTATTTTGAGGATCTGGTCACAAAATTAACTCCCCTGTGGAAAAAACAAAAACAAATTGATTGATTTCAGTAGCATTTTTATCTGAGTAAAGGTTTCAGTCTGGGACCATATAGAAAATATGAATACATTCATGCCCAGATAGACGTTTCCTTCAGAAGAAAGCAAATTCAAATCCCACATTCAACCTAACCACAGAGTCAGTACAGGCCTTTAAGTATTATAGATGATGATACTGTAATGTCGTTAGTTATAATTCTTATCACCTTCTTAAAGATGTTCATTCCCAGGTCTGTGGAGAGATCTGGAACTGCAGGCCTGCGTAGGTTGGTCAGTGACACCTTGGAAAAGGCCTCAGTGCTGAGTGATTTTTCTTCTTCATTGCATTTCATTGTGAGATCCTTCAGCCACCACAAGAAAACAGTACAACAAAAGAAGAAATAGCTGATAAGATATCCTATATCCACAGATCACCTATGCTAGGAGACAGCTACAAAGAAAGACCATAATTTCATCAAAAAATATTCCCATATGAAGATAAACGAGATTTCAAAACTTCTGTTATTTTGGCTGTGGTGAAATATTTGATCATTATACCACCAGAAAAGGCATCAATTATGAATGATGGTCCAATAGATAGGGCAGTAGGCAGAAGTCAGGAAATTTGATGTCTGTTCCCTCCTCTGCTACTAATACATTTTCTAACCTTGAGCAGGTCAGTTCACCTCTCAGAGTCTCAGTTTTACCAGTATATATTAGTTGTGGATAGTTATTATTACCTTCCTTTGAAAAGAGTTTTATTTAAGAGTCAAGTACATACTGGGCGCATCTACACAAGACCTTTACTGTGCAGTAGACTAATTAGCTCTGGAGTAAACATTGCATATCTACATGTGTGCCTCTATTAGGCTGGAGTAAACTAATTTACTTTACAGCAGGATTGTATTTGTAAATAAAAGTACTATCCTGCTGCAGAATAAAAAATTCAACTGCTCCAGTTGAAGTCAACAGAAATAATCAAATTAGCTGACGTATGCAGACAGTTAAGTTTCTGGCAAGACCAAGCTATTGAACGTGTGACACCACCCCGAAAAATGCGATAAATAGGGCATAATCCTGGTCCTGAGTTCCCTCTACTCTCAGTAATATCTCTGGCTGCCACTTCAAGTGATAAGCTCTTGGTTTATGAAATGCTTTGGGTCCTTTTAGCTGGTAGACACTAGTGCCTTTTGTAGGCACATTCACTGTTTTCTAAATTCTGTGAACCAAT
Source organism: Gavialis gangeticus (assembly GCF_001723915.1). Taxonomy (NCBI): domain Eukaryota; kingdom Metazoa; phylum Chordata; order Crocodylia; family Gavialidae; genus Gavialis; species Gavialis gangeticus. The sequence continues at coordinate 99,130,958 of NW_017729031.1, forward strand.
TCACATCACACAGTTTGAATCAAATCTCAATTTGAATTTCAATTTGAATTAAGAGTTAATAGTTCATCACTGACCATCAAGGAGGTTTTTGTACATTTCTGCACTTGTGCAATAGAGGTGGCAGGGGGCACTAGACACTGCTCACCATTCACAGTCAGAGCCACAAACCTGTGCTCACTTGCTACACCTGGTGGTGGGCATGAGCAAGAGTAAGCCCTAGATACCTGTGAGATATACAGGTTAATTAATACAGTTTAAAGTGCCTAGTTTGGACTGCCCTCGTCTGCATTAACTTTAATCCTCATTCAATGAGAATTACCTAATTCACTCTAGAGCCAATTTTAATAAGGACTACAAATGTTCACATGTATATTATGATGGCTGTAGTCTGGATTAAACCTAGAAAAACATAACATCTCTAAAAGGCCTAGAAAATTAAGTCAGGATTGTTATTGCGCATCAATAACTAAATCTCTGTACTACTACTTGTGCTGAGTTAGCCAAAAGCACACAACAGGATTTGGGTCCAACCATGCTAGCTGGCTGCTACACAGCACATAAGACAGAGCGTCTGCCCTGAGGAGGATTTGCCTAATAAGAAAAATCAAATTAGTACAGAGGATTGTACTATAGATCTTTTTTGCTGTCCTCCTGCATGGCTATAACTACCAGCCCATTAATATTTTTGTGACCTTCCAACTGTTATCCAGTTTAAATTAGCATGGCATCCAGTCATTACAGCCATACTAGTCTTATGTTTAATTTAAGCTTTCATTCTTTATCTCTGCAGTGTTACTGCAAGGCCGCAGAGATTTTGTGTCTTGGTTCTGTCCCCTATGCTGGATTTACTGCATACAGGTGCAATGCAGGTTTTTCTTTTATATTGCTTTGTTGGTATTGAAACAAGTTTCAATGAGAGTCACCAACTAGAGTCATGAAGAAGGTATTAATTTGACTCGTATTCCATTTAGTAGCTCTTCTGTTATGCAACAGGGATCATGATACATTTTCAATTTCCTGCTGAATGAGATATTTTCTAATATATATTTCAGTTCACTAGACAGTGAACTAGAAGTGTTTGTATGCAACTGTATACTCATTTGATCAGAAATAATTTGCTGTAAAATTATATTTTAAATTTGATATCACATATAAGCAGTCAGTGTGACAAATGTGCTAAGGTTTAAAGAGATGGAAGAAATTATGTGGTAAACCCACATTCTTCCTATATACTTTGAAGTTCTTTATTAAATCTCTTTGCCTGCCCTGAGTTGATTTCTTAGAAGTCATTTCTTCTGCAGTGTCTAATATCAGATGACAAAGACAAAAACAATTGAAGAGCAGAGATAAAGTATATCATCAACTCTGGTGCTGTTTCTGCCACCTATTTTGCTGCATAAAGCCCCAAATAAAGGGAGCCATGAACTCAGAACAAGTTTGGGGCCGCTTGTTCAAATCTGTTCATTTTGAGCGCTGAGTCCTAATACTTACTGCGTTTTATTTTCCATTGCAAAAGTTATCATTGGAATTAAGTCAATCAAGAGAGCATGATGACTATGCCACTACCTTGCTTTTTCGGGCTCGTATCATGGCTCCATAACAAAACACTGATTTCTCAGTTTGCAAATCCTTAGTTCGAGAAAAAGAAAGACCAAGCAGGCAGAAAAATAAAGAAAAGTGTGACTCCTTCCATTTCTCTGGCTGAAAACCTTCAGCATATCCTATCTGCCTCTGTTGCTCATGCTCTACTGTAATGTTTACTTGCAGTGCATGATTCAGGGACTAGAGGTCTCTGTGCGCTGTAGAGAGTCCCAGACAGGGTGTGGTCCCTGACAAATACATGAAACAAAGCTGAAACTCCAGCTGTCTGCAATACCGTTTTGTCTGGAGTCATAGAAGTTTAAAATGGACTGGAATCCACAGAGAATACAAAATGGATGAGATTGACAAGGAGTTCTTGCAACAATGACTAAAGCAAATGCCCAAAGCACAGGATTTTAAAAGCAGTTACATTTACCTGTAAATTACCAAACGTATTTTACAAGCAGGTTTGTGAACATGAACAGCATGAAGAGATCCTTTGCAGGTGAAAAAAACAGCAAGTAACATGAGACATCTGGTAAAAATTACCAGAGTTGGCAACACAGTTAGTAGAAAAGGATGTCTTTTTGAAATTTGCTATAGAGTTCTACAGCAGAGACAATTCTGCAATATGGAATGAAGCTGTAGAATTTATTTTCTACTCCAGTCTACAGGATAGAGAGACCACATCATAAACATAGCAAAAATGACTAAGGAAATTAAATGGAGATCTTTCTCTTTGAAATCCTTTTTATTTATTTATTTATTTAAGACTTGACTCCAGCTACTCAGAACAGGCCTTTACTGCAGCAGGGAAATCAGCCCTGACTTTTGTAGAGCAAAATGAACAATGAAAGGAAGAAGAGGACTGAGGCATGTAACAATCTAGAGAGTCTTTACTTTGCTTTCCTTCAACTCCACAGTGCTTTAAGTCTGTTGCAGCATTTCAAAGAAGGGGGCCTTGTATCTTGTTTCTTTCTCCAAACAGAATGTCATACAGAGACTTTGATCATCACATTCCTTTAGTTTCAATTGGCATGGTTTTATAGCATAGAGTTAAATCAGACCTGCACATTGAATTCCAGTACAAAGGCATTAAGACTACTTCTGACAACTGCGTAAGGGCACTGTCCACACTCCACGGGATCTGATCACAGACACTGTAATTATAGCTAATACTAAAGAGACATTACTAATAATTCAGCTAATATTTTACAGAAGTACCAAGGTTATTTTTATGTAGCAGTTGCTTACCTGAGTTTTATGCGTATTTACCAGAGAGGGTGCAGCAGCCACCATTGAACTGCTGCGGGGTCTTGGCAAGGGAGTGATCTCTGGCTCAGGTGGTTTCTCTGGCTTTTCCTGTAGCATATGCCTCAGTCTTTGCAGATAGTACATGAGAGACCACTGTGTACCCTCCTCTGACCAATGAGGCTGCAGCAAACAGCGGAGCACAGCCACATCAAAATAAGTGGCATAGCGGGACTTTTGGCATGGCGGGATCACCACAGAAATCCTGTTATGAAAAATAAAAGCAGTCTTAGAAAATACCCTGCCCAAGGCCTGTGCTCTGTCTAGATACCCAACTGCTCTCTAAATATACACTGGTCTGTTTTAGAAAAAAGGCTAGAACTTTTATTTCCATCTCTTCTAAAGGGTTCTTTAAAACAGAGGGAAACTTGTTATGCTATGCCCCACTTTGGCAAACAGGGCAGTCACCTAGAAACCTAGGCTAATGATGCCTGCACTGGTCACTAAAAGGTTGTTTTAGAGAGAGGCAAATACAGAAGTATTCATGCTGCCCCCAAGACCAATGTGCTTTACTAGCAACTGACAGGTCAAAGAGAGTATCTTAAGGCACTCTTGCTTTCCAGGCATCTGTAGAGAAGCAACTCTGGTGCTGTTTCTGCAGCTTCTCCTGCTTGGGCTGGAAGCAATATTTGAGCCTGGAACTATGAATAATTCTGCCAACTACTTTGGACCTAATCTATTGTTTAAAATTACGTTCATGTTTAGGTGCTTTGCTGGAAAACAATTTGAACAAGTTGAAATGGAGATTTTAGGCATCTAGGTGAGTAGCTGAGTGAAAGGTTTGCAGTAAATACTGTTTGTCTCAATTCTGTCAAAGCTGTGCACTTGTAGACAGGGTGGCTAGGAAGGATGTATCCTAGACGAATGTGTTAATTTAAAACTTGAAAAACTGCTTGGTTTGCTGCCAGCATCTGTAAATGGACCTTACACAACTCCCTTAGGTCTATTTTAAAAAAACTTTGTTTTTGAAGATTGAACCCTGTATGTCAGCTTGTGTTACTACATTCAGTCTAAAAATTCATATATTTTAATGAACTAGGAAAATAGCAGTAAGGATAACATGTGATGCTACTTTTTGGTGACTTAAAAACATTTAAAAAATAAACAGAAAGTAACCAGTTGTTAAATTAAAAACACTATCAACCCTTTCCCACCAACCTGACAGTAAAGTTTTTAGCAGAAAATCCAAAACTGTATGCATAGGACAGAACCTATACAAAAGATTGGTACACAGCTCAGACAGACCAGAAGCATCCCAAGGAAAGCAATAAAACCTGTCCAGCTAGACTCTCAATGCTAGCTCAGCTGCACAGACTGGCAAGGGCTAGAGGCCAGTCTCCACTCCATGCTATACCTCTCCCTGCCTCCCTACTCAAGGGAAGGAATAAGCGGGGAATGCACTCCAAGTCCCAGTCAAGCCCAAAGGATGGGGGTGTTCTCTTTGTGAAGTACTGGCCTGGATTGCTATGACTATTTCTACAGCAGAACCAGAGACTCAGGATAAGAATGGATTTTAATATTGCAGAGGATCAGCTGAAATGAAGAACTTAAGAAACAGATAATTATCCAGCATCAGGATAAGCCTGAAAT
>NW_017729031.1:99135450-99137992 GCF_001723915.1 Gavialis gangeticus
GAAACAGATAATTATCCAGCATCAGGATAAGCCTGAAATTTGCTGCATGAGTTTCTAAAAAGCAGAATTTAAAATCTATGTTTCTTTCTTTCTTTTTTTTTAAATCAAACCTTGTGTTCATTTAGGTAGACAGTTATTGCCCCTGCTTGTAGGGAGAGAGGGTAGCTTTTTTATTCAACCCTAGGTCCAAGGACAAAGGAATACTGTGCTTCTTGGTAAGTGGAAAAAACAACATTTATTTCTGAGTTGTCTGTTGCTTGGCAACCAAAGCTCTCAGCTCAATTTTAACTTATCAATGAGTTCTGTACATGAAGAGACATTAAAGCCTGTCTGAAGCTTCATCTCCATAGTAACCATGAGCCTGAGCCTGACAAACACATCACCTGACTGTCGTCTAAAGAGCTGCTGCGCCCTTATTCTTTGTGTGTATGTTGTGTGTGTGCATATGCGTGCTCTCATGGAGTGACAGACTATAAAAGAAATGGCTTACATTCAGAAAAACAATTCTTACTTAGAATTAACAACTGACTTATGTTTCCCTGGCTCATGTTAATAAAATGAAATAAAACCAGAAAATTTATATAGGGGCCAGTATAAAACCTTTCATGTCCACAGAAAGATTCCTAATTGGATCAGATCCATGAAGAACGGCTTTTCCCTTTAGTAGGTGACAAAATGTACCACAACCTTTTATCTACTATCCCTTCCCCCCAAATAAGACATGCACTTTATTTGGGGAAATGAAGGGGAAAACAGGGTTTTCCAAAGTGATGCCTGCATAGAGCAGGGACAGAGCCTAATCTTCAGCTGATTTGCCCTCCCTTTCCAGTTTAACCAACAGCTGAAACCTAGCTGCCACTGAAGACTGGTCTTTGCGGGTGTCTCTACAATTTGGAACTGCTCAAAGAAGCCTATGAAATAAGAGAAGACAGACCAAGAATAGCTAATAGACACCAGCATTTCCAGAAGAAAGGTTAGTTTGATTAGTGGAACCATTAAAAGGAGAGAAAATCATTAACAGCTGTGGAGTGAACAACAATGAGCCATTAAAGTCAACTGCTTCCCTCAGCTGCCTGAACAGAAATGCCATGGCTGCTGTGAATAGGAAGCAAAGCTGGAACGGGAATCAAAGCGGGGTGCTTCTATTGTGGGCATCAAATCAGCTTCCCTGCTTAAGATGCACACCCCAAATTTGGGGGCTGATTTTGGGGCAAAAGGTCTGCGTGCTATGTGAGTAACTATGGTATTTTGAATAAGCAGCAACAAACACTGTAGTCCAAGTCCCAATCTAGCCCAAAGGAAGGGGTGAAATGCAAAGGGAGACTTTTTCAACGCAGAATACTTGAGATGTGAAATTTCTCAGTGGAGCTAGAAGTGAAGCAGGATATTTTCAAAAAAGGAAGCGAGTTAGGATTTCCTTATCCATACAGAGCCACCTAAAAATATGGTGAAATTTTCAGAAGAGAGTACTTACTCATAAATAGTCCTGAACTGCAGACAACCCAGGACATCTGAAATTTGGTCACATCTTTGTATGCCTAATATGTGTTTAGGAGTTTAATTTTACACTCCTAAGCTTGAAACTCTCTGTCAAGGCCCTTTAAGGTGAGAAAAGGTTTCAATAGCTGTTCTCCCCAGGAAGTTGTAGTGAGTGAACTGAACAACAGCCTAGGAAGAGCTAATGGAGCATGTGGACAAGCAACACCACAAAGGAGATTTTACAAAAACCCAAAGAGGAAGAGAATTTGCTTTGATGCCTGCTAAAAGAGATCCATCTTCCAAATTTAGGATAGATCCCAACCAGAGAGAAAAGGGTCCAATTTTTTTTAAATATCGAACACCCAAATATAAGAGTTGCATTCCCATTGCATTTAAGAGCAATCCTAACAGACCAGCTGAAGGTTTGTCTAAATTAGATAGCATAACCCATGTGGTGGCCACCATCTCTTCCAAGACCAGGCATTAATCAGGGGCATGTCAAATTAAAAATCAGAGATGCTGCCATTTAAGCTGAATAGCCAAAGTTCTCTTAGTCTCACCTCCTTTGAAGACTGCCCATGGAGCTGAACTTGTAACAAACATACACAACAGAGTTATAACAGCAAAAGGAGCCCTTTTGCAAAAGAAATCTTTACCTGGGATGTGGGGGGCCTCTGTCCTGAGATGTTTGAGATGATACACTTCCATCCAAGGAGTTTCCACGGTGACATGCTGAAATAGTAGCTTTATGAGGTACAGAATCTGGTTGGGCTGTTTCACACACCACCTGGAGACCCTTAGGGTGTTTTCAGCAGAGAGAAATATATTTCAAAACATCTCTGTCTCTTGCACATTTGCTTTCTTAGTATGATCAGATAGGTGTCTAGATATTAACATTGTCTATGTTACAATTGCACTAAAGGGACTGAATTGCAATTGTGGACTCATTGCGCTAGGCCATGCTGAATGGACATATGGCAGAGGTGGGCAAAATGCGGCCCACGGGCTGGTCGTGGCCCACCAAACCATTCTATCTGGCCCACAGGGCCCCTAAAAAATTTAG
>NW_017729031.1:99138051-99140909 GCF_001723915.1 Gavialis gangeticus
ACTCAGTAAGCAGCCCTCTGCCCAGAATAATTGCCTGCCCCTGACATATGGCGAGGCATGGCACTTGTCACAAAAAATGTAGAAGTGAAGGCTTTAATGATATATCTTAGTTTGCCTAGGCAGATTCCTACATCTACATGGAGCCCCCTTGACTTCAATGTGAATAACTACTGCTTGCAAGCAAGGGCAGGAACTCATGCATGATAAGGTACCACAAATAAGAGAATGACAGGAAGGAAGGAAGTGCACGATGTAACAGCATTTGAACGTGGAATAATCTAAGCTGGTTGGTGTGTACCTTTATAGCCCTGAATCACCAAAATGTGACTTTCCACTGAATAATCCATAGTCATTCTCCTCAGCATTCTTCACAGCTCTTTTGTACATTTCTATAATATCAATGCTACTCTACTCCATCTTCTCATTGCCTATCTTGCTTTGCCAATCTGGTGCTGACTCACGGCCCTAGGTTTCAAGCACCTTCATTACAGGGAGCAAGCCTCAGAAACAAATAATAAAATTTTAGAACACTTAAGTAGAAAAATATTAAGGGGCTTTGGAGATCTGGTTGGTTAATTCAACACATGCCTAACTACTTTATTGTATATTTTTGTTTATAAATGAATTAAAGCAATCCAAAATGCAGGATAACCCTTGTAGCTGTCATTGCAAAATTTCCCTGAGAGAGATTCCCAACCCATCCATTTTAGTTGAACAGATACTGTTACCCCACAGCTCTCCTCTTTTCATTGTTTAGCCATATGGGGCTGAATTTACCTCTGTTTGCCCCGTGTCCAAATTGGGGGATTCACAAGACAAGCTCTGACTGTTGGTTGGAGAACTTCTCTTGGCTGGTGAAGGAAAACATTTTAAAACACCTTTAAAGCTTTTCTTGTATTAACTGAACAAATAAACTATTTGCTGTTGTAAACAAAACATATTATAAGCATCCCTATTGTTGTAACACTAACTGCTGGGAAACAATTGTTTAAATTATTTTTTTGACAAAAAACACAGGTTTTGGGAAAAAGTACTATTTTCTTCAAGAAACGCTGCCTGATTAAAAATTGTCAGCTGTTAATCCATTCCTTTAAAAATAATTTTGGTTGTTGAATTGAGCTGAAGCATATCATTCTGTGTTATTTGGACATTAAACTGCATCTGCCTAAGGTATCGAAGGTGCTGCAGCATAATGAAGAACTGTTATTTGTATGCTTCACACTTCTTGTCTCTTAGGGAAGTGGCTGCCAAACTTCTTGGCAGATGTGTCATGTCCCCTTCCTCTGCCTGATCAACTGCTCTTTCTGCTCCTTGCCCTCTGTTCCCTCCCCACCTACTGTTCTGCTTTCTGCCCTGTCTGCCTCCTCCCCAATCTGCCATGTGCCACACACAAAGGCTGTCCATGCCACTTGTGGCACTTATGCCACAGGTTGGCCACCCCTGTGTTAAGGGACAGGCTCTTTGGCTGGACCACATATTCCATGATGAACTGTGGTTTCCTTCTCTGGCCAAGCCACATACCCCATCGTAGAAACATTAAGATTATGGGAAAGGCAGCTGGGCCAAGGAGTACAGCTGATAGAGAAGAAAAGGAACATGAGAGACTCAAACTACAGCTTCCATAATGTACTGCAGCATCTATGCTTCAGTTTAACTTCAAACCAATCTTCTGTTGATTTTTTCTATTCTTGGCTGTTCTAAGGGTCTGTGCAGCTTCTGGATTACATTAGAACAGCCTACATGTCTACTCATGTTTAAAGCAATCTTTTTGGACCATCCAGTCATTTCACTGCTCAGCCAACTACTGAACATGACCACTCTACCTTTGACAGAGACAGAAAAATGCCATCAGTTCCCAATACCCAGAAAGCCCAAGCACCTGCCTTTGAGCCCATTTTATGCTGCCATAAATTAGGGGTAACCCACTAAAATATGTAAGAACAGATTCAGGTTCTAAGTCACTAGCTTGCCTTTTGGCTTGTGAAACAATACTATATAAATGCTCAAGTCAGGACTTGGGCTGGGGAGAGACTCTGTGCTGACTGTTGCTTTGCCTCTTTCTGTTAAGAATACATAGCTGCTAGTCTCAGCGGGTGCATCTACACATGTGATTAATGTGTATGAATAAACTCCAGGGCTTACTGCTTTGGAGTTTTTTGCTCCTGGGTATGCTGTTTGAGCATGTGCTTGGGAGCAAAAAACTGTGGAGAATATCACTCCAGTTTATTCATGTGCAGCATGTGGAGCCTGGTTGGTGCAGCCTGGGCTGGCGAGGGACCCAGGGGGTCAGCCTGCCAGCCTGGGCTGCTCTGACCAGGCTCTACATGCTGTGGAGCAGCTGACTGAGGCATGAGGGTGCTTCTGTGTGGGAGCTGCCTCCAGGCTAGCCCTGCACTGAAGCACTCTGTGCCCCAGGTAGCTAGGGCAGCACCTACACGTGTGCTGCTATGCATGAAAAAACTCTGCGGCAGGGTAGTATTTGTATTTTATTTGTATTTTACAAGTACTACCCTGCTGCAGTTTCATGCACCCTGATAGGGGTACACATGTACATGCTGAGACATTTACTAAGCAGTTAATAAATCATCTGTGCAGTAAACATCTCATGTAGACGTGCCCAGTATTATCTTCCCCATCACTGCAAGGCTGTTGCCAGTCTAGCTTCTACTTATTCTCAGCCACTCAGAAAGAAAGAAACAAAACTGACAGAAAATGGTATTTTACATAAGAACAGAAGTGGTCAACTATGTTAGTCTGAAGTCAAGCAGAGGGTAGGGGAGGGTGGCACCTTAGAAACTAACTGGTTCAGAGAGGCTTGAGCTTTCATAGGCAACAACCTACTTCGTAACATCTGATGA
>NW_017729031.1:99140923-99150957 GCF_001723915.1 Gavialis gangeticus
TGTCTATGAGAGCTAAGGCCTCTTAGAGACAGTCTTAAGTGCTACCCCGCCCTACATTCTACCTAAGCAATGTTTTCTCTCTTCTTCCATTAAAAGGTTATGCAAATACTGGTTGGCTTTGAGAGAAACCACCTTAAAATACTCTGAAATGACAAAGGCTACAGAAAATATTGTGACATTAGAGAATTTCTTTAATTGCAGAACAATTTTAAATACATGGATCAACTTGTCAGCTGTTAAAAACTACTAAAAAGTAATCAGAGCACACTGAGTTATAACTATTGAGGATTTGGTTTTCTTAGGCATTTTTTCGTTTTTCCTTGCACAAACCTGTATAATTGGGTTTCTGGAAATAAGGCACCTAGCGCTACAGGTAAATGACAGTAATGAGAAGCAGACATCTCAACCCCATATTGACACTATCAGATACATTTACTTTTAAGGATTTGCCAACAGACAGAAATTGCATCAATTTAATTAAAAGATGTGATATTAAGCCATATTGTAAAGCCATAGCACTTTCAGTTAAGCTCTACAACCTGTGTATGCAAAGCCAACAGGGTAGCAAAGAAACTAAAAACTGACAAACCATAACAAAATATATAACAGAGCCAGATTTGGTACTAGAGTGAGGGAGGTTCCACTTATTGAAATTATAGCAGATTCATCTGTCTCCAGGCTGATTATAGCCTGCTAGTTTTGATTTTTATTTAAATTATGGGCTTGTTTCCACACATAAGTTGTATTCATTTAACTGTATTGGCATTGCAATTAAATTGGTGCAATTTTTGCATGTAGATCTGGCCACAGAGAAAGTGTTTATTTTTGAGAAAGCACATAGTATATAGAGCTCAGACAACCATACTGCATCAAAGAGAGTCTCCAGTTGTCAATATCTGAAACAATACAGCATGTCACACACCTGTTATAAAGTTCCTAATTGGTTTAACCAGAGCAGTGAAGGCAGAAACCTCAGGCTGCCTGTGTTCCCACATAGGCTGCCAAATAATAAGGCCACTGGCCAGCCGAAAAGTTAGGTCAGACTCCTGAAGAGACACAAGGGGATCATACAACATTTGAATTAGTCAGACTAACTCAGAAATGCATTGTTTTCTGAGCTGATTATCCCCCTTCTGGACCTTGGTCACCCTTGCTACATCGACCTTGAAAAAAATAACAAAGATCACAGAACGCATTTCTTACATGGAATGACTGAATGGCCACAAACTACCTCAGTAACTATTCAGAATATATACTGCATGCTCGTTTAGTGGATTTGTAATAAAATAATATGGAAACCATAGTAAAAGGCTAAACCGTAGTAAGGGTGACCAAAGATCCAATACCTGAGACCTGAAGAAGTGTACCAGGGCACCCACAAGCTTCCTTATGTCCCTCCCAACTACACAGCTGGCCCAATAAAAGATACCGTGCTCAAAAGTCCTTGCCTCACACAATTTCTGGACCATCACAGCTACAGCATCCCTTCCAAACTCACTATTTTTCCAAATATTTGTTTAGAAAGCACAGGCAGTTTACAAAGTGTCCACATAATCTACCCGACGCCACTACCCTTGCTCATGTCACTGAGTTTACTTTCAATGGCAATATGATTGCTGTCTTCTGTAAAGGCAGCAAGGGTGTGCACCATATTCTAAATTCTTTAGCCAACATTATGACCTTTGGCAGCAACGGAAGGCAGAATTACAACCTCTCTTTCTACTGGTATCACCAATTACCACTACATGAAGAGCTCTTCCACTTACCTTAATTCTGTGGACCAATGGAGCAAACAGGAACACAAAGAGCTCCACCGTAGCCATGGAATTCTGAAAGAACCTCCTCCTGTTATTCTCTTCCTCATCGTTAGAGATGCTGTGCCTGGGGTGTCCTGGCGATCCCTGGTTTTCAATCTGATGAATAAAGGCGCTACTACTCCCTCCCCAGCTGGAGCCTCGGTCTCCTCCAAACCGGTCATTGCTGCAGTCTTGAGGAGCCTCCAACAGCATCCAGTGGAGAGTGTGAAGCAACTTAGTCTCTGCTACTCCAAGCTTATCCTGATGTCCTGGATAAAACATATACAGTAGTGCATGTGTAGTGTCTCCATATATGCATTCCCTCTTTGCCTTTAAATATCTTATTCCTACATTAAAAGTGTCAAGTTATATAAGTGCTATTATGTCTTGGATAAATATACCTGATTCACAGTTTTCATTTCTACTGCAGTCTGATTGCTGTGGGTGAAGTCATGTGACATATTTACTCCAGAATAAGCTGAAACATGATGGAAAGCCTTGACCCAATCTAAGTCTTCCCACTCTAGAGGAAATTTACCCCTAAGAAAGTGAGGTGTAGCTACACTGCACTCCTAATCAATGTCCCTTTGGGGCATACAGGTAGAACAGAACAATGCAAACAGGTTCCCTGTACAGTATGTACATTAGAACATATCAGAGCAGACTCAATTAATTGAGTCAGCTGGAGCATTCTGATTTGTATTCAGCATCCCATGTTTCAGAATTGTGGCAGGGGCAATTTAACTAAAACTCATTGAATGAGCTTTAGTTAAAGTGCTCCTGTGGCCATTTTGAAATGCAGGATGCTGAATACAAGTAACGCGGCAGCATTTTAATTAGATGGTCTAAGTAAAATGTGCCCCCCCCCCCCCACACCCTCCCTCCCGGAGCATGTGTATAGACTAGGGTTGCCAACTCTGTTGGAATCTATTTCAGAAGAATCTATTCTCTTGCCAATGTTCCCACAAGAGACAACGCCAATGTGTCTGCGACATACAATGTGAACATGCCCATGTGCTTGCGTATATCAGTTACAGATTATGGTGCATAGACGTTACATCAGGAAGGCAAATGTTCATTACTATTACATTTTAAAAACCCATTGGACTACTGTGTACATCATATTTAACATTTATTTTAATGAATGCCCTATCATTATCTCCTGGGTGAGTCTCAGCAGTTTCCTGTAGATTTCTATCTAATTCCTGGAGACTCCAGGGCAATGCTAGAGGGCTGACAACCCTGGTACAGACACCCTAATGGTCAAGTTTTGCAGTAATGCCTACTGAAGGTGGCCTACATGGGAGAGCTGGTCATATGTGCCCACTCATTACTTGATCATTTGTAACCTTTCTTTTCATATTTTTTTTATTCTGCATTGACATCAACATGATGAATCTATAGTATTCCCCTTCCTTTTCATAGCAACAGACACACGTGTTCACCCACAGCAACATGTGCTAACTTGTACACACATTATCTTAACGTTAAACAAAATCTAGGAATTGAAGGGAACAAAAACTGATGAGACAATTGTACTGTGACTGCTTTAGTGTAGCGCTAAACAGAAATAGATTCATACTTAGTTGGTTGCGCAATTCCTTATATACATAAAAATATCTCCATTGATAAGGAAAATACAGACAAATGAAAGCCTAGTAGATATATTTTGTATCAGTTATATCCTTTCAGTCCCATTCATACACTCAGAATGATCTAGGGTTAAGATTTCTCCTAAACAAAAATGAAAGGTATGATGCTAGAGAACTCCAAACTGATTGGAAAATACTAATTTTTCACAACTATTTCAACATGACTGAATCTCCAGTTCTACAGGAATTTTGGATTTTCTTAGTTTGCTTTCCATTTGCAAGAAGTCCATGGCTCTTTCCATTATTTTAGCTGTACTTGAGTTTTAAATATACCAAACTCCTATTACTCTGTTATCTAGAGTTCGGTCAGCAAAGTAATCAGGGGCCACAAGAACATGTGACAAAAATAGTCATATGTGATTAATTTGACTAGGTCTATATGTAAATTGGATAGTATCTGTGGGGATCCAAATGAAGAGGACTAACAGAAACAATGAAAGGCAATCCTACTCAATTTTACTCAAGTGAAAAAACCTTACTAATACAAGTAGTCCCATTTAAATGGTACTATTTGTCCAGGTAAGCTATGCAAATATGGATTAGCAGGATTGGACTCCACATCACTGAGAAAATGTCTGAGAAGCAACTGTTCACAGATCTGCATATAGCTCAGTGGCCCATCCATAAAATTATTGTAACTCCATTTACGTCACTTCTTCCAGTTCACACTGGCTGTGTCTACATGAGACACTGACTGCACAGTAGCCCGCAACTACTGTGCAGTAGCATTGCATCATGCTTCCTGCCACACAATGCTACTGAACAGTAGTCACAAGCTACTGTGCAGTCAGCATCACAAAAAGGTTTATACAAGTACTAAATGACTATGGAGCAACAACTGCAGAGGCAGTGTCTCATGTAGAAGTGGCCACTGTAAATGAAAGGATGGGATTAAGACATATAACATTTAACTGAGCTAAAGCAGAGTTGAAACATTTGGGAGGACATTCACTATGGCAGTGGTCAGCAACCTACAACCCACAGGCTTTGGATCTGACTTGTGGGTGTGGGGCTTTGGCAGCAATTGGCAGCAGTGGGCACCTTCTGTGGGAGCTCTCTCCCTGTGCTGCTGCAGGGACAAATGTTGGCAGTGGGAGCTTTCCTCATGCTGCTGGGGAGACAAGTAGCAGTAGCAGCAGGGGTCCTAGCACCCACCTTCCCACCCATCTCCAGCCTGGGGTTGATCATTCCAGCCCTCAGCCAGAAAATGTTGCCTGCCCCTGACTATAGCAGGCTGAGCACAGCTGTGATGTTTTGACAGATGGTCAAGTATGGTAGGTACTAACCTAGCTTGTTTCGGTTAGACAGCAATGTTGCTGTGCAGTGCAGTACATGTGGTAAGGCAGCTTGCACCAGTTCCCAGCGAGAAATGCTTTGGATGGCTTCAGAAAGGGCCGGAGAAAGACCATGTAGTTTGTTCTCCACTAAAACTCTTTCAAAAGACTATAACAAAGAGAAAGAAACAAAATAACATGCATACATACATTGTCCAAGTGCATATACTGCAGGAACTGAAATATGCTCTTCTAGCGATCTGACAGATAAACAAAATACAATTTAGAATTTTTTTTAATTAAACTGTTCTTTAAATATTTTCCTACAAGGTAAAGACTCTAGCTAATGCTCACTAGACAGATGGATATTCTGTGCTAAGAAGAATTGAGAGATTATATGACTTATTTCTTCTTCTTTTTTAATTAATAAATCACATACACTTTACACTCATTTAAGTACGCAGGGTCAAGTCTGGCTCACAGTTTTGCTGGTGTAAATTTGGAATGATTTTGTTAAAGTCAGTGAACCTGCTCTATTTTTACATTAGTATAACAAAAAGCAAGATTTGACTCAATTTCTTCCTGAAGGTTTTGTATAATATAAAGGGCAGCCTGTTAAAGGCACATAAGCTCTAAGAAAGGTTTTCATACCCAGTATCAAAAACTAATCTGTATGCATAATAAAGGCATACTGTAATATATTTGCAAACAGTTAAGGTTGTTGGATGAAACGCATTGATTATTTCTGCCTCAAGCATTGTAAAATGTGAGCTATGGTACCTATTTTATAAAGAACAAGTCCTAAGAAAGTTTATTATTGTCTAATAGTCAAGCTACTTCTATAAGCCTTTCTTTTGTATATGGCCTGAAAGGTCATTAATACATTTACATTCCTTTGACGTTACTGCTGCACACATGTGCATTTATGATAACCTATGACCTTGCCATACACTTAACTATGCATTCACAAGCTGATTCACCAATTTTGCCATGTTCATAGCTCTAAGGAACTTTGGCATTCATGACCCAAAATATATTTCACATGCCATCACTCCAGATTCACAAAATTCATTCCTCAGCACCAGTCATAATATTCCATCTCCAAGTAAGTGAACAGTAGGAGCAAAACAAAAGGAGACTGATGCATAATTCAGTCATTAACACTGGACAATTAGCCCAAAGTGAGCAGTACCAACCTGCCAGCAACAGAGCAGGTGATATTCTTTTATATACACTAAGGACAGAAAAGGAGGCTTTGCACAAGCTTATTCTGTAAGGTAAAACACTTGGATAGCATTTGACTATAGGTGGAGTTAAGAGCAGTGAAAATGGACCGTGCAACTCCTATAAACAGATGATACATGGAAGGATGTACTGATAGATATGTACAACTGTGTGTTGCTCTAGTGAATCAGACCCTGGAAATAATGAACAAATGTTAGTGCCATACTTTCTCACATACCACACACAACCAAATAAGACACACTTTGTTTTGGGGAAGGCAGAATGAATAATTGTTTTTCAGTTATGGCTGCATGGGGCAAGGGTAGACCCTAATCTTCAGCTCACTCAACTTCCCTTTCCTGCTCAGGCAAAAGCTATAATTTTAACCCTGCCAAACCAGAACTGGCTTCTTTTGCCTCAGTAAAAATGGGAGGATGAATGAACTGAAGATTCGGTTCTGTCTATGCTTCAATTAAGCTATGAAAGGATTAAAACTGCAGCTGCTGCTGAAGATTGGACTCTCCCCTCCTTTCATGCAGCTGCTGCAGGGAAATAAGGAAAAGCAGAAGTAGTCATCTTGCAGCATCTCCCTGCTTCTATTCCAGGCAGAAGAATCAGCTCCAAGACATGGACCTAAGACATGAACCACAATTTTGAAGTACAGTTTTTTGGGAACAGAGTGCATGTAGTATGTGATTAAATATGGTACTTACAGGTGTGAAATGAATCATTATACTGGATTGTCGAAATGGATGGGTCTGCTAGCACTCTATTCTGACGAAAGGAAAGAAACAATTAAGGTCCTTTAAAGAAGAAGGCAGCTGTAATGAGACGGTGTACCGGCCAGATGGAAGGTCTAAATAAGAACTAACTCCAGGAGAAGAGAGCCTTCCTCAGTATAAGTGAAACAATTAGGCCAATGATTAGATTGCATTTCTTTGCATGCATAACCATTTGTATCTTAGGCCCTTGACAGACATTACACTTAAGACATAGTTAACTGGCTAATCTCATCAGATGCTGGAAGCACCCCTCAGCTGTTTGAGGCTCCCAGAGAAAGAGTACACCATGCACTCCTGCAGCTGGGAGCTCCAATCAGCTGATCAGGGATCCCCAGCTGGGAGCCCTGACCAGCTGTAGGGGGCATGGGAGTGCACTGTGTAATAGATGGGAGCCCCTGTCAGCTGAAAAAATAAGCAGAAAGCCAGAGAACCAGTAAGTAGTGTGGAAGAAAGCCAAGACAGAGAGAGAGAGAGAGATTCTGCAAGTATGTCACAACAAGAGAAAAATCAGGCAAAGTGTGGGTCCCTTACTGAATGAGGGAGGGAACCTAGTGACAGATGATGAGGAAAAGACTGAAGTACTCAATGCCTTTTTTTACCTCAGACTTCATAGGCAAGGTCAGCTCCCAAAAGACTGCACCTGGCAGTATAGTTTGGAAAAAAAGTGAACAGCCAACAGTGGCAAAATAATAGGTTAGGGACTATGTAGAAAAGCTGGACACATACAAGTCCATGGTGTTGACTGAGGGAGTTGGCTGATGTAATTGCAGAGCCACTGGCCATTATCTTTGAAAACTCATGGCAATCAGAAGAGGTCCTGAACAATTGAAAAAAGACAGATATAGTGCCCATCTTTAAGAAAGGGAAGAAGGAAGATCCAGAGAACTACAGACTGGTCAGCCTCACCTCAGTCCCTGGAAAAATCATGGAACGGGTCCTCAAGGAATCCATTTTTAAGCATTTGGAAGAGAAAAAGTTTATTAGGAACAGTCAGCATGGATTCACCAAGGGCATGTCATGCCTGACCAACCTGATTGCCTTCTGTGATAAGATGACTGGCTCTGTGGATATGTGGAGACCAGTGGATGTGAAATAACTTGACTTTAGCAAGGCTTTTGATAGTCTCCCACAACATTCTTGCAAGGAAGTTAAGAAAATACAGACTGGATGAATGGACTGTAAGGTGGATAGAAAACTGGTTGGATCATTGGGCTCAAAGTATAGTAATCAATGGCTCAATTTCTACATGGCAGCTGGTATCAAGTGGAATGCCCCAAGGGCTGGTCCTGGGGCCTGTTTTGTTTAATATCTTCATCAACAGCCTGGAGGATAGGATGGAGTGCTTCTTCAGCAAGTTTGCAGATGACACCAAGCTAGTGGCAGTAGTAGATACACTGGAGGGTGTGGCTAGGATTGAGAGAGACCTCAAAAAATTGGAGGATTGGACTAAAAATTCGAGGAGCAGACAGTTTCCCATATGGTCTAGCAGTTAGGATTCCTGGTTTTCACCCAAGTTCAGCTCCTGGTGTGGGAAGTTCTAGTTTTACCTAGGGGTAATAATAGACCACAGTATGAACATGAGCCGACAGAGTGATGCTGTAGCCAGCAGGGCAAGCAATACTCTAGTATGCATCAACTCATGCATCTCAAGCAAAACCAAGGAAGTGATTCTTCCACTTTACTCAGCATTGGTGAGACCCCATCTGGAGAACTGCATCCAATTCCGGGTGCCACACTTCAACAAGGATGTGGAAAGGTTTGAGAGAGTCCAGAGAAGGGCCACCTGTATGATCAGAGACCTGCAAGGCAAGCCATATGAGGAAAGGCTGAGGGACTTCGGCCTCTTCAGCCTGAAAAAAAGAAGGCTGAGAGGGGACTTGATAGCAGTTTACCGCTATGTCAGGGGAGTACATCAGGGGCTCGGTGAACCAGGGTGCCCTTGGGAAGAACTAGGAGTAAGTGGCCAGGAGTAAGTGGAAGACAGTTTCAGGCTCAACATTAGGAAAACTTCTTCATAGTTAGGGTGTCCAGACTGGAATAAACTCCCTCCAAATCACCTACCCTGGAAATCTTCAAGAGGAGACTGGACTGTCACCTCACTAGGATCACCTGACCCCAGTTGTCTTTCTTGCCTAGTGCAGGGGGGCTGGACCTGAGACATTGCGAGGCCCTTCCAGCCCCTTACAATCTATGAATCTATGAATAAAAGAAATCTCATGAGGTTAAATAAGGAGAAGTGTGAAGTCCTACACTTAGGAAAGAACAATTCCATGCACCAGTACAGGCTGGAGACCAACGGGCTAAGCAGCAACTCAGCAGAAAAGGACCTGGTGCCTACAATGGACAATAATCTGAATATGAGCCAACACTGTGCCCTTGTTGCTAAGAAGGTTAATGGCATATTGGTCTGCATTAGTAGGAGCACTGCCAGCAGATTGAGAGAAGTGATTATTCTCCTCTATTCAGCACAGGTGAGGCTATATCTGGAGTACTGTGTCTAGTTTTGGGCCCCCCACTACAGAAAGGATGTGGACAAATTGGAAAGAGTCTAGCAGAGGGCAACAAAAATGGTGAGGGGGCTAGGGCACATGACTTCTGAGGAGAGGCTGAGGAAATGGACTTATTTAGTCTGGAGAAGGCAAGACTGAGACAGGATTTAATAGCAGCCTTCAAGTACCTTAACAGTGGTTACAAAGAAAAAGGAGCTAGACTGATCTCAGTGGTAGCAGATGACAGAACAAGGAACAATAATCTCAAGATGCAGCAAGGGACGTTTAGGTTAGATATTAGGAAGAACTTTCTCACAAGAAGGGTAGTAAAGTACAGGAACAGGTTATCCAGAGAAGTTTTATAATCTCCGTCCTTGGAGGTTTTTAAGACCTAGGTAGACAAAGCTTTGACTGGAATGATCTAGTTGGGGATGGCTCTGCTTTGAGCAGGTGGTTGGACTAGGTGACATCCTGAGGTCCCTTCCAACCTTAATTTTCTATCATTCTATGATTCTAGAGAGAGTATGAGCATCTTTTAAGCAGAGGAGTGGCTGGAAGCAGGCTTGGACTTTGTACAAGGAAACTGTCTCCTATTAATTTCTACTTTGCGAAGGAAAACAAGGCTTTGTGTATTTTGTTTATAAACAAATAGGATAGCACCAAAGACCTAGCTGCGTACTCGAGTGGGAGAAAAAAGTCCACCACTGTGACAAGTTGCTAGAAAACAGTGCAAAGAAAACATTTCAGTCCCAGCTAGTAGTCTGAGGAAAAAACTGTCTCAGTTGGTAATTGTAATCTGAAAGCAACATATTGCTAA
>NW_017729031.1:99155957-99166362 GCF_001723915.1 Gavialis gangeticus
ACTACCTCTGACAGTTTGGAAATATATGTACCTCTTACGAAATAATTCAGGTCGAGGTTACAAAATTCCTAATTCTTTGAATGATTCAGTGTATTTGAAGTCAGCACTAAGGTGTCAGGGCAGAGTCACATATCACCTTGACTGGGAAAAATAGAAAGTTGTTACAATTTTAACAGCTTCCATTCAAGTGAAAGCACATTACATAATGGGATGGATGAAGTCTAGGGCAACCAAAGCAGCAAAGGTTGCAAACAGGATACAGGAATGGCCCCAGAGACAGAACAGAGAGATAAGGTATTAACACTGGGTCTTCAAAATTAGAGCATGAAAGAATTAGGGAAAACTTGCAGGGACTCAGAGTTCTTTCAGTAACTTCATTCAGGCCCTAGAATGTACTAAAGTCCATTTACTTTTATAGGATGATATGAGGAAGGAAAAAGGTATTTCCTGCTCTGAACTAGTTTGGAGTGACAGATTACAATGGCCCAAAATACAGTCTACTCATTTCCTCTGACAGCTGCCCACTGAAGACAAGATTCTGCCTCTCTTATTCACAGAGAATGTTAACTGATGCTGCCACTTACTTTCTTGAAATCAATGGGCCTATTCAAGAAGAAAAGTACCTCTCAGTATGAGTTAGGGTTGTATAATCTGGCCAAAACAAATGTGTGAAGTCATACAGTGGAAAGGGATGACCCAGACATACATCTTTCTGTGTATGACCTAGAATAAACAAGACATTTATCTTCATTATTTGATGACGTCCAAAGAAGGAAGAAAATAATAAAGGCCCACATTCCTGGGTAAAATATCACAGTCCAAAAACTCTAAAAAGGAAAGGGGGTAGCTCTTCTTTTTTAATGGATGAGAGTGAGAAAATACTGTTACTCTACATAAGGGACCAACCAGCTCCTCCTTTGATATTGTATCCAGTTCAAAGCCTCATTGTTCATAGACCTCAATGATGTTAGAGACCACATACATCTCTAACTGCCTGTCTTCAAACTATGGTCCCATTTCTGAGCACTCCATACAGTTCAAAGAGGAGAACAGGAATATGCAATACTAACTTTGAAATAGTCTTTATGTTTCCCAGTTTTTGCAGTGTCAGAGTTCTGGAAAGGTTGTCAGATTTGTTATACTGGAGTAGCATTAAGACTGCACTAATTTATGTTACCTTCCTGTGAGTAAGCTGGGAACAAGCTGAGCTAAAAGGAAGCCAGGCCAGGTCCCCCTTGCCGGTAGGTATGTGGTGTAGACTTATTGGAGGATTTTCCCATGTTAAAGGGATTCTTTTAGACTAAACTGGCTATTAGATTAGTCAGTACTATACAAAGCCTTGGAAGGGACCTCGATGACCTACTGAGGTCCCTTCCAACCCAAATATCTATGAATCTGTGAAAAGCCACTGACTTGCAAGGCAGAACTGGGCCCACACTTGAATGATGTACTAATTGTATCACTATCAAAGAATGTTGATACAAGCTGTTACTATGCAACTGGTGGGGGTGCATGATTCTGTCCCCATATAAGTGTTACAAAACCACTCCAACTTTAACCCTGCTTCATACAAGCTAAACATCAGGGTATTTTGTTCAATTAGCTCACTACAAGCTCATGAAGAAGTAGCAGTCACAGCTGCTGACTGCTCCCAAGCAAGTTTCCCTTACTTTATTAACATGCCTACAAACGTATGCTTGTCCATACCTTTAGAGCAGGAACTGGCAACCTATGATCTGATCCAACATGGGAATAGGTGTCAGAGTTGCACCATACTGTATCCCCTCTGAAGCATTCCCCTCTGCTGCGGGGCCTGGTGTTCTGCAGTATCTGACTTTATCCTTGCTGTGGAAGGGTTGGGAATCTGGCAGTTGGCTACTTTGAGGAGTGGGAGGGGGAGGGATGGGGATGGGGATGGGGGTGGGGAGCAGAAACTTCCAGCCTGCAGTGATGGCTGGGTGGGTCACAAGCTTTGACCAACTCTGACAAAAGGCTGCTGACCCTTGCTTTAGAGCAGGGTTAGGCAATGTTTTTGGCTGGAGTGCCAAAAAACCTGCAATGTCTACCTTGTAAGGTGCTAGAATGCCAAAAAAAACAAAACTGGGGTGGGGAGGGTGGGGATACATGGCAGGATGCACTGCATATTACTATAGTTAATAATCATAAATGTTGCTTTTTTACAGTAATACCAGTTTTTCTAAATTCTAAACCTGATGACAATAAATAAAACTTCATATACTACCTTTGATGTTGTGTATCTTTTTTAGGTTAAGCATGCTGTGATGAGACAGAGAGAGAGAAAAAAGAGGACAGGGAGGGAGAGAAAAAAAGGGGAGCGGGGAAAAGGAAAAAGAGAAAGGGGGGGAAAGGAAAGAGGATGAAGAAACTACAAGGACAGGCTGCCAGAGCCTGCCCACTGCCCCCCATCCCAACAATGTAGGCAAGCAGTGCTGGCCGTGGGCCCACGAGGAAGTGGCTGCTGCCACTGCTGCTAGCGTCCCTTCTCCTCGCCTCCCTGACCCCCGCAACAATGTAGGCAGGTGGATGGGAACAGAGGCAGCACCAGAGGGAATGCTGGGGGAGGCTTGCTGTGCGGCATGGTGGCTGGGTATTTAGGCCGCTTGCTGCAGCCCCAGCTCCAGCTCAGACCTAGTCAGCAGTATGGTGCAAGCCACTAGGGCCCCTGCCAGTGGCCTTGGCAGAAATCATGGGGAGGAGGGGCACATGCCCCCCCCCCCATGTTCTCCCCTAGGAGTCACCTCTGATTTGGGACCTACCAAATTCACGGCAGGGGTAGGTTGCACAGTAGCTCCTTTAATCTTGAAGCTTCCCCTGTGCACCCATCCCCACAGCTGGCCACTCACTCCTGATCAGCAGGAAGGCAAAAATCACAGTCTTAAATATGACACCATTTTTGCTGCTCACCACTAATTGGCCAAGGGGCCATGGCATCCCTGCTGTGTGTTGCTGATTGGCCAGGAGGCAAAAATGGCACCATATTTAAAACCGTGTTTTTTGCTTCCCCACTGATCAGGAGGGAGCAGTGGGCAGTGGAGTGGGGAGGGGAGGAGCCACATAGGGGAACCTGCAAAATCAGGTGTGTGCCCCCCCCTCCCCCTTCAGAGAGCCCGAAACAGCAACATAATTTTTTTTTTCTTTTTAAACATTTTCCTCAGCACACCTCCTGGCATGCCATGGAAAATGTCCTAATTGGCACGTGTGCCAGGGGTTGCTTATCCCTGCTTTAGAGTACTATCCTCCCCTCCCCCAGCAATGATATACAATAGCATAACCAGCCTCTGGAAGGCCTGCCCTGCACTTTAAGACAGAGGGAGCCTCCAGGAAGTTTAACCAATATTCTACCAGAAAGACAGTGTTTGGGATCAGATTCTGCTCTCAGATTATAGCACATTTGGGCTGGGGTGGCTCCGTTTACATTATTTTTTCAAAGGTAAATCCTGGGGGGGAAACATTAAGATGTATGAAGCAATTTTCACCCAGCAGAAAATGAGTAACTGCTATTAAATTAAGCAGGAATTGAACAGAATACTTCAGTCAGAAGACAGACCTGGAATGTAAAATAGAAAAGGAATGCTGGGGTGCTACAAATGTGGATGGGATAGATTGGTGAGGGGCTGGGGGAAGGAAAGAACCAAACAGTGATTATCAGCAAGCCAAGCAGTGTCTCAGTGATGGTACTATGTATCTATTAAAAAGGGGAGAGGAACATCTGCAAAAATGGCAGTCTGGTAAGCAGTGCTGAAAGTTGATGTCATGCTTTTGCTAAACTGATTGCAAACCACCAGCTATACCATGCTTGTATGCCTGTTCCTGTTGCCTGCATGCTCAGTTCCCTTGGGGTCACTTACACCATGATTC
Source organism: Gavialis gangeticus (assembly GCF_001723915.1). Taxonomy (NCBI): domain Eukaryota; kingdom Metazoa; phylum Chordata; order Crocodylia; family Gavialidae; genus Gavialis; species Gavialis gangeticus. The sequence goes on from NW_017729031.1 coordinate 99,159,837, forward strand.
TTCCTTTCATCCTGTTGACTCCATCTGTTATGAGCTGAGAACAGCACCCAGCCTATTCTGGCTTTATTCGCACTACTGGTGTTCTCTTTTCACCCTGTTCCCTAGCGAGCTTCTGAGCTCTTGATTACTTCCTTCTGAAGTATTTCGCAGTCCCATAGGCCCTTCTTTTTAGAGGTCATCTATCTCTTTGGTCCAGAAGGTGACGTGCTATCTGAGGAAGGCTAGTAATTTATTATGATCAAAGACAGGATGATACGGGAACTTCTGTGCCTGGCCCTGCCATAGGCTTCCTGCACAACCTTGCTCAAATTACATGAACTTTCAGGCCTGAGTTTCTCAGATCTGTGGATATTTACCTGCTCCCAACCACACTGGAAGATAGAGGTAGATTAATAATCACCCACTTCCCCATCATTGCACACACAGAACTTTGAAGACAATACTCTTCTCTCCAAGGACTTTACATGAGCTGGAGCCTTCCCCCAAGGGCAGTGGCCCCTGAGGAAGCCTCCAGCATCCTGGAAGGAGTAGTAAGCATAGGAGGACAAGGTAGAACTGACTGAGACTTCACAGGCATGTGAACATGGCAAAGTACCCGCACTCACCTGAAGAGACTAAGCACTACTTACATGGGGTTTGGATGAGTGCAACTGTTCTTGGAATGATATACTCCTCTTGTCCCTGAACATGCTCTTTTAGGAATGTATGACCTCTATGTAGTTCCTATCTAAGGTCTACCTAATCGACCTAAGATTATTTTTGCATCACTTCCACTAGCACTGGATGTCGCATTCTTAACCCACTCATACATTTCATCCAACTAAGGCTACTAGGTACCTATTCTGTGCTGAACACGACTTGCAACACACATCTGCAAGTCATGGGGTTTTTACCATATGTTGAACTCTGTCAGATTCTTCTTTAGCAGCAAACCCATGCTATTCCACAAGTGTAAATCCCTTTCTCAGGTTTCAAGAGATTATAGAAAAGCCACTAAACTTGCCTTTAACTCCATTTCTCTATTTATTTTAAAGAGGGATTTCAGTTGCTTAAAGGAACATTTGTGTTTTAATAAGACACTATGATCCTTGGATAGGAAAGCAGAATAAAAAGTATTCATTAATGCTTGGTCTTCATTATGCCTAACACTAGAAAGGCAAGTGTGTTTGGAGGCTAGTTGGGAAAAATTTGATTATGAATAGGTACAAAATTAAGGGTAAATATAAGTCAATTCCTCAGATGGAAGAAGAGATACTAGTGGAAGTTAATGAACTGGAGGAAGAAAGTGACAATCAAATAATGATGACAGAACCTTTTTTTAACTCAGAATTATAGCTAGGGCCATAAAAAGAATGCAGATCCATTTAAAATACAGTAAAAAATGAAATGGTACCATAGAAATAAAATGTAGCACAGTTGAGTATGAAATAGGTTCAAAGAGGGGAAAAAAAAGAAAGATAGTTTAAAAAGGTTAAGTTATGCCTATACACTGCTAAGTTGTGAACTTTTAGGAGAGAGAATTAGGTACAAATGAGCCCAGAGGTTGCCTATCTAGTGTGCAACAATTTTTTTAAAAGGAAGCTACAGCACACTCCATGTAAATGTAAAACTTCAGGACTGAAAAATATAAGCACTGCTCATTAAAGTACACTCATAGTACAGTGAGTGCTGTGATATTAGCAACACCAAAACTGGCTAGCTTCCCTCATTTTCAAGGCTTCTAAGAGCAACCCTTTGACAGCTGCCTCCCTTTAACTTTCTAGAACATTTAAACAGGATAAAATTAATGGTGCAGACAGAAGTGACAATTTTCAACCGGTCTGGCCATAGAAAGCGGACTGTAGCTGTGACCAAACCCAAGTGCATGGCTGCAGACAGCTTCAAGTGCATGGCTGATTGAGTGAAAATCTGAACCCTCATTGCATGAAGGGTCAGATGAAGAGGTTTCAAAATAAAGCCTCTTCTGTAACTTCTGTCTGCCTGCCCGCCTGTCACTGCTTTCAGAATGGGAGGGGGCAAAGGGAGTGGAGGGAGCTCGGTCTGGGTTTTTTCCAGCTCCTGCTGGAGGATTAGGGGGTGGGAGGGGCTCCAGTTTACCCACCCAACCCTCCTATGCTGGCTGGGGAACCCCTAAAACACGGTCTTTCTTTTCCCTTTCCCTCCTCTCATTCTGAAACAAGGACAAGCTGGGTTGGAGGAGGGAACATTGCTAGGGGAAACCAGCTGTAGGCTGGTAGCCAGCAGCTAGATTCCCCTCCCCTGGAACCAACAGTGAAGCTCTGCTTGGTCCAGGGTATTGTTGTAACTCAGAAGCTTTCTGCAAAGTGTTCTCAGTTGCAGCAGAGAGCTGCACTTCTACCTACACCCTAAGTTACATAGGATACAATGAGGTATGCAGTTATGTGGATTATGCATTTAACTGATATGCAGATAACCCAAATTTATTACAATGCAAGCAAGAAGCTCAGATAAGCAAGAGGCAATAAATCAAGCATGGCGTTGTGTTATGCATTTAAGAGAATTATGCACTTATGCATATACATAGTATACACTATACAAAGAGCGAGAGAAAATTTCAGCTTTGTCTACAGTAATAATTTTAGTTTCACTGAATTCACTTTAAGAAAGGTTTACAGTGAAGATGAAATAGTTTCAGGGAGAAGGTGGAAAAAAAATCCTAGTTTGTGGTACAGAGGGACCGGCACAAAGAGTGACAAAGTAAAAAGAAAAGAGATTTACTTAACCTGGTAAGAGTTAAAGGCCAACATGTGCATGCCAACATTCATATAAGTTGGCCCACTAGGATCAATAGGACAATAGGAGTTGCTAAAAATACAGAATTCAATCTTTGGAAAACTTCAGTATTAAAAATTATGAAAGGGTATAATGAGAACTGATGGTTCAGTTTAAATCTTCAGTTCCCTTTAAATCTTATTCCATAGTATGGAAACAAATGACAGAAATAAAAATAGTGAATTTAGAACCAAGAAAAAGAAGATACTTCTTTACATGATGTATGCTGCATGCTGCATGCACAGTCAACCAGTGAAATTTACTGCCTGCTGAGCTGGTCAATGAATCAAATGTTGTAGCCAAAATATTAAAAAGACATAGATCATATTATAATAGCCAAGACATATTGTGTAGCTATGCCAACTGATACAACGGTATCAGGTAATTCTATCTTACGCTTCATAGCATGAGCTGATTACCTGTCAAAATCCAGACATATTTCATACCCTATATGCAGGATGATATAAAAGGATAGTTGTGTTATTGATACAGATCATGGTTCATCTTCCTTTGCGAAAAGTAGGAGGCTGACCAGTGGAATTAGCAGTCTGATTCAACAGATAGCGCCCTGCAGTCTCCCCTTGACTGCTCACAATTAAGTCTCACCTTTGCAAATTTCAGATCATAATTTAACATCACGCCATTCCAATCTGGAGGAAGAAAGATTTGACCCATCATCATTGCCAATTTGGAGAACACTTGTTCTCCCATGATAATTTATGAGTTATAAATGAAAAATGTTTTCTTATATGCTGAAGGACACTTTCCACACGATAAATTACTGAGCCTTTGAAATGCCAGGTTCCCTTGGCAGGTAGAGGTGTCCTGAATAACTGTCTTTTTTTTTTTTTTTTTGCAAACAAAGAATAGAAACAACTTCCCCCAAAGGCCATATTTGACTTACTGAAATTTTTCAAGGGACCTCTTCAGCATTCAGGGTACCAATATATAATTGTGAAGGGCTTAAATACGTATATGTGGTGGACACACAAATGTGGTTGGCCTCAACACCTAAGCAACACACTGATTTTCACTAGCATTTGGTGAATGAGTCACTGAGAAACCACATAGGTGTGCATCTGTATTTCCCTGTGCATTGTAAAGACAGCTTACATGGGAACTTCGTAAAAGAGACTGTGGAGTTAAGAGACTGAAGGTGCCAAAGTAAGACTAATGCAAATTATTGAGTCCCTACATTCATTAGGCTGCTGAGCAAACAGCTCTCTACCATTTCCCTCCCTATCTAGCGGGGAGCTGTTAATGATGTAGTTAATTACAATACCTTGGTGGTTATGATTCCATCTTGCAGACCTACCATGTCAAACTGCTTTACTCACCTCCTCTCACATTGAGCACCTCAAGAAATATCATATTACTTCTTCAATTGGACCTTCGTAAATGTTTATTAACCTAGAATCATATATTCCAGAAGTCTTTAAAAGAAGAATGTATTTCTAAGCGTTAACTATCTGTATGACAACTGTTTTATGTTATTGCTACTAATAATATAATCCACTTTCTGATTTGCTAAATTTAGTTTAGAATAGAGAAATATGGTTTAAGGCTCTAAGCTTGCTAATATTTTTATGTGTACTTACCAATTTGTGTGTTCCATTAAAATTACTAGAATTAATAATTTCAGAACTTAAACGTGCACAAGTAACTAAGGGACTGAAATTCAAGAAGTGCCTTGATTCTAAGATTTTTGCCCATGATAAATCTCTCAACTACTCTCTCTGTCTCTTTCTGTCTCCCTCTCTCTCTCTCTCTAAAATATTATATATAATATACTTTAACTGCCTTTGGGATTGTGTCCACTTGAATCTTTCTTTTGTGGGGGGAAGGGAGTAGCCCTTATACTTTTCCATTTTTGACAACTACTTTTATTGACATAAGTTGAGTTACACAACATACAAGTTTGACTCATTTAGTTCAACTTTATCAGGTTTCCATACTCAAAGCTACATGAAGTTATTTCTCATGTGGGTGAGATGGGGAAAGAGGGAGGAGAAAAATCTACATACCACACAGGAAGCTTCATATTGTTTCCCCAATTTAGGCCTCAAAAATGCACTAAAAGAAAAAAAAAATGTTAAGAATAACCAATATTAAGGACTATATTGAAGATATTTTTGGTTTAGTTATTTTTGTTTAGTTATTGTCACTGTTACTTAAGTGGGTAAAGAAACTCATCCAAAGAAAAGAAATGAAACTGGGAAAAACTTCAGGTACCTATTGAAAGCCCCATAAAGAATAACGTTATCTTTTTCAGCAAAGAATTTTGTAAATGCAAACCAAACAAAGAGTTGTCCATATGCTACCAGAGCACTTACATACACATGGAGGAAAAATTCTACTAATGATAAATTTTTCACCCATTTAAACTCAGAATACACTTTCTATGGTCTTTACACAAAGGTTTATTTAAAAAGAAGCCAAATCTACTAAACATAATGGGAGTGGAGATGCTTAGCTGTGTCTTGCCAGCATCTTGCTTTAAGGACCCATTTCTTTTGGTAAGTGGTATATTCAGGGCTGTGAAAGAAGACTTCATATTCTTACCTGGCTTTCAGGCATCCAGTCCCTCTGGTTTTAGCTATAAGATTTCCACACCTATCTCCTCCAAACCTATACTTTTTAAGCCAAATTGTTAGGACAGACTACTGAGCTCATCACAGCACAGGGTTTGCTCAGATACCACTGAGAAATCTGCTCAATGCCTAAGACTGGGACTTCAGATTTAAAACCAACCCTCTTCCCCACAAGGACCAACCCAAAAGAAAGCGCTCAGTTCTACTCACTAAGGCACTGCCAGTCCAGAACTAGGGCAAGGGGGATGGTGGGAATAGCAACTGCATAAATACAGCCAACATGGTCAAGTTAAAAACAAGAGAAAAGCAACACACAGCCTGCCCTTCGACATCAGTAGTCCTCAATCCAAAGGAAAGCAGGGAGAGTGTGATGTCTCCATTTTCCTTCTGACCTGTTCAACCTGCTGGTAATCATCTTGACAGAAAGGAGCCAGCTAGTATGAAGCCAGCTGGGAGCCACAGCCCCAGTGCCCGGGGGGGGCTGGAGGGCCCTCAGAGGCTCTGTGCCTGGGATGCTCCTGCATGTGCTTGGCCTTGAAGGCAAAGCAACATGGCAGAGATGGGGCCTGGGCAGTGGACACCTGTGGTATACGCACACACATACATATGTACATACACACACACATATACATACACAGGCGCACACACACATACACAGCTATATATATGTAGACACAGACACACATACACTCACATGCACAGAGAGACATACATACATATACACACAGATTCACACATATATGCACAGGCACATATATGCACATATGCACACAGACACACACATACACACACAGACACAAGCTCACATGCAGAGAGACACAGATACATATATGCACACACAGAGACACATGCACACATATGCACATGCACACAGATACACAGACACACACACATATACACATGTGCACAGATACACACATATACACATACACACATGCACACAGACACACACACACACATTCACATTTGCACGCGCGCGCGGGCCGGGCGCGGGGGCGCTGACCTGGTCTGCCTCCACAGGAAGGTCTGGATGGGCAGGGGGACGCCGCGGCCGCTCTCCTGCTCCGGCCCCTCCGAGCTCTTCCTCTTCACCATGGCGGGGCCGGCGTCCCCTGCCCGCCCGCCCGGGAGCGCCCCCACGG
>NW_017729031.1:99166797-99182327 GCF_001723915.1 Gavialis gangeticus
GGGGTCCTCCCCCCACCCTGGTGGTGGGAGACCGCAGGCCGGGGCCGTGTCGAGGCGAATGCCACCTGCAGCCGAAGCGCGGGGACAGGCCGGCTCGGGCCGCCCCCCCGCGCCTACGGCCGGATGTGCAGCCCGAGGCGGACAAGGGCGGGATGGCCGCTCTTCTTCCGCCCCGCCGGGGCATGGGGCTGGCGGGCAGCCTGGGCCCCGCTTCCACTCAAGGGGCAGCTGGGAAGAAACCCCCTGCAGAGCCGGGCCCCGGTTGCAGGCCTTGGCTCTTCTCTGAGCTGGATGGTCATTTTTAATCACCGCCCCGTGACACTGCACACGAGCCCAGGCCAGGTTGATTGCAGGGACCCTCAGGTCGCTGCATGGGCACTACAAGAGCCAACAGACCCCTGGTTGGAGCCAGAATCACTCTGCGTTTGTGACCTGCCTTATTTTGTAGGTGCAGCCTGGCTAAATTTATCCCACGAGTCTCCAGTCCATTGTGTAAAATATGTAACGTGTCATGGCAGCCTGAGTACAGGAGACACCAATCATTTGGGAAAGACTGGAGAGGAAAAGGAGTGTCCTGGTGCAGTGTGGGAGCACTACTGGCCATGTCTTTTGTTGGAGATGGATGCTTTTGTGTTATTAAGGTTGTATGGGAGGAAGTAGCAAGTGCCCATTTCTTTATGATTGTTTTTTAAGACATGACCTGGTCTGTCACCAGGTGGATTGGTAGGAAAGAGCTTGAGAAGCAAGTGCCACCTACAGCACTGCTTGCATTTTGCTCCAGAAGCAGCTACTACTTGGCACTCTTACTGAACAAGCTACAAGAACCAACAGGCCCAGGCTGGAGCTAAATAGAATCATAGATCATGGAGTCATAGAAAATGAGGGTGAAGGGACCTCAGGAGGTCATCTAGTCCAACCCGCTGCTCCCCAGCTAGATCACCCCAGCCAATGGTTTGTTTAGCTGGATCTTAAAAACCTCCTAGGATGGAGCTTCCACCACCTCTCTGGGCAACCTGTTCAGTGCTTTACTACCCTCCTAGTGAGAGAGTTTTTTCCTAATATCCAACTTGAACCACCTTTGCTGCAACTTGAGACCATTGCTACTTGTTCTGTCATCTGCCACCACTGAGAACAGTCTCACTCCATCCTCTTTGTAACCTCTTTGTTTAGGGACTTGAAAGCTGCTATTAAATCCTGTCTCTGTTGCCTTCTCCAGACTAAATAAGCCCAGTTCCCTCAACCTCTCCTTATAAGTCATGTACCCCAGCCCTCTCACCATTTTCATTGCCCTCTGCTGAACTCTCTCCAGTTTGTCCACATCCTTCCTGCAGTGGGGGACCCAAAACGGGACAGAGTACTTCAGATGCAGCCTCACCAGTGCTGAATAAAGAAGAAGAATCACTTCTCTTGATATGCTGGAAACACACCTACCAATGCAGCCCAGTATGCCATTCTTGGCAACAAAGGCACACTGCTGGATCATATTCAATCTATTGTCCACTGTAAGCCACAAGGTCATTTCTGCAGAGCTGCAGCCCAGCCAGTCGGTCCCCAGCCTGTTCTGGTACATGGGATTGTTCTGTTCCAAGTGCAGGACTTTGCACTTGTCCTTCTTGAACCTCATGAGATTTCTTTTGGTCCAATCCTCCAATTTGTCTAGGTGTCTCTGAATCCTAACCCTACTCTCCAGTGTATCTACTCCTCCCCCTCAGCTTGGTGTCATCTACAAACTTGCTGAGAGTGAACTCAGTCCCATCTTCCAGGTCATTGATGAAGATACTGAACAAAACTGGTCCCAGGACTGACCATTGGGTCACTGCACTTGATACCAGCAACCAACTAGACATCAAGCCATTGATTACTACTCCCTGAAACTGATGATCCAGCTGAATAGCTGCTTGCTTCTTGTGGACCAAGCTCTATCCATTTGGTTTTGCTTAGCTTTGGAGTGAGAAACCAGACCCATTTTTCTATGTGAGATTTCACTGAATCAGGAGTTATATGCAGTATACTGAATTGTTATCTGACTGGCAGTCTTGTTTAGCTGTGTTAGCATTTGTGTCACTTAGCACTAGAGGCCCTTGGCTGCCTCCACTATCTTCATCTATATTACCATTTACTTGCTTTAACTCGAGGAAATATATTGCATAGACTGAGATGCACAAGTAGGTATACCAGAGCCTTCCATAAAGCTTACATAGTTAAGTAGATCATTTGATGCATGCACAAGTCATCTGCATCCAACTTGAAGAGGGAGAGGTTGGATGTGATCTGCTGTCAGAAGTTTTCTTATGCTGCAGCTGAGATTCTTTGCACATCCAGCAGCAGCAAGGACTTCATGAAAAGTCTAAGGCTGCACATGATCTTGATTGAAGGTCTAAATTCCCTAATTAAGCGGTCACAAGTTCTACAATCAGCCTTCCTTTCCACCATTAGGTGCCACTCACAGACAGAAACAGGTGGCAGATTATGCAGTTGTGCATAAAACAGTGGATGTGATATACCTTGACTTTAGCAAGGCTTTGGATACAGCCTCCCACAACACTCTAGCAAACAAGATAAGGAAGTATGGGTTGGATGAATGGACTATCAGGTGGATACTAAGGTGGATGGATCATTGGGTTCAAAGAGTGATGAATGGCTGAATGTCTAGTTGCCAGTTGGTATCAAGTGGAGTGCCTGAGGGGTCGATCCTGAGGCCATTTTTTTTCAATATCTGCATCCATGACCTGGAAGATGGAATGTACCCCCAGCAAGTTTGCAGATGACACCAAGCTGGGGGGAGTAGTAGATAGGCTGGACAATAAGAGTAGGATTCACAGAGACCTCAACAAATTGGAGGATTGGGTCAAAAAGAAAAAAAACCCATGAGGTTCAATAGGGAAAAATTCAGTCCTGTATTTAGGATGGAACAATCCCATGTACTGGTACAGGCTGGGGACCAACTGGCAAAGCAATAGCTCTGCAGAATAGGACCTGGGGGTTACAGTGGACAATAAGCTGAAGATGAGCCGACAGCATGTCCTTGTTGCAAAGAAGGCTAATGGCATTCTGGGCTGTATTAAAAGAAGCATTGCCAGGAGATAGAGGGAAGTGATTATTCCCCTCTATTTTGGCACTGGTAAGGCCACATCTGGAGTACTGTGCCTGGTTTTGGGCCCCCCACTATACAAATTGCAGAGAGCCCAGTGGAGGGCAACCAAAATTGTTAGGAGGCTGGGGAACAACCTATGAAGAAAGGCTGAGGGAACTGGACTTATTTTGTCTGGAGAAGACCGAGGGGCAATCTAATAGCAGCCTTCAACCACCTGAATGATGATTATACAGGAGATGGAGATAGGTTGTTCTCAGTGGTGGCAGATGATGGAACAAGAAGCAATGGTCTAAAGTTGTAGCAAGGGAAGTTTAGGTTAGCAATTAGGAATAACTCTTTCACTAGGAGGGTACTAAAGCACTGAACAAGTTACCCAGAGAGGTTGTAGAATCTCCACCCTTGGAGATTTTTAAGACCTGAGTAGACAAAGCCTTGGCTGGGATGATCTAGTTGGGGATGGTCCTGCTTTGAGCAGGGCATTGGACTAGATGACCTCCTGAGGTCCCTTCGAACCCTAATTTTTTGTGATTATATATAGAGTCTATTGAAGAGCCAAAACAGCTCTTGACACCAGTAACTACTTTTTCATTTTGATTTAAGTAGGTCAGTTCATTGAAAAAAAAATTAAAAAACCATTTGGGAACTGAAAAAGCCTGAAAGCTGCTTTTCCTTTTCTAATCAGTAGAACCAAATTAGAGGATGAGATCTTAGTTATAAAGTCTTGGAAGAAGGAAGAAGAAAAGACCATTCAATTCACTAACTACAGAGAAATTTTTGTCTTGAAATTAAAACCAACTTTAAGCAGTTGTGTTTTGGTAAGCTTTTTTCCTTTTCATTACATATCTAGCAAATTTTAAAAATGCAGTTGGATTAGAATTAAGGTGCGGATTGATGGGATTCCAATTTCTACACAAATCAACTAGAATCACATATATTCACATATAAACACACATATTCATATATTCATATATAAACACATATTAAATAAACACACATATTCATATATTCATATATAAACTCATATATTCACATATAAACACACACTTGCAGAAAACAGCAATTAACTTAATATCCATTTCAGATTCTTTGAGTTTATAAAGGTAGTATATCCTCCTAAATTAGCAGAGTATCACGTTATGCTACTGAATATAGCCTTTACACTAAAACTTTTTTTAGTGTAACCAACCTGTTAGTAGGCAGGGAGGTACCATCTTTTTTGCTTTCTTTCGGAAGGGGGAATACAAATGCAAGGGTTTAAGATATATATTTAGTTTTCCTTTTAGCCCATCTAAAGTGGGGGGGGAGGAAATCACAGTTGAAATCAGTTATTTAGGTCAACCCAGCCTACTTAAGGACCCAGGCAATGTCCAACCTAGAAACTAGAGGTTGTGAACAATTTTGATGAGATGTGAGTGTTTGTAGAATAGGCACAAGCAAAGTTCCTAGCATTAAATTGGGTCCTTGGGAATATTAACTAGCAACTTACATTCTTAAGGGATTAGGATAAGATAGCAGTACATTTGGATGCCATGTTCATCCTGGAGGCTGGTGCTACCAGGTACTTTAGTCAGTTCCTATGAAGAGCTTGATCAGATTTGAAGTAGGTGGGCACTCTGAGAAGTAACTAGACAAGAAAATCTACTGTATTTTTCTTTACTTAAGGAGTGTTGGGGGTTTGGGAACACCCTGCACTGAAATTCAAGAATTTGTTGTTGGTAATAGCCCTCAGTTTGTTAGCATGAGTAAACATACCACCAAACATGAGAGCATTACAGATTTCTCAGAATTTTACAACAGAACAATCTCACAACAATTCTGATGAACAGCGTGATCACAATAATAAACAGGGTTAGCATACTGTTCAACTACTTACTGATCAGTAGATATGAAAACTATTTCCATATCAGAAAAAAATTTAACTGGTCCCAGACAAAGCTGCAAGTTGGCAAATCTAACTTTTGGAAAGAAACCCAGATCTCACTTAAGCTCAGAATTAAAATATTTAGTCCAGTCAAATTAGATAGGAGCATAAGAGGTTGCCTATTTCCTCTCATGCTTGACTAAAATCACTTCTATTAATGGATACAATAATAGCTTCCACTCTCTATTTACTTTATTCATCAAGAAAGTACTGAGCACCAGACAGGGGTGCAGCCCCAATATCCTACATAGTGAAGAAAGACCTAGGGTTGGCAAACCAGTCAGTTGAATGATCAAATAATGTAAATTGACCATGTATTATTTCATTGCAGTAAAAAATTGTCATAGAGTCTACAAAGCCAAAGTCCATACTACAGTTTAAAGCAGGCTGAGATCCAAAGGGACCTCTCAGCTAGGATATGCAAGAGGTTGGGCTGAGCAAGTGGGGAGCTGCTACCAATGGAAGTAAATCAATACAACTTGGACCAGGTTGTTAACCTTTTTCCTAGGGGATTTGATTTACTAGTGCAATGGATTATCTGCTTGCAGGATCTCATAGAGAAAGCCACCATTTCATAGCATTCAACCGCAAGCAATAAAAATTATACCCCCCCCAAGGCAGTATCTCAGACCTCAGTACCCCCAACCCACAGCTTAAAGGGGGAAAAAAAAATAAAGGTGACTCAGTTCACCAGATAGCAATTAAATGACTAGGGAGATCTCTGTACTAAAGGAAAGTGTTTTTTTCACAAGACACTTTTATGTGGCAGGGAGTACTTCTTTCTGGCACTGCTCTCAGATTACATATGCAGAAGAAGTCAGAACAACGTGACATGTAGTTGCTATGATACCAACTTCTGTTTTATGTCACAGCCATAATAATAGTCAGGATCAACTAGAGTGTTATGTTGAAGCATAAGATAAACACTAATCTTCCATCTGTATAGAATAAGAGATGCGTATGTAAGTAAAGTAAAGATCTCAGAAGTCTCACAGCATTACGTACAATGACATCACAAGTCCACTGTAATCTGTTACACAAATACGCATTTCTTACAATAATATACTTCAGTGATTACCCTAAAAAGGTGGTATGTGTAATGGAATAGGCTAGTATCAGGTAACGCCACAGTTGCCACACTTTGGCCTGTATTTTACAGGAGACTGTAGCGTTAATTTTTCAAGCACTTGGACATCAGAGCTGGGACCTGATTTTTCACAAGGGAACACTACACACACCATGGCACTTCTAATCTGACCTTCAGATTCATCTCAGCACCAGGGAAAAGGGGAGAGGAAAGAGGCCAGGTAATTGAGCATTTGTTTTGGGGGTCCTAAAATGAAAAGGAATGTGAAGGCATTGTGAAGATTCAATCCTTAGAATAACTGATGCCTGAGCAATGCTACACATTATGAAGTAGCTGTACCCACCTAGGAGCAAAGAGTCATGGCAGTCATGACTTTCAGGTGTGCTCCTCAAATAGCAGAGACTCTAATCTTCTGCAGGAGACACTGGTTAATTTTAAGCTGCCCTTCCATATTTGGAATTGTTGGACAAGTGAAGGAAGCATACATGCCTTTGTCATGAACTATTCCTGGGAAAGGCTGTTCCAAAATTATGCAGCAATTTGCTCTCCAACACCTTGAAGCAACTCCTCTTGCTCCAGAACAGCTTCTCAGGACACAAATCACAGAGCAGTTAGGAACTGTGGAAAGAGAAGGGCTCAGGTGTGACTAATCTAAAGTTGGGTAAGTGAAAACTGGTACAGATGGGAAGTACTACCAACAGAGAGAAAACCTTCTCTTTCCCTCATTCAGTGTTCCAGAGATGTATAACTCGAATAGATACTTGTATTAGGCAGTTAAAGAACATTTAGGATTGAAGTGGATGAGATGGAAGACTGGTGAAGTTAAGGGATGACAGAATAAGAGCTAGCTCTTATTCCTGGTCACCAGAGCTCAAAGTTTCTTACAAGAGGTCAGTGCCATCAACTCCCATTTACAGATGGGGAAATGAAGGCAAAAGGACAGAAGGACAATGGTGGAAGACATGGACTCTCTTTCTAGCTTAAAGTCCCAGCACAATCCCCTATTCATTATGCACCACTGGTTCACTAGAAACTGGGATAAACTTGCTGCTGGTAAGATGAGCAAATAACATTCACAGGAAACCACTTGCCAGTAGGAAAGGATTCAAATGGAATCATTAGCCCTGGACCCCCGTTAAGCCTCTCTGCTCCTTAGGCCAAGATAGCTATTACTAGTCTAGTAGAATGTGTCAGATATATAAGCCTGAGCTTGTTTAATGTGGCAGGCAGTAACTTTCCAGAATTCTTCAACATATGATTTATAAGGATGTCAAATTACCAGCACCTACACTAAAGGTCTACAGTGGAATGTGAAATACAGAAGCCAATTATTTTAAATAAATTCATAAGGCAGTTCCTGAAAGTGTCCCAACTGATGGCAATTCACAGACCAGAAGAACATGGGCAACACAGCATGCACCCTTGCAGTGTTAGCAAGTCATCCATGTCTATAATAGAGAGCTGTAGAGTCACAAATAGGTAGGAAGCAAAGGTGAGGCTTTTCAGCTGAAACTGCTCCCCCCCCCGCAAACCAAACAAACTCCACAGACAAGTCTTGACCACTTCATTTTACAAACATCCATAACTTGTTTACATTGTGGTCCCTTGTTTTCCTTCCAAATGAACCACTAGAATCCAATTTCATTTAGGGCCCTTGCATTATGGGACAGAATTTCAGAAATGGAGGTACCGATAGCTCCAAATTTGGCACTCAGACAGAGAAAAAAGATTTTGGCCCCACTTGCAGATGTGCGCTTTATGAGAGGCTAAACTCAAGAGATGGCTACAACTCAACTCTTGACCACCAGGGATATTTCTAGAGGAAAGAAAATGCTTTATATTCAGAGTCCCAGGGAAACCTGGCATTTGTTTTTAGCCCACGTATTTCTGTATTAATCTGAGCCAAACCCATTTTCCTTCCTCCCAGCTGGTCACTGCAGACCCTAAACAGAGAAGCTCTTAGGTGCCCAGCCCTGGTTGCAGTGTCCTGCCAATGTTTGCCAGGCATCAGGCACTCACCCAGCTGGGGCAGGGTTATTATGCTCTACTTCCCCAGGAGGAACTGGCTCAAAGCAAGCTCCCCCGCCACTGCCATCCCATTAAGGTTGCCACCTCCCCTGTTTTGGTGCCTTCTGGCAGCCTCTGTGCATGGGGGCTCTAGGTGGCCGCAGTTTGCCCTGCAGGCAGAACTTGGGGACCCACATGCCCAGGAGCTGAGCTGCAAGTAAGGGCTAGAGAGGAGGCATGGCAACCTCAGCACCAGCCAGGGTGACACCAGCCAACCTGCTAGCTTCCTGGTGTGCTGGGGTTTCAGATACCCTTCTGGAGCCCCTGGTCCTTGCTTCACCCTACCTGCTGTAGGCCTGGTGTTCACGCTGACATCGCTGACTGCAGGACAGGGTTTGCACCGCTCTGAGTGGGGAACCAAATGTCCCTGCTTTGTTCTTGATGATCCTTGCTTGGCTCCTGGATCTGCCCTTTGACTCCATGGTCTGATTTCTGGCAGGTTGTAGGAAATCTATGCCATTCACCTTCTTCCCTAAGGGACACTTATCAAGCAAGTTGTGAGCCTGTCCCCCTGCCCCTTCCCCCCTTATTTCTCATGTTTGGAAGTTGTATGCAATGTTTTCCACAGCTGTCTGCCTCAGTGCTCCGTTTTTTTTTACTTGCAGACCTCCTCATTGCTGGTAGTTTTGGGTGGGCTCAGTATATCAACAAAGCAATGAGCTGTTTGTTTGTTTGGGGGGGGGAGGGTGGATTTTTTTTTTCCCAGGAAGGAAAACTATGCTTTCTGCCAACCCCAGGGCTTGCCAGACTGTAACAGAAACTCACTGCCAGCTGGTATGAGTGGGGAATGGGTAGATAGTGAAGAGACCTGGAAAACAAGGCCAGGTGAGGGGCTCAGCTTGAAGAAGGCGGACGTCATCCCTGCACTGTCCCTACAAAGATTCTTTTGGAAAGAAAATAGAGCCCCAGCTTGGTTCCTTCCCAAAGGCAAGGCTTGTTCTGGTTCAGTAATACCACTGGAGCTACAAGGGTAGAAGGGGAATGGGGGGATGGTTCTGGCTTCTTGTTGTTCTCTGAAGATTTTGAGGAGGCAAGTAGTTGATTTGGGGGATGCAGTGCTGTCACCACCCACCCCCAATGAGTATTCAAGGCAACTTGATTGAAGAGAACCTGAGATTTTCATCCCTTGTGTTTTCTTCCCACAGAAGGGAGCAGTTGGGACCTTGGTAAGGAAACACATTTTAGTTGTAATTGTAACAGTAATTGTAAAGGGTTTTATTGTAAATAATAATGAGGGGAAAATGATGTCTTATCCCACAAAAAGCACCTTGACAAGTTTTTACTGTTGGTGATGAATATGGACATATTCAAAGCATAATTGAAACAGGTATTACATTCCTTTTGCAAGTTAAAGGCCTAATCTTCCCAACGTTATTTCTATAAGAAATCCAACTGAAGTCAATGCAGTGATTCATGTGAATAAAGGCTGCAAGAACAAGTCTACAATGTGAAATAAAATAGTGGGAATAACAATTGTGAATGTTGTGTTAGGGCACTGAAACAGGGGAAAAACCATTTACTGCAAGATGGCCATTTTCCTTATGCAAGTCACCAGCATGGTAAGGTGGATGGATTGGCTCTTGCTCTGAAGAGTTCATAGACAAAGGAAGAATAGCAAATACAGCTACTGTCATGTAATACATGGAGATTTATTTCTTCTGAATATTCTCCAGAGAACTAATTCTAGTAAAGGAGAGTAGGTGAGGGGACTGGTTAGCTAAAACCGGCAGACCTGTTGCTTAGCGGGGCATGAGAATGCCCATTCACAGTAGGAACACAAGAAAGCAAACATGATTCAGCACTTGTTTTTTCAACATGTGTATGCTTGTGTTTAGAGAAGAAAACAAGGCTGATTTATGGCAGCATGTTCTCAGCAGCAACCTCTTGGCAAGGATAAGCATCCCTTACTGAGGAGTTTGAATAAGCTTGAGCTCTAAGTAAGTGCACAAACAAACAAGAACATATTAGGGGGTTGACATTCTCTTAGGGACAAATTTCTGGCTGGGCTTTTCTTTTCAGCAGAGTGTATGAAGATGCCAATGCCACTCCTTACTTTGTAAAGAAAACAGACATATAAAAATGATTTAACAGTTTTCAGCCCCATTCCCAGTAAACATGGCCATGGGATACGACCAAACTTGGCATTAATAGATGCCACAGGCAGAGACACTAGCGTTTAAAAGGTTATACCCGTCCACTGAAGCACATGCCCATGCCCAGTCAGGTTTGAGGTCTTTGGTATATGGTAGGTGCACTGTAAGAGAAATTATAGCCGCTAGCTGTACTGCACATAGTTTGTGGGGAAACGGATGACTCCAACCTCCAGGGACACCTTCACTTGCATTCAATTCTTACAAAAAAATATGAAGAAAAAAGGAAAGCTGAGCTACTCATGAGATCAGTTATATTTCTATGGAGCTGCATTGGCTAATTCACAAAGTAAAGCAAATATTTGAGTTACCTTTCCAGGGCAAACAAGGTTATGACAGGGAAGCATCACCCTACAGAATGGTGGGGAGGGAGGTGGAGGCGAGGCGGAGGATGACAAACAAACACCAGTTAGAAGCAAAAACCAAACTGGCTTCTTTGGGAACAAATTACGGGGAGTAGCTGACAGACACAACATGCCTTTATGGCTACTGACTCCTCTTAGTGAGATTACATATATGCCATGGCAGCAGATATATGATATGATATTTTCTTACGAGTAATGTAGTGTATAACGAATGAATGAGAAGTGTCTGCATCTCAAAAAGAAGAGACAGATACAAGCAGTTAGATGACAAGCAATTTTATTTTGCAAAACAGTCACTATACAGCAACAAATACAATTGCAAATTGGATTGAAAAACATGAACTAACTACCACCAGCCATTCAAGAAATGCCTCTTTATGGTAACAGGCTCTAGAATTATCAGAAAAAAACACAGGTTTGTAACAGCAGACTGTATTCCTTGAAATCCCAGCATACAGAATATGTTTTCTTTTTTTTCTCTTTGCTAAAGTTGAAGTGGTGTTTATGCTTGACTTTTCCAAGTGTGAAAGTTATTCATTTTCCTGCAGAGGGAATTACTTGAGTGAGATTACTAGCAAGTGAGCTCTGCGCACACCTAGGCTAAAATTCTATCTTCATTTTATATAGCAAAAGTGATCTACACTTCAAGACATGTGTCTTTGAAGGGACATTCATACTTGGTTCCAAACATTATTTAGTCCAGCATATCTTGTATGTGGTTGTCCACAATGACTGCTTTTTGACTCCTTTTGGGTCATGTAGATAGGCAAATTTGTATACATTTGCGAGCAGTCACGATGAGGAAAGGAATGTTGCTACTGTACTTTAACATATTTGAATGGATAATACCATTTAGTGCTGTACAGTGAAACTATGTGTAATCTAGTGGACACATGATTTTCCTCATCATTATTAGTCTTTCCTTTAATGGTACTGGACAAAGATCTATTCGACTTCTGCTGATTTCTTCCTGCCTGTGGTTACACACAAACAGAAATTTGCAGATGCAGAAATTCTTAAGGAGCGCCTTTTTCACTCTCATCACTCAAAAGATATATTTAGTTTTGGTCATTCTACTGCTATCCAACTTGGTGCAATTTAAGTGTTCAATTTCCCTGGATGATGTATTGTTACAAATAGAGAGAAGTTTGGTCTCAGATACCACTGACTGGCTATACCTACCAGTAGAATCAAAATATTAAAGATGTGCTTTCTAGAATCTTGGATATATTTTCTTTTCAATGTGGGCATCAGATGCTTACAAAGTTGTTTTTTTTAACACAACAACATTCTTCTTCAGAAATTAAGATTTTGAGGAGCTTTTTCAATGAACACCTTGAGTCATGTAACACAACTGCTCTTTATTCAACAGTGAAAACTCTTCATTTCTTTTATCTTCATTTAACTCCACAAAAGATCTATAATGCTTGCCATGGAAGGACAGTTACTGATTACAAGGTCTTTGCTTGAATTAAGACAAGGAAGCTCATTTCAATGCATGAAGTAAGTAACCAAGTGTATCGCACCAATCTAACTTTGGATGTTGTCTATGTACTGACTCAAGTTAATGATTTATAGTATGTTAATTTTAAAAGGAGAATGAAAATACTTAAGTTGAAGGTTAAACACTGTTCTGCCTTGCTGGTGCTCAGCTGCAGTGAAGGTGAGGTTCAGCAGTACCTTAGTTTCTCTCTAACACTGGCAAAACACATAATAAAAACAGTGCAAATCTAATTTGCATTAATTGATGCTACAGACACAGCAACATGTTCAAAAATACTGTTTTCCCATCTCGTTTTGTTTTAAAAAATGGCAAAGGATTTTGTTACACCACATGGTACAATATTTCCATGTCAATTCTTATGCTTATTCTAAGCATCAGTACAGAAACTGCAAGGCAGAAGCCAGAATCCTCTTGATGTATGTAACTTGATGTCTAAGCTCATTAGCTTTTGTATAAAATTACAGATTTCTAAACAGCATTAGGTACTTTGTAGTGTGAAAAAGCTTTTTGCAGAGTTGAAGTGTGATGTATTTAAGAATTTACTGTCAGTAAGGTACCTGGAGTTTTAGCTAAATAATTAATTTTCATACTTTTGGGAATTGCTTAGCTAAAATCTTCGTACACCTCAAACATTTATTGTTAATATTTGTACAGTTTTCTACCTGAATTTAATTATGTGGCATCCTGTTCTATTAATTATAACAATTCTTCTCCACAGACGAAAAATCTTCTCTGACTATGCATCTTTTCAGATCAGTCCCTGATCCACACATTCATGTACAAATAAGAAGTAAAAAGAACAGATAGAATACTCAAAAGCTTCCAACTCATGGTTCATGTATAGCTTAGCTAACTGTGCAAATGTTATCTGGAGATTTCAAAAGGAAAACACCATTCTGCAAGTGTGTAAACTGGTCATTTCATAATGTCTATTATATATAACATCAGCAGATTATTATCCACTGATGAATAATAGTACCATATTACCTTCAGTGTTTTCTTAGTGTCCATAAGGTAGCACTGGAATCCTTACAAGTAACTCCATTAGATGTGATGTTTATCTCTCTCTGCCTTTTTCTTTTAATTCACACTTTGTCTTATACTTTTTATAGTCAATATAATCTCAGTTGGTTCAGATTTAAAGATACCCTATTATCTATCCGGTCATCATAGTGACCCAGTCTAGGATGTTTATTTTATTTATTTATTTTATTTTATTTTATTTATTTATTTATTATAATTTATAGGCATGTTCTACAGTGCTTATTACTGAGCACCTGATCATATACATAAGACATCACTGAAGGACTAGAATGACACCCTAATACTCTTATTCTGTGTTTCAACTTTAGCAAAAGAAAAAAGAATAAATAAATCCAGTATTCATTGTTACTACAGGAATTTTTAAAAATGCCAAAACCAAACTATTTTTGGATTTTTAAAAATCCAAAATCTAAACCCACCTCTTTGGAGACCCTTTTACAAACATCTGGACCCCACAAAATCAGTCTTGGTGAAGAAAAGGGGGAGGGAAGGAATTATTTTTCTAGCATCACAGAAGAGACTTGCATCTGGCACTAAAACAGGGTCACGGCTTTTAGTTGTTACAGAAAGCAATTCATGCTAAAATTTTTGTCATTTTTTTTAATGTATTTTTCTGAATAGGGAAAAAAACCCTGCTAACATCTACTTTTACATACCTAAAATTGCAACACCAAAGGGTGCAAGAGACACAGATACTGTGAATAAAGAAGTATAATATTCAAGTATATGAGGGCGTATCACAAATGGCCACAGAGAAATATATATATCTATAATACTGTATCAAACAGATGGAAAGGATGTGAAACCGGTAGTGTGTACACAAATCTAGCCGCTTAACCAACATTCTAATCAGACACAAGTCCATTGGAATGGAAGTGCTCCCTTTCGATAGCTTTTCCATGTCACTTCCTCAAGCATGGTTCAAGTGTTTTTCAACTACTATTTTTAGTTATTAGTTAAATAATTTATTGGAATCAGCTATACACTGACAGGGTTAACCAGGCCCAAAAATGTTAATAACTTAATTCAATCTTTCTTCTACCCATTTATACAAAATAACACTTTAATTAAACTTGATTTTCTTTATATGCCCTTCCTTCTGATAAGTGGATTCTTCAGTTTAATTTAACCTGTAATAAATTACAGTGGGCAACTTTTTTTTCTCCCACCTATCAACAGAACAGTGAAATGAGCAACTTGGGATATTAACAAGGCTCTTCAGAAAGAGGTGGACAGCCTTCAGGCACATGAAAGGTAAAAATGCATTTTATCATAGTACGGTACTCCATGCAAGACAGAGCAGAGCAACAATAATTGTCCAATATAATATACTTTGATTGTATACCCATGTAAAGCCAGTGTCTTCCTGCTGTAAATGGAGATCAGGCCAATTTTTGTATCTATTTTTTTTCATTTTTTTTTATTGTATAGTTACTACAGTCTTGGGATGTGACTTAATTTTAGACATGGTAAAGAATGAATGTAACACCTGCTCTGAGCCCATTCCTGCCAAGAGCTCATGCCTAAATATTATTACTTCATACACTGCTAAATGAAGCAAATTCATAAGCCCTGTTTAGCTAGGGCTGCCGTGACATCTTCAGCAAGGGTAGCAAGCTGAGGGGATTCAAGCAGGTTGATGCTTCCAGAGGATGAGACATTGCTGAGTCTGCGAGGAGAAGCCACACTGGATCTGCCTGGTGACTGCGTAATGATTTCAGCCCCATGATCTACACGGGCTTTAGCATGCTCTCTGAAGTTTAGCTTCTGGCTGTCAATCTGTCCAAGAAAAGTAATGCCTTTAAACATTTGTTTTTTGAGTAAAGAGCATGGGTTCTCCATTGTCAAATGGATTTCAATGCCTGTCTTCTCTAGGGACAGTTTTCTCATTCATACATTATCCCACCTTTTTATTCTGAGGCCATTCTCCAGTTCCCAGTGCCCTTTGTGGTGCTTGAGGTCAGTGGCACTTATGAGGCCTCAACATCTGCTAGTATGATGATGTACAGTATCCTGGTTGTAGCTGCCATCACTGAATACTTCAGTTAAAAGAACATGAACACAGTCCTATGATCCTACCCACAATATCCAGCAGTGCTTGGCAGTAGGAGTTAGGCACCCAGTTCTCACTGACTTTCCATAAGATTCTGGTATCTAACTTCCTTAGGCAGGCTTGAAAACCCCTCCCATAGCCTTATTTCTGCTACTGGAAAATCTATGAGGTCATCATATGCTCACTGAACTATGAAATATTTATATTTTTGCCCTGAGATTGCGGGGGGGGGGGGGGGGGGGGGG
>NW_017729031.1:99182474-99189093 GCF_001723915.1 Gavialis gangeticus
GGGGGGGGGGGGGGTTGTTTGTTTGTTTTAAGCAAAGGAAAAGAAAGAGCTGAAAATAACTGAACTCAGGCATGTCCCTGAATATTCAACATATACTATGGCTGACATTCATCCCTGGGCACAGTCAGCACAAGGCCTAGTTGCTACTAAGTCCCATTTCAACCTCATTTAAAAAGCATATGTGAGACTTTGGGCATGCACAGACCAGAAGCTGGGCCAGCAATTCAGAGGTGAGTTTCACCCAATTTGAGCTGTATTGATGTGTTGTGGTTGGTCGTATGATATTGTTTCAATTCTCGAATAGGATGATCCTTCAGGCAGAATGTAAACCTGCCAGTATGAATATAAATATGCTCTTTATGTACATTGCCTTAGCAAGTATTTGTGTCCATTAGCCTGGTTGTTCCAAACTTTGTAGGAAGTCAACACAGATGGCACATGAACGTGGTTAAATAGAATCAAATACAAGCTAATATATCTGGAATCTTTTTTTTTAAGTTATTTACTCAGTACCAGTCAATCTGAGATCTTCCAGGGCACCCAGGGGAGTTAGGCACTCAGTTGCCATTGGAATCAATTGGAGTTTGGGTAAAGTGTTCAAATTTGCCTCCATCTTACTGAAAACCCTTCTCATTTTTATACCAGTAGAACAGCCCGCTGAGTCAATGCAAGTTTTATGTAACCAGATGTGTCTAGTTAACTTAATTAGCAAGAACAAATATGAGCCTGAGTTCCAGCCGAAGCTTCAAACCAAACCCCAAATTCTCAAGGTTCACATTAGTTTCTTGACATCTTATGAAATAAAGGCTAGGATCTACCCAGTTCCTGGGGATCAGAGCCCTGCAATGAAGTTCCCCACTTGTACTGGTCTGGGAAAGCCCTGGAACATAGGACATTTGAAAGCAGCAACTGTATCAGGGCCACCAGAGATTACTATATTGATTAAAAGCTCACAGAGGATTTGGAGCAGCAGCTAAGGTAGAGGTCTGAAGATAGGATGAAGTTCAGTCAGGGAAAGAGAAGGGCACTGGGGGTGCAGACAGAAGTGCAGCTCCTAGCTGTAACTCAAAACCTTTCTGCAAAGTGCTTTGAGTTACAACGTTACTGCAGACCAAACACAAGTTCACTGTTGGTTCCAAGGGGGAGGGGAATCTAGCTGGGACTGGGAGCCTGCAGCCAGATTCCCATAGCAATGGCCACTCTGCCAGTGCTCACTGTTTTTAGAATGGGAGGGGGAAAAGGCAGTGGAGAGAGCTCATTCTTGAGACTCCCCAGCTGGTCCTGAAGGGTGGGTGAATTGGAGCCTCCCTACCTTCAGGGGAAGCTGCAATACACCTGCCCAACCCTCTGGGGGGGGGCTGAAAACCCCTCAGACTGAATTCCCCCTGCTCTCTTTTCCCCCTCCCATTCTGAAAACAGCAACAGGCTGAGAGCTCTGCAGACACAAGTTACAAAAGATGCTACATTTTGGAACATCTTTATCTGACACAGCATGCAATAAGGGGTCAGATTTTCACTCAATCATCCATTTTTGCAGCCTTGCACTTGTGTTTGTTCACACTTATAAACTGCTTCCTGTGGCCAGGTCAGGCAAAAACTGTCACTTCTGTCTGCACTCTAAGTGTCAGCAAGATCAGTGACTGGGAGTCTCTGTTTCCAGCCTGAGGGGAACAAACAAAACTATTTTGTATTCTCTTGCAAACTTCTTTTCCTGCTCCATGCCCTCCTCCATCTCCTTTGCACATCTGTACATTCTGTGTAACCTACACCTCCATTCATGTCATTGCTGATTTTGGCCAAAGTCTACTCTGAAATGGAGAAGTTGCTTCACCAAAATGTGGCAGCTATATCACTGCTGATGACTGCTTACCTTGATGTTACCACCTCCAGGTATATGGTGGGCATTTTCAAGTGAACCAACTTTAGCCTGAGCCTTTTCTTTGAAATCCAGCTTCACGCTTTCAATTTTCACACGCCCCCCACCTATATAAGAAAATGAAAATTAAGAAAACAGTCCTATTTTTAAATTTCCAATACATTGTGTATTAGAAATCCAAATCCTTAAAATCTAACCTAAGGCCACAATGGCATTAATTGGTCCTTGTAGCTATTTAAGGAAACAATCTGCTCTTACACTAGGTCCCCTCTACACATTACATGTGTAAAATGTGATTAACCAGGTAAACATGCCTTAAGTTGTGATCCTGCTACATGTTGAATCAACTAATGCTATGATGAAACAAACAATAAGCTACAAAATTATTCCACAAAAAAGTGCAGTAACTTTGTAGCTGGTTCTAATTATGGCGTTAATTGAATGTGCGGCCAGGCCCTGGTGCTGGGAGCCCCATCGACCAAGGGGATCCCAGCCACAGGGGAGCGCCACCTGCTGCCAGCCCTATAGCTGACAAGGCTCACTGTGCTGGCAGAGTAGTTAGCTGTGGGTTTTACAGTGGGGAAAATACCATCTGCCCCATGAGCATCCCTGGCACACAGTGGTGGCAGCGCACACAGTAGTGGCAGTGGAAAGAACTCTGCCCCTGCTGTGAGCCTTGTGAGGTGTAGGGCTCACAGCAGGGACAGCACAGGGGAACAGTGCTGCGAGCCCTGCTGAGCTCTATCAACTGTGGGTCTCACAGCTGCAGCAGCTGGTGCAGAGGAAGCCCAGGATCATGATCCCAGGCTCTCCCTGCACTGGAGATGTGGTGCGATGGGATCTAATGCGCAATCGTACAATTGCACGTGTGGCATGGCAGGAGGTGCAATTGTGTGGTTCACACATTAGAACCTATTGAACTTTTACCTGCATGTGCAGAGGGAGGCTCTTAGTAAAAAAGAAAGCATAGAACCATGCACAAAAGCTGTAGCACACCACTGATGTGGTCCAGTCCACTTGTCAGTTTTTGTTTTAGAGAGGTGATGAGCACTCAGGTCTCTGTTTAGCAAAGCACTTCTTTTAAGTACATATGTAAACCCCATTAACATCAGTTGGATTTAAGCACATGCTTAAGTATTCTGCTGAACAAGGATGAACTGAAGCACTGTGTTAAGCTGCCGCTCAGCACAGCATCTGCAATGCACATTTAAGTCAATAATGTTTTTTGGCAATGATTCACACAGATTAATTCTGAACTGTGTACAAACATATTCACTTGTATTAATTTTGAACTTGCTGCCTCTCAGCTTAATCTCTTTATAATTGTATAATTAGAGATAGTTAAGAGGTGCACCTGGTTTACCCGTTCTGTTTTTTTCATTGGTTTCCATACTTCTGTCATGAGTGCACTTTTACATCACATCTCAATATTATTGTCCCTAGTAACTTATTTTGATTTGCATTTGGATAATTTAAGTAACAACTACAAACCATGACCAGTTTTTCACATATTAAACATGTTTGTAACACCTTTCTTAGGCTGCTGACAGATGTCACCTTAACCCTGGGATAAACAATTTTATCCTGGGACAAAATGCAATCCTGTATCCATGACTGTTGTTCTGGGATAAATAAGAAAAAAAGTTTCCAGGATAAAAGGTAGTAACAGTTTATCCTGGGATATTACAAAGAACATCTGTACAGTTATTCTGGGATTGCATTATTTAATCAATGGCAGAAAAGTGGCACTACATTCAGCCACTCACTAAACCCTAACCACAAAGGTGATATGTGTACACACCAATCCCAGGATACTGTATTTCTGTCCTGGGACAAATACAGGCACAACTTATCCAAAGGTAAATGCAATATGTGTTCCTAGCCAGAGCATATGGACTAAGAGGCCCAAGGAGTGTTTGCATCTGAATACATTCATTAGTTTACCTACCTCTGTAAAACTCAAACATGTGTGTAAGTGCATGTGTATTTGTATATATATTTTTTCTTTATTAAATGCATATTAGAAGTTGTGTGCATTGTTTATTCTAGTATACAGAACATCTGAAATAGTTCTCATTCAATTTTCAGGCATGACTATGTAAATACCCAAGGAAATGACACTCAGGTCTTATGACTGAGAAGCCAGTATGAAGACAGTATTAATCAAAAAGCCACAAAAACATGTGCACCCCTGCATTAACAGTGGCAAACATATTCCAGTTCAAAAGAAAAGAAAAAAAACCCATACACTACATCATGTGAAGATATATGGCAAATTTTGAACATAGTACCACTGGTATATGGCCTTATTTTATATACTGCAATGCATGAAGTAAAAAACAAAACAATATAAAAAACCTTTTGATAACATTTTCTGCAAAGACAGGTGATAAAATGAAGAGCCACAGATTATCAGTATGCTACAACTACTTTAATATCTGGTATATGTATGTGTAACTTCACTGAACTGAAAAAGAGCAGTGTCTACTTGTATCAAGACTGATTTTACTACATGTTCAAGTATGGCTAAAACTTCCTATTCGAAAATCAAATCCTGTTCCATTTTTACTAGTTTCAGCATATTAGATAATTGTACATTAGATATGTGTAATGTACTGCACTTTTTGAAGGAAAAAAGCTTTATAGGAATGGTGCTGGCCCATCAAATACTTGTTTTGGATTATTAACATGGTATATTAACAAATGTGAAATCAGAATAAAGCTATTAACATTCCAGAAAGCAGTCACTCAATAGTCAACAATGGACTAAAAACAGAGTCTCTGCTGTTTCTTCAGGTACCTACCAATTATCATCTTGAGCTAGGGGGCTTGAGCTGTGGCTGCTCAGTGCACTGGTCCCTATCCAGAAAAGCATTCTAAGTACATACTCAAATCCATATATCTATATATCTATATATCCACACACACACACACACACGTTTTCCTGGGACAGGCAAGAGTGCTTAGCACCTTATAGTAGCTATACAGAGAACTTCTACTTATCCTTCTCGCCTTGCTTGCATGATAAGTTAGTTGAATCAATGGTTATGTGCATGTGGGATGGGAAAGCAGGTTTTGGCCCACTGTATGCCACATTAATGCAGATAATTCCTGCAGTACCTGGTTTATGACGGATGTTCTTCAGGGAGCCACATTTGGAAGTGACATGACTCAGGTCTATCTTCTTAGTTACAATTTGTACCTGTTAAAAGCATACAAAATACATTATAGGAATGAAAAAAAGCCACAGGAGGGAAAAACTCAACTTTGAAAAGCACTGGAAAAGAAGAGATGGTTAGTAGAGAACAGATCATGCCACAAAGGAGGGAAACACCTGGATTTAAACAGCAAGTGTCCATTCCACCAAGGAACCAGACAGAGCTATGTTAACTCTTTTAATTAGTAAAATGAAAAATGAGAGTCAGGAAAATAAACAGGCGGAGTTATTTTCCAAAATGCTTCTGAGCTTTCCTCTCAGTGTGAAACGCAGCATTTAAGCACGGTGTGCCGCTTGACACACATCATTTTACTTCATATTTTTATGCTTTCTTGTTTGCTTGTTTCCAGGAAATCCAGGCTTTTAATATCATCCCTTTCACATGGCTTAACTGGACTTTCAAATGTAAATCTCTTCCTGGGCTTATCTACATAAATACACTAAATTCTCAGCCCAATTCACTACTGACTATACTGCAGTCAAAGGCAGGATGGCAGCCCAGGCAGAACATCCCTGAGCTAGTTTTAAACTTGCTAGCTTGGGACTGCTAATGAGAGAGCAGTGCAGACTAACCAACAGAGTACTTATGTAGGCTTTTGTAGCCTACTGTGAAGTCTGTGTTGCTACAGCTACTGTGCAGTCAGTACCCAAACTAGCTAGTTTAAGGGTACCCTGGATCTGTCTACATGATCTACAATCACACTTTTCCTGCTTTGAGTTACTCCCTTTTATGCTGAAGTAAGAATAATAATGCCATGGTTGGAATACAGTGGCAAAAAAGGAGTAACATATCAGTTGATCCTACCCTCTTTCAGCCATGTTTATTCTAAAGTTATATTTTTCCTCTCTCTCTCTTTCAGATGACTAAATCTAACAGTTAGATGACAAAGACTTACAACAGTACATACTCAACCTTGAGCTCTTTCACACTGATAGAATTTGCTATCTGTCTTTTGGTTACCTTTACAGGGAAATCCTAAAATGTGCAAATATCCAATATGACCAGGCCTGACCTCTCCTAGTACACCCAGTGGTTTGAAATGTGAATAAATTTGAATGAAACCATATTGCTGAAATGTGTTGTAGGCACCTGGACATTTTCTGAGACTGTGTATAGAGGAAAGAACCTTGTATTTTGAGACAAATGCAGTAAGTGAAAAGGATACTTGTTACTTCCTACAAATATGTGGCCTGAGGCCAGATCCCATTTCTTATTGGACTCCTTTCTGGTGCTCCATCAGAGGTGCAGCTGCTTGTATGTCCTGAGGTTCTTGGCTTTCTTGTGGCACTTAGTACCCATCTTGTCCTGCCTTACCACTTTCCTAGCTGAGTCTTGGAAATCTGCTGTGCTCTGTGGGGAAGGATCAGAAGCCCACCACTGAATACGCAGGGTTGACAGACTACCAGACCAGACTGATGTAAGACATTAGCAAGAAGGAAAATAGTGTTTGGGAGAATGGAGACGGAGGGCTGGGTTGTGCAAAGTGGATCATCACAGTCAGGATGCCTTTTCAGATAGCATCTCT
>NW_017729031.1:99194093-99200645 GCF_001723915.1 Gavialis gangeticus
TTCTGGTGCTCCATCAGAGGTGCAGCTGCTTGTATGTCCTGAGGTTCTTGGCTTTCTTGTGGCACTTAGTACCCATCTTGTCCTGCCTTACCACTTTCCTAGCTGAGTCTTGGAAATCTGCTGTGCTCTGTGGGGAAGGATCAGAAGCCCACCACTGAATACGCAGGGTTGACAGACTACCAGACCAGACTGATGTAAGACATTAGCAAGAAGGAAAATAGTGTTTGGGAGAATGGAGACGGAGGGCTGGGTTGTGCAAAGTGGATCATCACAGTCAGGATGCCTTTTCAGATAGCATCTCTACTTACATTTCCTCCCCCTGCAGAATGTTTGATGTTATCCTTGGAACCACATCGGGACTGAATATCGCTAAAATCGATCTTCTTGTTTAAAATCCTAACCTAAAAGGAATTGGAGGTAACTTACTGTACTGTATACACATTCTTTCACTACAGGTTAGGGGCACACAGGATGGCTTCACCTGCTGCTGGTCTGGGCAGTTAAGTTGAAATGTTAGCCCTAAAAAGAGACAGTTGCCAATGTATAGCAGCCTTTGCATTAAAATAAAACAAATCTTTTACCATCCTCTCAACCTGACTGACAATGAAATGAAATATATGCCATTAGCCTCCTGGCTACAAAAACCTAATCTGGACAATCACAGCACACAGCCAGTATGTCTCCTTACTTGGCCAGAGGGAGTCTATGCAGAAACCTGAGACACTCCTTCCTCAGCCTCTGCCTTTGTTCTCCTGTATAGCAATACCAGATTCAGCCAGCCCAAGGAGCCTGCACCAGAAAGTTTCTCTCCTGAACAGCAGCATCAGCGCTCTGCACTTATTCACAAACAGACCTTGAACTGCAGACCTTGACTGCTGTTGCCATTTTACAGATGGCATGATGGAGACACAGAACTCACTTGTGCCAGATTAAGCTCTGAATGGGAAGAAGACAGAGTACACCACCAAAGCAATAGAGCCTGGAAGATTTTTTGCCTTCATTCATCAGCAGGGATCCTGGTTTTCTCTGATAAAAAGAAAACCTCCAATTTTTAGATTTTAAAAAAGCAACCCCAAATCCACATTTTTCCACAATCAAAATGAAATGCCACTATACAGCTATCTATATATTAATGGTGTTTCATTTTAATCACAGGAAATGGTGGATTTTGGATTACATTTTTAAATCTCAGAAATTGGGGATTATTTTTTATCAGAGAAAACCAGGATCCCTATTCATATGTAGAAGAAACAAGATGGCCACTGGGTAACCATCACTGCCAGGACTAATAATGCTGCCAGAACTGCTGGTGTTTCTCCTTTGTGCATCCCATTACTGGAAGCGCCGTCATGGTGGGCACTGTCTGTGTACACTGGCATGAAGGGATCCTTGTGTCTTCTTCTGCATAGAATTATTTGCCCCTAGCTAACCGAGCCAAGGTGTCCCAATGAGTTATCAACAGAACCAGGACCAGAGCCTGACTCTCCTAACTTCCAGTCCCATGCTCAATCTACATTCCCATTCAGATGACCACCACAGGATCAGCACTGCATCCTGGCAAGGCATTTGTTATCAAACCTATCATTTTGCTTTATCAGTTTCACTTCCTTTTTTCCCCCCCAGTAAATAACCCATAGCAAACTTGCCGGTGCCACTGTTTGGGACCATGTGATAGCTAGGTGCCTTTTCACCCAGAGGGTGCATACCAGTTCAAAGAATGCCTGAAGCTTCTGTCCACATTACCTGTTGCTAATGATCACCTCCCCACCCAAGGTGTGGGGCCAAGGATGTCTGAAAGGCAGCCATCACTCCACCTGCCTGTGTGCCAGGCCCCTTCACTGTGCCTTTTAAAATGTGCAGCAAGTGCAGTATCTGAACAGGTTTCCTGCTGGCTCCCCCCGAGGCTTCATGCCTGACTGCCCCACACAGTTATCGTGACTCCAGCCACGAAGTGCTCAGCTATAACCCTGCAGTGTCTACAACATGCCTGTAACGATACATGCCACATATGCTTTGTTATGCATATAAACAAAGCACAAAAAGTAAGCCAATGGTAAGCAACTTTATTTAACATGCCTTAGATATCAGGGTGGATTACAGTCTCACAGGGATAGACAGATGGACAGATATTTCTATGATGTAAGATCCAGCTGGTAGCGGAGAACACATAACACAAGAGTCTTTGAAATGACAGCTTGAGGGCAGGCTGGCTGACTTAATTAACATAAAAGCAAAGTCATAACTGGTAATGTTTGTTCCCTGAGGAGCCGCGGGGTGCAGGAACCCTCTCGCAGCCCCCTGTTGCAGCTACCACTGCAGCTTACCACCTTTGATCTGGTGACCACGGCAGCTGTAGTGGGAAGGCTGCATTAACTCCCCTGGCTGCTGGCTATACCAACACACCTTCTCCCACAAGCAGTGGAGTCTCCCAAGCAGTGTAAGGCTGAAGAAGGAACTAGGGATACAAGGCCCCAGTTGCTGGACCTGACTCCCAGGCACCACCAATTCCAGTTGCCCAAGGCAGGAGACAACCATGGGCTTGGTTTCATAGTAGGGTGGTGCCCCCTGTAAGTCCATTCTAGCATCTCCTTCACACTGGTGCTGGGGCTTGTGTCTCCATCACCCACTGCTGGTTGTGCTGCTGCATAGCAGCCAGGTGGTGCTGCTAGGCTACAGGGAGCCATGAGGAGTAGTGAGCAACATGAATGAAGTCGTGGATGTACCTCTGCTGCTTGTGTCTCAGGTTTGCAGTTGCATTTTATTACCCTGTGCTATATTGCCCTGTTGGAGAGGACTGGGTCACTGCAAGTGCTGCCTGATGATAAAGAAAGAATGTGTGGCTTGCTGGTGAGTAACACCCAAGCAGGCCCATAAGGAGAATGGAGAGACAGAAAAAAGCATACATTTGATGTTACTTCCTCCTGATTTGTGCTAGAAAAGACTAGGAAACTGCAGGCATGTGAACAAGTGCTCCTTTCCATTCCCCACCCCGAATGCTTTTCATCCTCACACCTAACTGCTGGTTAATGTTCTGTGTTAGCTTCTTCTTGGTGGGTTAGAGAGATATTCTTTATTATAGTTTTCAGATCAAGTCCTCAGTTAGTAAAAGTCAGTGTAACTCCACTGACTACAATGTCAATTTAGACAAATTGAGAATCCCCACACAAAGATTTCTTGTTCAAAAATGACTGCATCAGTTAGTCCAGTATAAATCTTCAGGGCCAGTTACTAAATTATGACACGGCTTCTATTCAATTGTGCCCTTATTAAATAAGGCTTCAGGATTTGGCCCTGTATTTCTAAGATGTGCTAAGAATTTATAACTGTTTTTTCATGCAAGCTTTACATTTTGTTAAGGGTTGCTGATTACAAAAAACAAACTGGGTGTTTCAAGAGTGAACGTAAGCACAGTATTCATCACAGTCATCTCTATAATATTGTTGACAGGCACTATAGGATAATTTAAGGTTACTGACTGATATCTAACTGATAAAAATAGACAGATTTATATGCCCCTCTAAGCTGCTTTTTGCCGTTCCAGAAAAACAAAGCAGTTGTAAATCCAGCATAACTGGCCAGTGGAAGAAAGGAGTCTGGTGGCTAAGGAACTACACTGTATTTTCTATCTGGGTTAACTTCTCACCTCTGCCTCAAATTTTCTGGGTGACCTTGAGCTAACCACTCAATCTTCCTGCAGCTCGGTTCCCCATCTGTAAACTGGAAGAATATTACATCTTCCACTGCACAGATCTACTCAGGATAATCTTTGTGAAATTCTTGGCTACTAAAATAATGTTGGCCATTATAAGTGCAATACCTAGTTAGCTAGTGGTGCCATGGGGAATAAAGCAGTTGAAGTGCACTGTTAAATCAGGTCACTTGTCTGAGGTCAGGAACTGAGTGCCAGATTTATGTTAGGGGGTGAGGGAAGAAGTTTTCCTTCTTTCCCCTGCTAAACTTATTTCCACTAGACCATATTCTATAGTTAAAGGGAAGAAGTGGAACAAGAAGAGCTATTCCATGGGTTCCCCTTCTGGCAGATAGTATAGAAAATAGTGTATCAATCAAATATATCAAAGACAGTGTATCAATCAAAACACTAGGATGATTACCTAGTGGTACGATTAGGAAGAGCTGTGATTATGGTTGCTTTTGTGAGACAAGTGATGATAGGAAGCACCTTGCATGGGCAGATCTAGGATTCTAAAAATGGGGGTGCAGAGGCCCATATAACACAACATGTATTTTTCTCTAGTTAAAAAGAAACTAAAAGCTTTACTAATATGGCAGGAGTCTGGGGCTATACTGTTCAGTTTAAGATAGAAACAAAAACAAATATAACTTTATTGGAACATGCTTAATTTGTTATATCACATAATATGTACAAAACCACAACAAACTAGGCAAAAATAATCAAAAGATTTTGTTTCATTAGTTCTGTAGTAATAAGAATTAAATGTACATCTTTTTCAGATTCACAAAACAAAACCTAGTCTTCATGAGCACCTTAACTTTCAGTGAAGCATTCACTGCACTGTCATCTCCACATCTGAGTTAATATTTTTAGCTGGAGTTAAAAATGGCCTACAGGTCTGTGAAATAGGATCTACAATACTAGGAACAGTTAGCAGAGAGCAGAACTGCAGAAGAAATGATAGCTGGATTAGTAGAATATCAAGACAATTAAAAAGGAAACAAGGTCATTAAACACCAGTAGAATGAAGAGTTTAGAAGAAATCAGATAAATTATATGAGCCATGAAATCAACCGACTCCCTCACTGTTGCCTGAACAGAAGTGCTGCTGCTGCTGCTGCCACTGCCACCACCACTGCCAGGCAGCTGGTTTGAAACTTCGGGTGGACCATGAATCAAATCAGGGTGCAACTGCACCACTACACCCCACTGGATTCTCCCCTGCCTCTGCAGCATCAGAAACCCTTGCAGTACATTGTCCTGTTTAGCCTTACAAAAAGATGTCTATGTTTGGTGAAATATTTTCCTTTCTTTTCTTTTCTTTTCAGCACATTAGACTAAATAGATGTTTACCAGAATAAGTGTCATAGGAATTTTATGTTTTTGTGCTTTATTTCAACATATTGGTTGGGTTTTTTGAAAAAAAGACCCTAGTAACATGCAAGACAGGTGTCACATCAGTTACAGAAATGCATGTCAGACATTCA
Organism: Gavialis gangeticus; assembly: GCF_001723915.1. Lineage (NCBI taxonomy): Eukaryota > Metazoa > Chordata > Crocodylia > Gavialidae > Gavialis > Gavialis gangeticus. The sequence continues at coordinate 99,199,275 of NW_017729031.1, forward strand.
GTCTGGATTTGGCTCCTGGAGAACTTTAAGCCAGACAGCCAGGCAAAACCCAAAGCCCTCGTAGCCTTTTCTGACTGCATGTCCCTCTGAGCAAGCAATCAGCAACACCTCTCAGCAATCACTGGAGGAAATACTAGCTCTGAAAATGCTGATTCAGGGAGCATTACAAAACGTAGGTGCTCTAGGGCAGGCAAGCATATTCAGGGACTTAAGAAACTAAGTTAAAAATAAGGCCTATGCAAGGTCGCAAGTTGAAAGACCACCTTATATTAGGCTTGGCTATCATTCTACATTAGATTGAAACTAGGAGGCCCGATGCTTATGGCCATTTCTAGCAGAGATATTAAGGAACAATCATTTGAATTATCCTGTCTATCTCACTGGTGAAATATAACCATATACAGAAGGAAACACAAAGCCTCTGTATCACTTTGTCTCACATTTAAGTGAGGTATGTGCTTTATGCTGGCAGTCTGCATATGGCTGAATTCCCCTGGTTCTCTCTTCCAGTTCAGTCTGATTCCCTGTTTTTCCCCCTCTTGATATATATCATATTGGAGACATGACTCCTATCTACATTCACATCAGTAGGCTAAATACGAGATTTCGAAACTACTTAGGCCAGGGGTTGTCAGCCTTTCAGAGCTTTAGGCCAGGTGCTTGTGACCTGGCCACTGCCACAGGCTGCTGATTCCCCACCCCTGCTACCTTCCCTGCTTCTCTGATCCCTTCTCTTCTATGTAGTAGATTCTGATAAGGTTGAAGTCAATCTTGCAACAGGATATTTCTGTCTTGCTGGAGAGAAATGGAGACCAATCTTCCTTATCAATACATTGTCTTAGATGTTCTATAGTTCTTTGCACACTGATGATTTGTCTGTCATGCAACATAGTTATACTGCAGACTAGAGCTGTTTTTTTTTCCAAAGGAGGATTGTGTATTCTCCACTGTCATCCATTCTGATTGTTACCTCATGCCACAGCTTTGGCAGGTTATGCTGAGTTATTTGTTTACCACCATAGCACCATTTAGGCCAGGAACCAAAAAAAACAAATCAAAGAGAAAATCTCATGAGAAATAAATACCAAAGATGCAGAAGAGTAAAAGGAAAAGGAGGTTAGATTCCGCTCTCTAAACACCTTCTAAAGCTTTCAGATTACATTCATTAACATTTGATCTTTTAAATTGCTAACATTAGCAGTCTCAACTTAGGAAGGCTTTTTGATGCCAGTCTTGTCTCATGTTTGGTATTTCCCTGATACAGTAGTTAAAATTATGTTGCAGTAATATCTGATTGATTCCTTGATACTGAATACAATGCTGATGTTAGCCACTGACCAAACTGGATTTTAAAGAACAGCATCATCCATC
>NW_017729031.1:99205645-99224376 GCF_001723915.1 Gavialis gangeticus
ATGCCAGTCTTGTATCATGTTTGGTATTTCCCTGATACAGTAGTTAAAATTATGTTGCAGTAATATCTGATTGATTCCTTGATACTGAATACAATGCTGATGTTAGCCACTGACCAAACTGGATTTTAAAGAACAGCATCATCCATCTGTTATGCCAACATCTTTTTGATAAACCTGATTGTCAGAGCTTTGAGTGCCCCATCAGACTGAAATTCTTTGGTTCTCTCTCATTTTTCTGATACCTGATTGCTATACTACAGAAGAAAGCACAGCACTTTTTGAGTCCTCCACAATGGGTGCATCTACATGAGAAGCTATGTTGCTGTAACGATGAGCTACAGTGACATAGCTCATCACTATGGCAACGTAGCGTCAACGGGCACAACGTGTGATGCTGATGTTATGTTGTTGTAGCAATGAGCTACATTGTTGTAGTTCATTGCCATGGTCATGGAGAGTCTAAAAATAACTGTGAGCCACTGGGTAATGCACCAGTGGGTAATGCCCAGTAATTTAGTACTTACTAAAGTACCAAATGCACACTCAGAGGCACATGTAAGGGTTAAAGCTAACTCAGCTCCACAAGCCTGAACCACAACTGAATCACTGAGGAGCTGTGGTACATGGCTCCATCATCCACACTGAAGCAGAGAGAATAAATTTTGCCTGGGAAGGAGGAATGAGGGCAGGCGAGAACCACGGGGAAGAAGAAAAGATGACTAGTGGATCTGCAGGGTCTCTGAGTGGGTGACTTAGTTTCACTCCTTCACATGCTCATGCTCACATCACAGAATTTGAATCTGGATTCAAATTCCAAAGTACAAGCATCTTTTGGCCTGGGATTTTGGTTCAAACCAATCTCTCACAGTAATGCTTCTACGGGCATATGTAGCCAAAAGAAGCACAGCAGCAGACCAAGAAGCTCCAGAGAGACTCTAGCTCAGTTTTGCTCCCGAGCCAAAGACAAATCAATCAGTCTGTGCATTGTCTATGACCACATGGAGTTTAGAAACAAGAAAAATGCATTTCATTCTTGCCAATAGTCACTCTATTCAGGTGCCATTCACTGAACAAATAAGACTGCTGAGAACTTTGCTTCTAACAACAAATTAATTTCCAATAGCTGGGCAGACTATTCATAACTAACTTCCCTGACCTGTCCCACCATCCCACCGCATGCTGAAACAAAGACTCTTAAAGAAGAAAAATTTAAATGCAGAAGAAATTATAGGCTGTGAATCATTTTCTACCAAACTGATCATTTACGTTCTCCCTAAATTCCATATCTTGTATTTATGGCTGTGTACAGTCTTTCATAAGTTTGACCACAAGCACTGTGGATAAGACATGTAAAAATACTTTTGGCTTGACCTCGTGTCATTAATGCAGTCTTCCATTAAAAGAGAAAGTCATTCATGTTTTTTTGAGTCATTGGTCATGATTTTCCTCCTTGGATGTCTGCATGCAAGCCTTAGTTCTCAGATGCTTTTCTGAGACCTTTGTGACATGTTTCAGGCTCAGATTTTTTAAGTCAATGCAGTTACCTATGGCTTACAGTTGTACTTCTGACTAAATATCTTGCAAAATTGGGGCCCTGAGAAGTACATTATTTACTGACTTTAATGGAGTGTCTCCTGATTTAAACTAGTTTTGAGTGAGATGAGAGTTAGGCTCATGGAGGAAGAATGTTAAGGAGAATGGTTCAGCACAAACCTGATTAGCACCAAGCCAAGCTAAAAGAGTTTCCAAACACCTGAGCTGACAATGGGAGCTGAGCTTCCCTGATGTCCTGGCTTCCAGAAGAAGCTATGGAAGGGCATTTGCTTCTTTTTCAGAGGCAAGTACCTGAAGAGAAAAAATATGACCAACACTTTCCAAAATGTATCCTATGCATGGGGCCATATTCTGCTCTCACACCACTTAAATCACAGGGGTTTCTGCTGTAAAACCAATAAAGAGGAACAAAGTCAACTTCAGGAATTGAGAGAGGCTTATCTAGTACATAAGCCTAATGCTGGCTCTCTATGCAGAATATACTTCAATCAGTCTGTGCAGAGAATAGGGCCTTTTGATATTTTTCCCTCCTTTTAAAAATTTAATTCCAGATTTAGTGGCTCTGTCCTGTAACCCTTACTCAGGCAAAGAGCATACTAATTTCAACTTGGGAGATATAAGCAGTAGGGTAAAATATTATTCAGGGGGGCTGAGCCTTGCCTGAGTCCCACCCTCCCTCCCTTAGGGCTGTTGTGGGGCTGGTGTGTACTGGTGCTATACACTGTGGTGAAGGAGCAGCTGCATATGCCAAGTGACACCAGATACTATGAGATGGCAGCGCCATAGTATTGCTGCTGTCAGTGGCTGCCGTGAAAAGTTTGGGGGGGCTAAGCCCTGTTAGCCGCAGCCTTCTGCCGCCTATGTTGGTAGGATGCATTTTCTTTCTGTGATGTTAACATGACCAGGAATAGGACCTGCGTGGAAGGTATATAAATCTACAACTCATATGGACACTTTTAAGAGGAAGGCACCAATCTGTGGGAAGTGATAGACACAGCCTGTATAGATGGGGAAGGCAGTGTCTATGTGATAACCTTGTATTCTGATAGTTCAGAGTTTGATCTCAAACCTACTCAGGTAAGTGGCAGTATTGCCACTGATTGCAATAGGCCTTGCATCTTTCTTAGGGTAGGAGTTTCTTTCATGTTCAGCTGCCTAAGACAGATGCCCAGTGAAGCTAGATAGAGACCTAGCCACATTGGCCTACATATCTAGCACCTCTAGTTATAATACTGTTAATAACTTCTTGCTAGAAAGTCTTTTGTTATCTGCCAAATTAAAGAAAGTTATGCTGTGGTCTGATTCAGTATCTTCCAGCCTAGGGACCTACAGTTCTGCGGGAGCTGTGAGACAGCATCTTCTCTGAAAATCAGGTCAGTTTTGTTGAGTGCCTAGTACTCAGGTCCAGGTCCATGACTAGGATTTCTAGGTATCAACATCATCACCCACATCATAATGATATAAGTGCCTAGCTTTAAACACACTGGTCTAAATTTTCCCCTCCCATCCACTAGTCTCACTCTTCTCTTGATTCCCCATTTGAGTCTCATTGCCCAGCCAATCCCAGCTCCTCCTCCTGTCCCCATTCTTCTTGAGCAGGCAGCTTCTGGCCTCCCTAAGCCCTAGCCTCCCCAGCACAAGACTTCAGTCCCAGCATTTCCCGCATGCTTGGCTTTGTGTTTCATTCTCTTTCCACTCTCCTAAAGGTCCAGCTCCTGTCCTCCCCACATTTCAGTCTTTACTTCCATACTGCCTAAGCCAAGCAAGGGATCAATGAGAATGGGTGATAGTCTCCTTTGTGTTCAGTTCAGGTGCCCAGACTTGGCACAGCCCACAGCAACCCAGAACTGCAATAGCAGTGAAAATCTTGGTCAGCCACAGCCTGGAGCATTCCCAGTATAAATGAAGCTGCTAAAGCTAAGAAAACTCTCCTGAGCATGCACAAACTGCAGTGTTTCATGAGTTTATAACTTGGCCAAATTTTGACAGACTTTCACAGGGATGGCAGAGGGTATGTCCCAGACACAGCCTACTGCCCTACCTACTTTTAAAGTTATTGTTCCAAAGTATGGAGACAGGGGGGTGGGTGGGGCTAGAACTGGGTTTGTTTGTTTTTTCTTTTTAAGCTACCAGTTTTTAACATGGGCAAAAAGATCTATTTTTCCCTAGCCTAGTTTTTGGAAACAGGTGAAAAACATTAGCTTAAATTTTCTCAAAATATGTAGCCTATGGCAGACCCACAGAAAATAACATTTAATCCTGAACAGTTAATGTCTGGGAAAGTTATAAGCAATTGAAAATAGACACAATTATAATGGGACAATAGTCAATACTAGTGACCACTCCTATAATTGTGCAAGTGCAATAATTGCTGAATTACTTCTTTTTCTTTAAAGGATGCAGCTTATTACTTGTTGCAAGGCTTTACTATAACTGCTCACAAATCAGTGTATTTATCTAATTAATCAGATGCCTTACACAGCTGAACCAGCTATTCCCTTAACAGCAAAAATAGCCCATGTCAGCAAAAAGCAGTAGGGAAAGGAATAACAGTTTAGAGCACAACTCTTTTAACTACTAAAAATCCTGCATATCGACAAAAATGAGATATTTAAATTGTATATATGAATTAAAGATCACAAATACAGAAAAGTCTTAAGTACTCATTGCACACAGAATAGTCAGAAGATGGTTTTCTCATAGGTATCATATGAAAATGATGCCTGTACATCCCTTCAAAATTAATGACTGGGGGAAAAGCTCTAAACATTCCTGACTAATGGAAACAAAATCTATATACAATATTGAAAATCAATAGCTAGGATGTTGAATCATGTTACTGTTATCTTTATATTGTAGCAATATCAATAGAATTCATCCTCATGGTGGCAGGTGTTGCATAAATCTTTAGCAAAATGATGGTCTTCTATGCTGAAAAACGTACAGTATAAGGAGTCAAGAGGCAGCAGGCTGATTTAACAGATTCTGAGCACTACTTTAATAAGTGGGGTCAAAAAATCCACTCCAACTGTGAGTGCAACTATATAAAGTAACCTGTAGCAAGGAACATTGACAGAATGAGTACTGAAAAGGAACTAAAAGATTGAAATTAGTCTGAACAAAAAGGCCTACTGATAATACCCAAAGACTATATTACATTCTTGTTTGATAAATAGGAGAACTATGAGACCGGAAATTAATCTACTAAATTTGCTGTCAGAAATTTGGCCAGATTAGTCAATAAAACATGAAGAGGTTGTCTATTCCCTGATCACTGAGATAGGGATGTTGGGACACCAGTGAAACCAGCAAGGAATCTAACCTGATACACAGGACACCCACCCTGGCACCCTGCATGTCTGTCCTTCCCTTGTGTGCAACTTTCTCTGCTTATCCTTCATCCTTTGCCCCCAACTAGCTTCCTCATTCTTTCTCTTTCTTGGATTTTCATCTGAGCCTCAGACTACCCATATTGCCCCACACCAGCACAATTAGTTGAGATGTCACATTCAGCCATGCTCAGCATGACAAGAGGGACCTGACCACAGCTATTAGATGTCCCAGACTAGAGAAGCAAGCTAGAACAACAGCTTTCATGGCTAACCTGTCACACCCAGGCCTGCACTTGAGTAGCCACAGAACTTCAAAAGCACTTCTCTCCCTTTTATTACCCATCCTCTTTCCCCCGTTGTGTCTGCCTGTTTTGTCAAAAGCAGGAAAAGTAACAACCATTATCACACTGATCAACTCAACAACAGGACTGACCTCTTCTTTCCCATGAAGTAGGATCTCTGACAGAACAAGCAGCTCCAACTAAATCTTTCCTTTCTAGTAAAAGGATGTAGATAGATTTGATTGAGCTTGTCTTGTATGACCCATCAATTTTACTTTTTAAAAGCTTTTTTTTAAAACTCTTTTTATCACATCCTATGGCTTGTCTATGATGCCCCTGTGAGCTCAGAAGCACTGGTATGAAGCACACCCCACCCACTCCCTCCCACTCCATTTGGGTCTAACAAGGCTATGTAGCTGATTCAGAGTGGTCCTAATCATTAATCACATGCTCTTAGGCTGCTTCAGCTGTGCTTACTGTTGCATGTGGAGGGCTGCTCTGAAGTAGCTAGACTGCCTAATTCCCAGGACGTGGCACATACAAGGTGGGGATGAGGGGTGAGCTGTGTCTCTTGGTGGTGATCCTAAAGCTCAGCAAAGAAGCAGTCTAGACATGTCCCTATCAGTACAGTTCAGACCTTGGCATTAATTTCCTAGTGTGCTAAGCAAGCCAAAGGGTTCATACTCTGAATTTAAAGCTGTGTTTACCTGTTTAATATTGCAATAGTGTCATATTAATACCCTTTACTTTCTAGGCCAGTGGTTCTTAACTTTTTTTAGACTGGAGGCAACCCTCAGAAACTGCCAGCTCTTTGTTTTTACTTGTTTTTTGTTTATGGAAAAATAATACAGCAGTTTTTTCTGCTGCAAAGAGCTCAGAAAGACCACAGTAGGTCATAATGTTTTGAGCACTCTAGATTCCTATTTGAAATCTATGGGTTTATCATGTGAATGATGTCTGCACACCTAACGGTGCCAACATTGCATGGCACCCCAGAGAACCCTTGAAAGGAGCTCAAAGCAATCCAGGCTGCCATGGCACCCTGATGGAGAATCACCGCTCTACGTCCACTTACTCCTTTGAAATGAACACATGAGAGCACAACATAACCATGAGATGGTTATGATCAGCAATCAGCACCACTTACTCATTGATAACTATATCTGGTATCTGATAGGTATAAAGGTAAAAATTGTAAAGCACGCACCACCCTCCAAAAACAAACTTGTAGCAATGTTAAAATATGACTTAAGCCAGTCAAAACAAAAAGAAGCAAGATTCAGCACATTATTCTGTGGTACTGGCCTTCAAAAAACAAATTCAGAGTTTTCCTACATAAAAGGCCTGATCTTTTAGTAACAATAATCCTTCCCTATATACACACTACCATCAACTTTCTGATCTATGGTACTTCCAGTTGCATAAAGTTATACCTGGAGATCAGTCCCAGCATTGTAAGAAAGGCCTTGCTTTTCAATTGACAGGGGTTTTTTTTCTCTATGCCAGTAAAAACTGGCATATGAGAAAAGAGGATCAGGATCTACCCTCTTTTAGATGTGAAATATTTAAATAGAAACTGTGGTTAAGAGACTATGTTCTTTCCTGTTTAGTAAAATAAAGGTACTTCTTAGTTTACTCAAATCAGGGTTCAGTATTTTGTATTTAACTATACAAATCTGATCCAGATTGTCTGTAAATTTTTTTCTTGCTTAGAAGGATCACTTCCTACAAACAAGAATTTTCATTTAATTGACAACAACCAGAACATGGCAGAAAATGCTTCTTCATCTTGCCTTGCTGGTAGTTTTTTAAATTACACTTTAAAGAGTTTGCAACTAAGAGCAGAATCTCATTTCACACCTATCTTTCTAGGGTGGTTAAAGGGGCACACTCACTAGTGGGCCACACCTTAAGGAAATGGGTTGCTTAATGATAAATGCAAAGTGAGGCCAGAACCACATCCAGACCTGGCCAGATTTGCCCCTCCATCTTAAGATTGGTGCTGCCAGCAGTACCAGCAGCTTCCCCTGTTAATTACTTGTGGAAAGCAGTGGCTGTGGGCTGTTCCCTTACAGCGTTACTGGGATGGATGGGGAGATGACTCGCTCTTAAACTCCTGGAACACTACTGGTGAAGCAGCACATACTTTGACTCTCAGTACTTATTTTCTTCCCTGTTTTCGAGGTTTTTCAGAGCTGTTTGAAAGGCATTTTCGAGTCATGTTTACAGAATACTGGCCTCCACAAGAACTTCCTTAACTTCATTCTGTAGCTCTTCCACATATGCTACAGTGATGTAGTGCCCCATGTAGACATGCCCAGTAGGGCTGTGTGAAGCTTCGGTCCCTGATTCGATTCGGCAGAGATTCAGCCCGATTCAGTGGCTGAATCTCCAAATCCAAATCAAATCAGGAGACCCTTTAATCACTCCAAATTGATTTGGAGAGATTCAGAAAGATTTGGAGATTCGGACATAGAGACAGCTTTAAATGTTTTTTCTACATACCTCTAGGTAGCAAGTGGCTCATGAATGCTGTGATGCTGGGGTGCATGGAGTGTCCCACAGAAGTGCGGGGGGTCCCCAGCGTGCTCAACAGCAGACCGGGAAGTGGACGAGAAGCACTTCTGGTCCACTTCTGGGTCTGGTGGACAGTGTGCTCAGGGGGTCCCCCCCCGCACCCGTCTGGCTTGGTAACTGGTGCCTCCTGGCTCTGGGGAGGTACCTGGGGTCCCCCTGCGGCTGATCACTGATTGGGGGGGAGCACAGGGGACCCCCAACATGCTTCCTGGCAGACCCTGAAGTGGACCAGAAGTACTTCCAGTTCACTTCTGGGTTTACCACCGAGCACATGGAGGGCCCCCTGCACTCCTCCGGGATGCTCCATCTGCCCCAGCATCACAACAATCATGAGCCACGCCTGGTACCTCGAGGTATGTGGAAAAAACTTTTAAAGCTGTGTCTGTGTCTGAATCACTGATTCTCTGAATCAGCATTGAATCTTTAGATTCAGATTCGGATGAATTGAATAGGGCCCGTGATCTGAATCAATGAATCAAATCACTGTCCCTGATTTGGCCTAAATCTGAATCGAATAGGGCCCGCTTCATACCCCCCTAGTGCCCAGTATTGACTTGGGTGAACCTAGACTGACTGACAGACCTCATCCACTGACTTCAAGGAAGCCTTGCCAATTTATACCAGCTGAGGATCCAGCCAATGGTTTAGATTAGTATTTTTTTAATAGAATTTTTCCTTGATTGTTGGCATATGGGACCTAACATATATCCTAGGGCTGTTATATAGAAGATTAAATCAAAGTCCTTTGGTATAATTAAATTGTTTACAAACATCTTCTCACTTCCATGGGCAGAAATTTGAGAAGAAAACATCAAAATAGCAAAAATACTCTTGGCATCTGCAACAAATTTCCTCCCCCCAGTCCCCCACCAACTCCCTCCCACTCTTCCCCTTGAGATATCATAGAAATAACAGAAGCAAATGGGTTACTATTGAAAGTGCAGTATTTCCTTCATAGCTGATGTGGTGCTAAAACCATGTTGTCTCTAAGCTTTACCAAGAATGATATGCATTTCTTCTTACTGTTCTATAAGGAGAAATCCAGACAGCCACCCCTTGGTTAAGATTACAAGGCAGAGGACCCCTTTGGTTCTTGGTAATGAAGGATGCCAATTAAACATGTCTCAGACTACATATAACTAGTAGAGATTTAATATGAAGCAGCATTAACTCCCCCCTGCCAGAAATCTGTTTTTCCGTCGTGTCTTTTGAGCTGTTTTAAAATAGTGAGACACAGCTGAATTTAAATACATTTGTTGGCTGATGAGTTGCTGATGAAATTCAAAACAGAAACTGTGTTTTCTTGATTTATTTAGTATTCAAACTGCCTACTTCTTCAGCCACGCACCTCATACTCTGGCATCATCACAATGTTACTGTTTTCCCTAAGACAGCTGTAAGCTAATGGACCTTGTGCTAAGTTAAGATGTGCCTCTAGTCAAGGGGAAGAGACTTTTTCCAAATGACACTTTAGGGTTGCATATCTATGTGTCTCCTGTAATTTTTATGTCATTTTTGCTTACTTTATTTGTCCAGATATATTTTTCCTATGGTTATTACTATCAGCACTTCTAGTTCAGGTTATAAAAATCAAACTGCCTTCTATTTGTTTCATATTTCATCAGTCAAAGCAGATAGCAGAAAGCAGTTCATTTCAGCCACTGGAATATTCAGTGCCAGACATGATATAGGAGGGCAGTGACCAAAAAAAAAGAAAGAAAACACGGTTTCACATTTTTTTTATGATCACTTGAATCTATAAGACTGAACAAGAAAAGAAAAACAAACTAAAAACCTTTCATTTAGACAGAACAAGAATAATATGGGGAAGGCATAAAGGAAGTATTGAGTGAGTCATTTTTGTTGCCCAAGCCACAGTTTAATAGGCACATGTAATTAAGAAATAAAGTATAAAAAAATCCTGTCATCTCAATCACATTATATTCAACCACAAAATTTCCCCTGTGACCCTCCCTGAGAAGAAAGAATTGCCAGCTGCTACAACACTGAAGGAGAATTAATATTACATGAGAGAAAAACATCTCAGTGCAGAAGGGGCAGAGTGTCTGGCAGAAAAACAAGGCAAAATTGTGAGGGCTCAAAGACTAAATAATTGAAAACACCACCACACACAGCAAGCAAATAAAGCTTGACATTTTTCACTGTGTACATCTACAAACCTGATAACTCCTTATAATAATGAGCAAAACAACTACTCACAGATTCTTCCTGACATCTTAGCAAAGATTCCTTGTAGCTTTGCAAAACTGTTAAGGAAATTTAGCTTTGGCCACAATATTTACAAGAAAGAAAAGCTGTTAGGGACTCTACTGAAGTTGTATACGGCTTTTACATTGTGTGCTATGGCACATGTAAAGTAGGAGATGAAGTATCAACAATACTTGCAGACAAACCTGTCCAGATAAGTGAAGGAATGTATGTGGTGATACATTGTCTTTACTAGGTTTATTTGATGAGTTTGCTACAGACCCCAAACTGCAAGATGCTAAGAACTCTACTGTGTCATTGAGGAACCTAGCAGGATCAGGATGCACTTGCTGAGATCCAGTGGGAATCTCATAAATTGTTTTGTACTTTTTCCTCTCTATGTGTTAACAGGCCATAGAACTGGACCCAGAGTCAAAAGAGTGGTGAGCATTCACAGTGTAGGAGTGGTGGGCCTTCGGCTAATGAGGTTAGTGAGAACTGAAGGGGCAGTGTACTTTGCAGAGGCTTGGGTCACAAACCAACCTAAAGTTCACAGGAGCATTTTATGAAAAATAAACTAACCGCATTTTTTACATCCTCAAAAAAGTTGAATTTGGTCTAAGTTTTAAACCTGTTGCAGGTTTCAATTTTTCTGATCCAGCATTCCAGCTCTGTAAGGAATAGGTTATTTTCTGTAGCTTTTTCATTAAGCATTAAAGGACTAATTGCCACCTCATTTATCTTACAAGATATAGTAATGCTCTTTTATCTGCAGGAATCTTGCTTGCTTGCAAATAACTTTGACCTCTATGGATATATGTACAGACATTTCCACAATGCTTAGAAAGGAGAAAGTGCTCCACAGAAAGAGGACAGTGGTCCATGCAGTCTAATATCTAGCCAGTGACAGTGACTGATACTAGAAGCTTCAGAAGAAAGTATAAGGACCTTATGCGGTCAGATGTAAGATGACCTGCCATTCCCATTAGACCTCATTCTGTTTTCCAGTAGTTAGAGACTGGGTGAAGGTCTGAAGGTTTAATGTCCTTCCCAAACTTGTTATTAGCATTAAGTATAAAAAACTCTGCATGTTCTTGTTACTCATAAAAATGGTCAGGTATTTTCTGAATCATGTTGGTTTTCACTTTAATATTTTTCTGGGGATAATCATGGCCCTGTAGTTTAAAATCACTTAAATACCAAGTGTACATCAGTAACACTCTGCTTAAAATCTGTAAATCAATTCAAAATTGATTATTAATCCCTTCCCCTACTAATCCCATTGTGGTGCACTTAGAATAAATCAGCTATATATGAATCTATTTCTCACCTGTCCCCCTTTTGGCTGGTACTTGATATTTTCTGTTGATCCAATTTTGGACCTGACATTCTTGAGGTCCGGCAGAGGCTGATTAATAACTCGTAGCTGCTTGGGTGTTGCTGGAGATTTGGGAGGAGTGCGTATGATGGCTACTTTCTTCTCAGTGGGCACTAGGATAGCAGACTTGGGAGTTCCAGGAGTATGGGGTGTCCTGGAATAGCTGGGCGTCCCAGGAGTCCCTGGGGTACGCGAAGAGTAGCTAGGTGGGGTACCAGGAGTGATCGCAGTAGATCCAGGAGTCGTGGGTGTAGAAGTGCCGCTTTTTCCTGTTCTGCTACGAATTGGCTCTGATCCTATGTGGAAGATAAGGCAGTATTATAACTACACAGATGCATCTTTGTCTTCTTCATAGCGTCTCTATGGACAACAAGAACTCTACAGATAAATACTTCTCAAAAAATCTTTTATAGGACACCAAAATTTAAGTCAGTGAAAATATTGCTATTTATTGTCAGTGGACATTAGGCAATAGTAGATACAGTGGAGATGATTTTGTTCTTAAACTTTGAACAGTGGATTTGGAATGAATGGCTACTTTTGATCATGAACCTTATGTAGTAACCCTGTATCCATAGTAATTTAATAAGACTGAGATATTTGTCTGATCCAAACTGTCATAATTCCTTTGACCTATTTATACCAATTATTGATCAGCATCTAGATCATTATTGTTTTATTAGGAGAATTAATAAGACGATTACTACATGAATACCTAGATTAAAGTCATATTCATGCTATGGACACATGTGGGGAAAAACAAACAAACAAAAAGGGGATTTTGTAGTGGCCCTGTCAAATGCAAATGCATGCCCAGCCCTTGTCATTATGGAGAGAATTTTCTCCAGAAAAATTTGTATACTGGGAATGTGCCCTGTTCAGACAGCTTTGCAGAAAGCTGTCTGAAGGCACGCGAATAGCAAGCATCCAAGGCATGAGCTGAAAACTCATTTCACCTCAATAAGGTGTTTGTGTCAAGGCTTATCCAAGGCAATTTAAATTCTAAAAATATTAATCTGGGCAGCAGGAAAGAAAACACGAAACAAAACAAAAAACCTAAACTTTCAAGCAGAGTTGGAGGTCTAAAAGTTGTCCTTTCTGGCAGTACATACCTGCATGTACTGAGTTTGCTGAAGAATGGTACATTTAAATCCCCCTGAAGTTAATGGTAACATTCAATTTATTTCAATGTATTTGGATCAGGCTGCTGCTTATGGGGCCAAGGAGAAAGTCTCTTTGTTATACATGACAACTTAAGTAAATTAAACTGGCCTTACCCTCACCTCCAGTTTTCCCAGAATAAGCTCTTTTTTTCCCAACCAAGACTGTCTTACTGTGATTGAAAGAGAGTAGGTTTTTCCCACAAGTATGTACTCCTGACATACTTATTTTTTATTTCTCAGCCTTCTGTCCCTTGTGGAAAATGCACTTGTGGCCTTCCAGGAGGATAGGCTGTTGTGCCATCCATAGGTCATTATGTACAGAGAGGATCTGCATTTTCCCCATGGAGACCTAGGAACATTATTTAACAGTCTTCAGGGGATTTTACTATCTCACTTCTTTACGTTCCTCTAGAAATGGCTGGAAGAGTGGCTTCTGAAGAGGCAGAAACGAGAGAAATCTATAAGACACTCTGTCCAGGTTCTGAGGCTGGGGCTGAATGCCAGACTAGTAAAGGAACTTCATTTATGTTTCCTTAGTTTTATGGCAACTTGTTTTGATTTATGGTTTTATAGACTTGTTCCTGATGAAAAGACTATTTTGTTTAGCTGCATCTTTCTTCTGAAGAGTCATTCTACTAGTTTGCCCACATTTTGTGACAACTATACATTTATGCTGAGCAAGGTCTTGCGTTGGCATTGATTGAGCACTAGAAGGCCATTTAAACTGGAACAGTATGACTCTTTTTATTAACTAGCAGATTCTTCATATCATGAGACTTTTGTTTTAAATCTGTACTACTGATTGGAGGTTTGGATCTACTTGTTGCTGTTGTTTAAAACAGCCCTGTATTGAATGTTTCAAACAACTCACAAGCCCACATGAAGGGATTTTCTTGTCATGTCCAATCTTTGAGGTGCAGGGTCTGCTCTCAAGCAGTACAACTCAGTCCTATATTTTAATGCAAAGGGAAGGAAGGAATGGATTTAGTGGTTGGGTGACTGATATAGGTGGGCAATGAAACCAACAGCAGCAGGGAAGTGCTAGCTTGCAGAAAAACATACGGGTGGTCCGTCGTACTGAAGAAGAAATAGAGGTATTGAGGGAGAAAGAGTTCTCATCTCTGTCTCGGTCTCCTGAGGTACCTCTCCGAGGGGGGAGGATGGAGGAAGGTCTTGGTAGAGATGAACGCTTTTCTGGACTCTTGGTTACTCCATCCTAATAGGAGCAAAAAAAGAGAATAAATGGCTGCATTTAGCATGAACAAAGTGTCAGAACGTGATTTCCCATTGGTTTAATACTAGCACAATCCATTGTTTATTTTTCATGCAGGAAGCTCTGAAAATGTTTGGCTGGCCATGGTGCATCAGTTAGGGTAAGTCACTTCAGCTTTGCTGTGTTTCAATATCTAGTATTGAAACTGACAATATCTTAAGGGAAGGATTTCAAAAGTGCTTGGTGTTGGCAGGACTCTGCTCTCAAGAAAAGTTACATTCTCTCTGACTTCAGTAAGAATAGTATTCAACCAGTACAGAGCACTGCCAAAAATTCTTCCAGCAAACTCATTTTTACCATCCCTTAAACATCCTGCTGTCTATTTCAAGGTAAACTTTCCTCCGTTTCTTTCATAGCTCCACTTTAAATAGAATTCTTACTCTCCCACTACACTGACCCCACTTGTATTAAGGTCTAATTTTGCTCCACTGAAGTCAATGTAAACCTCCAAGTGACTTCAATGGATGGCGATGATCTCCTGTATCTTGATTTATATTGCAAAGTCAGGGAGGGAGTCTTTCTATTAAATCCAGTGTGCTTTAGATTTGGCCCTTAACAAAGGAGAATTCTGGTTTTAAGGCCATGGGACAAGAGGTCCAAAAAGGGCATGTACTATAAAGGGATTTGGTCATGAAAATAGAAGCAAATACACATGGTCCAAAAATAATTTTGGTATTTGTTATCCAAACATAAATTTGGTATTGCAGAATCTGGCTCCTAGAAGGCACAATGCTCAACATAATTGCTTGCTTTGAATGTAAAACTGCTGCATTTTGAGACACTAAATTTTTATATCTTACAAAAAATGAAGAAAAAAATTTAAGCTGCTGATTGAATTACCTAACAAGACCTATTGGAGGCTTAGCTTGTTTCCTTCTTATGCCCAAATTTTTCATATTTATATCAGTGTGTCTGCTTCTTTACCTTTTTTAGGCCAGTGGATATCACAGGAAATTGAAGTATTTTGTGCACTTATGAGATGGACAACCAAAGGCAACCAGGCATGAGCAGATGTCTCCTTTGGTAATCATTGGGCCAAATACACTGATGGGCTAAACTGGTATAAGATTCACCAAGTGTAGGTTGGTCAGAAAATGGATATAAATTTGGAAGGGGCTAAGAGCATAATGTTTGCCAACCTGGCATTCAATGGGTGTGTAAAGCAAATTAAATGATCGTACAGGGGGATGAGAATGAAAAGCCATCCATAAGGGGGAAGGATAAAGCAGACTGCTCCATCTTGAGCTTACATTGCTTCAACCTCTACATAGGTACTGCCAAATTTAGCCTGGTGTAACTGGTCTCTGCCTTTCCTGAGAGGTGTGTCCTCATATTCTAGCAATTAAGTATGGTTTTCAAAGAATAAGAAATGGTTGAAAATCCCCCTTTTTTATTCCTACTGAAAGACAAATTGGTGCTGCTGTACTTTCTTACTTATTTTACAACTAGCTTTCTACCAGGGACTAGACACACTGCTTGCACAAATGGATGCAGCTCCACTGAAGTCAATGGAGCTGTGCCCCTATATTCCCAGTGGAGGGAGGTTTGGTCTTTACATGTATATGGCATTGGTGTCACCACTGAATTCAGTCTGGAGAATTCATAACATACTTGTCTGTTTTTATCTATTTTGTGGCTTATACTCTGCAGCCCAGTTCCCAATTCTCCTGCTACATGATACAAGTATTCCCAAATAATATCACTGTGTGCTATCAAGATTCAGTGGTGAGTGATTTAGGTCCACAGAAGAAGTCACCTATGAAACTCTCTGAGCTAACTCTCTCTACTAACTCTGCTACCTTACCTTAGTATCTGATTTTGAGTATGGCAAGCAGTCTCTTGGGCCCGCTGAGGAGGGCCGTACAAAATAACTGTCTGTATCGAGAAAAGTAGCTCTTTTAGTAGTTAGTGAGCAAGCTGAGCTGGGTCTTGGAGGAAGCATTGACTTTGCTCTAGACTTTGAGGCAGGAATCTTTGACAAAGAGGAAGTCTAGTCATGAGAAAACAAACAAAAGAAAGATAACATGAAGCTGACCAAAACGAAGATGCATGTAAAATGGATAAAGAAAAAAATGCCAAGCTATGAATTAAGCTTCTCCCTTGTCTTAATCAGTATGTATAAACTTCTAAGACCCACATGAAAGAGAAGGGACTAATTCTATGAAGGGCCTCAATACCACTCCATTTTTGGGGGGGGAGGGGAGGGAAGAGGTTTGTAAATTCATTTTATCATCCCCTGTTAACTACAGACACAAATGCATTCATTGCAGGTGCAGAGCTTCAGGTAAAGACAACATCTGCTTTTTAAAATCAAGTCCCGCATTTCAAGCACCACCTTTTTCTGTCCTTGCAGATGGTTTCCTCTATAGTCAAATTGTGTTAGTGTGAGGCTTAGAAAACAATGTACATTTATTATTCAAAAAGGTAGAAAGACATGGTAACATCACTTGTTTTGCCATTTTTACATGTGCAATCCAGTGAAATATAATACATTGTAATCATTACACTCCATGAAAGATGAGCAAGTCATAATA
The DNA here is from genome assembly GCF_001723915.1 of Gavialis gangeticus. Classification (NCBI taxonomy): domain Eukaryota; kingdom Metazoa; phylum Chordata; order Crocodylia; family Gavialidae; genus Gavialis; species Gavialis gangeticus. The sequence goes on from NW_017729031.1 coordinate 99,221,946, forward strand.
GGTCAGGTTTTGAATCTTTTAGTGACAACAGTGAGTTAATTCCTCCTGTGAGTAGTTCAAGTCAAGATGGCTACTTAGGTTAGTAACACTCACCAATGAAAGGGATTTGTAATCTGAGTCTACTTTTTTTCTCTCCCAGGGGTATAATATATAACTTTAAAGAATGATTGAAAACCACTTTCCCTGCAATGAAGGCTTGATTCCTCAATATTTTACTTACATATGCCTGAAATTATTGAGCAGTCCCACTGGAACTACAAATATGTAAATACTACTCAGAATGAATAAGATCTGCAGAGCTGAACAATTAATGTCTAGCAGGACTGAAAGAATCCTGTTTACATTCAAACCTTAGAAACTGAGGTATTGTCAGATATATCATTTAAGACATATTGCACGGCTAGGGGGAGATTACACATAAACCGGTTTAGTGATCAGAAACTGGTTTAAACCTGTAACAGAACAGATGTTCAGTGCACATAAATCAGTTTGAAAATGGCTGAAACTGGTCTGAGATAAACCTGGTTGAATGTAGTATCAGACATAACTGATTTGGGTCAAACCAATTTATGCAATGTCTGTCCCAGACCCCTTACTGGGTTAAGTTAAATCAGAGTTCCCCAGCATCCCAGCATGCTCTCTGGGCTGGGCGGGGCTCTCTGCTTCGCAGCAGGGCTGGACCCTCCCCTCTGCTCCCTGACTGGAGCTCTGACAGAGACTTGCAGGCACAGCAATGTCTCCCTGGTTTCCTCCTGCTTTCCCCCTCCCCTCCCCACTCCCTGCTAAACACGGTTCCCCCATACCCTCTGCCTTATACAGAAACCTCAGCATTAGCAAGCAGACCACCTGCTGGCTACAGTCCCTGCTGTGGCACACAGCAGTGTCGGTTTAGGACTTTCTGGAGCTGATCAAAGCTCAGATGGTAATGTCCCCCCATTCCTTCTTTGCTTAAGAAGAGTTTGAATTAATGAGAAAGGCTGTTTGTTTTCTGATGGGCTGATAAATGCTGTATTATCGAGGGGGGGGAGGCCCCCCTAATCCTGCCAGGGCCTGGCTACACCCCCCTCAGCTCACCACTGTGGAAGGGAAGGGAGGGCTGCTCTTGCACCCCCTGGCTTCTAGCCTGAGCCACTGCAGGCATGTGCCTGCATTTCTGGGATGTCTGTGCAGTTACAAAGTGATTCACCCTAGCCAGGTTAGATTAACCTGCAAAGATTTAATCAATTCAGGCTCAGGCTTTTGAATGTATGTCCCTAGCCCGCCTGAGTCTCTTCACCAGTTTTACAGTGGTCTAGTTTCACAAGTCACAGGAGACTCATTATTTATTTATGTCACTTGAAGTGAAGTAAGGAATGAGCCCATGAACCTTTTCAAAATAAAAGCTAAATTAAACAGATAAGAACAGAATTTCCCATACTTTGCCTTGGAGACTCTCTAATTTCCAAAAGCAAAAGAGATTATTTCAGTCCTAGTGCATTATCAAATTGGACTTTTGTGATGCAGTACTGTACCAATTTGGTGCCATGCTCTAAGAGATGAAAGGTCAGCACGATGAACAGAAATTTTTTAATAGGGAAAATGTGTTTTATTCAACTGTGTACAATATATGAAGGAGTATAATCAGTGGCAAATAGTTTAAGTAGAAATTGAAAATAAGATTCATAAAATTATCACATTCCATTTTGTATCACTCCATTTTTGAATATCCATTCAACACATGCTGGACCAGATTTACAAAGATGTGTAAGGATACCAGAAGGCAACAAGAGTTGGGTGCTTAATGCACTGAGGCACTTCTGTATAACTCATTAGGCACTTCTGTATAACTCACTAGACACCTAGCTGAAGTTTAGGTACTTTGAAAGAGCTAAGCACTACCAGTCTAAGGTCTAAACAATAACCAATTTATCTGAACTGGTCAGGAAGCTATTACAGATGGGGAGCTAAAGCACAAAAGGCTGGATTCTGCCCTTCTGCCTTGGATTCTTTCTTACACTGAGTAGAATTTTACTGCATCATCAGCTGGACTGTGCACAAGCACATACAGTGTGGTTCCCAAATATAATCTGGACCATATTTTGCAAAGTATTTTCCTATCTTTAAATAGGAATACTGGTAGTTAAAGAAAAAGGATGGATTTGTGTTAATGCAGCCATTTGGGATTTAGGGTATATCTACCTTCCATAACATATCACATCTTAGAGATACTCGTACTAGCCCTAAACAAGCTAGCTCAAATACTGGCTGAATTAGCACAAAGCTCTACTCAAGTTAATTTATCAAGCTACCCTGCTTCTAAATGCTGGACTTTGAGGCTAGGGACAGAAATTACACATAAACTGGTATAAGTGATTGGAAATTGGGTCAAATCTGTAACACAACAGAAGTTCAGAGCACATAAACCACTTTCAAAATGGCCAAAACCAGTTTG
>NW_017729031.1:99229376-99239492 GCF_001723915.1 Gavialis gangeticus
CTTTGCCTTGGAGACTCTCTAATTTCCAAAAGCAAAAGAGATTATTTCAGTCCTAGTGCATTATCAAATTGGACTTTTGTGATGCAGTACTGTACCAATTTGGTGCCATGCTCTAAGAGATGAAAGGTCAGCACGATGAACAGAAATTTTTTAATAGGGAAAATGTGTTTTATTCAACTGTGTACAATATATGAAGGAGTATAATCAGTGGCAAATAGTTTAAGTAGAAATTGAAAATAAGATTCATAAAATTATCACATTCCATTTTGTATCACTCCATTTTTGAATATCCATTCAACACATGCTGGACCAGATTTACAAAGATGTGTAAGGATACCAGAAGGCAACAAGAGTTGGGTGCTTAATGCACTGAGGCACTTCTGTATAACTCATTAGGCACTTCTGTATAACTCACTAGACACCTAGCTGAAGTTTAGGTACTTTGAAAGAGCTAAGCACTACCAGTCTAAGGTCTAAACAATAACCAATTTATCTGAACTGGTCAGGAAGCTATTACAGATGGGGAGCTAAAGCACAAAAGGCTGGATTCTGCCCTTCTGCCTTGGATTCTTTCTTACACTGAGTAGAATTTTACTGCATCATCAGCTGGACTGTGCACAAGCACATACAGTGTGGTTCCCAAATATAATCTGGACCATATTTTGCAAAGTATTTTCCTATCTTTAAATAGGAATACTGGTAGTTAAAGAAAAAGGATGGATTTGTGTTAATGCAGCCATTTGGGATTTAGGGTATATCTACCTTCCATAACATATCACATCTTAGAGATACTCGTACTAGCCCTAAACAAGCTAGCTCAAATACTGGCTGAATTAGCACAAAGCTCTACTCAAGTTAATTTATCAAGCTACCCTGCTTCTAAATGCTGGACTTTGAGGCTAGGGACAGAAATTACACATAAACTGGTATAAGTGATTGGAAATTGGGTCAAATCTGTAACACAACAGAAGTTCAGAGCACATAAACCACTTTCAAAATGGCCAAAACCAGTTTGGCCATCCTGGATGGATGTAGTATTAGTCTTAACCGATTTACGTTAAATTGGTTTATTGAACTTTTGTCTCAGATCCCCTCCAGATTCAAGTTAACTCACAGTCCCCCAGCACTCCACAATGCTTTGTACCTCCCCCACAAACCCCAGCTTGCAGGCTGGGTGGGCTAGCCCTGGCCCAAGCTGTCTGCTCCAGCTGAGCAGAAAGGCGTGCTCCAGCATGCTCTGGCTTTTGGCCTGAGCCACTGCAGGCATGTGGCTACACTTCCAGAATCAAAAGTGAATATCTGTTCACTTGCTTATCAGTTAAATCTATGCAGCTTAGATTAACCTGTAATGATTGACTCAATTTACTCTTTGGCTTTTTGACTGTCTGTACTTAGTCTGGTTGTTTAGAGCTACATCACATTGAATTTTGCCATATAGACATATCTTCAGAAAATCTAAGTTCATCATCTTACTTTGCCATAGATTTCCTTCCACATGACTTGAGGAGTATGGCACTACTTTGCATAAGTAATAGTAGTGGAATGTGCTTCAAAGAGATCAAGTGGATTGCTTAAAGGTTATACAGGAAGTCTCTGGTAGAGATCACTTGACCTGAGATCACTTGAATCACAGACCAGTGATTTATCCACAGTCATCTTCATTCCTTAACTCTTAGTCATATACTACCTTTGGTCTCTGGTAGAATGTCTACTGCTTTAAATGCAGGCTGCTTTTGTGGGACTGAGCTACATGTGGCCCTCACAAGGAGAACTGGTGTTTGTAGTGAGTCAGAGTGTTGAAGATGGAAGGTGGAAATTGCACTTTATTTCACAGGCTACTAAAACACAGGTAGTCATGATGCATGCTTCTTTACATATACCAGACCATATTTTACACTCATTGCTGGATTGGGGTTATGGCTCTTTCCAGGAATCGTGAACTGCTTGGTTCTTCCTGAATACTGTTCAGAAGCACAATATGTGAGTGCAGTTGAGTATGAAAGTTTTGAAAGTGGCTGGGCTTACTAAGCTGGAATGCTAACACTGCTGTTACGGAGGAGCTAGGAAACTATTATGAGGTCATTGCATTGGGAGCAGTGAGCTGGGCTGAAAAATGGGTGGATTTCAAAGAAGTTAAATTGGGGGAATTACATAGCTGGAATGGCAAGGTTACAAAACTGTCCTAAGAGTAGGGCTGGGGAGCAGGGAAGCCTGAAAAAGATGCAAATCCTACCCTCTAGCAGGTTGGAGGAAATTCAGGGGTGTAGTAGGGGAGTGAAATCAAAGAAGTCTGAGGTAGGCTAGAATGTGTGAGGACCTGGAATTTAACAACACTGTTTAAAGTTAACATTGTAAAGATGGAAATTAGAAGTCCAAGCAATGCCTCATGAAGTGATCAGAATGCACTCATCTGCGTAACAGATAGTATTGGTTAATATTTTCCAGAAATCTGTTACCTTTGAAGAAGCAAATAGCAAAAGAAAAATAATAGTGCATCATAAGACACTGTCTAGCCAATCACAAGGCAGGGTTTTCTTGTGGTATGTAACAATCCAGTGATAACAGCTAGTCATCATATGGTGTGAACTGGTGACCCTGAAGGAACTATGCTGTTTAACAGTAGCTGAGGGGCTGGTTCTCAGTGTTTAACATTAGTGAACTTTTATTACAGTTCCAAGCCTGTGTGTTAACATCAGATTGCTAAACCATTATCAGAACTATATCATAACTATACAATTTACCTGTGACAGCAGTGAAGTGGGGAATTGACAGCAATTATGTGTAAAAGATGATTTTAAATAAAAAATAATTATGAATGGCTATGATAAATGAATTTTGAAAGGAAGACACATTTACAAAATTAAACTACAGAATCAGGACAAAAATGAGTTTACAGAGATGGATGAGGAGAAGACAATTTTACTCACTGAAAGTTTTTCCTTGGCTTGTTTAAATACACCAGGAGCCTGATTTGTTTCACCACCTGCCGCTGTGAGACCCAAAAAAAGACTTGTTGGTTAAAAATAATAATCTGTATCTCCAGGATACCTTCAATATAATCAATTGCCTTTGAAGCCATGTGCAAAACAATAACCTCATGAATTAGACTGTAAATTAGAATGAGCTTGGCTAAGCAAACTGTGTGCAGCAAATGCAGCCACCTTTAAAATGTATTTATTTATTATTTAGGTTGATATCCTGCCCTATCCAAAAGGCTCAGAGTGGCTTAAATTAATTCATTTTCTACATATTTGTGATAGGGATAGTTAATCTATGAATTCAAGCAAGTTAATCAAAATTATATCCTCCACTTCATACTGGTCTATGATCTACGGCTGTGGTTTTCAATCTGTGGTCTGCAGATCACTGGGGGCCACAGACTATGTCTAAGGGGTCTGTAAAAGATGACTATGATAAATGAAAAGTATGTGGATACCCACACTTACACTTCAAAGGGTCTGCACCTGCACTCAAAATTTTTTAGGGGTCTGCAATTAAAAAAAGGTTGAAAACCACTCATCCAGGACTGAGCTTTTAAAAAGTGATTAGTGGCTTTGGGTGCCCAATCTAAGATAACTTAAAGGATCCTGGTCTTCAGAAATACTGAACCATCTTCTAAAAATCAAGCCCCTTTCAGGTACTTGAAAACTGAGGCACCAAAAAAACACTAGACACTTTTTGAAAATTTTGACCAAGAAGTCTACATGAAAAGTAACAGATTTACTGCTGCATTAGTTTCTCAGTTTTAGACTGGCACTAATTCCACTGGTGTTAGCAGAGTTACACTGGTATAAAACTGAAGTAATGCAGAAGTGAACTACATCTTCAGACTTTAGTTTGTTATTTTAGTATTCAAGCCACTGTTACCTACAACACCAGTATTCAAGCCATTGTTATCTAGACCAATATATTGTTTCAGTGTTCTCTTTGTAAAGAAATAATGAACAATTATTTTAGTTGCAGTGGAGACAAAACTGATAATGTTTGGCCTGGATTCCCTCCTGGGAAAAAGTTTAAGTCCTATTCAGAAATCAAGATACTATGTGCATGCTGTGCTGTTGTTCAGGCAATTGTGTGCCTTGTGAGATGCAGCTGTTTGTGAGATCCCCTTTCAGTAACACAGTACCAGTTTCTGAGTGTGTGTTGGAACATGTTTGTGAGGGGACAAACAACTTCCTTTAGCTAGAGTCCCAACTGTCCTCCATTTACAAAATCTGGGTAGCAGTGATTGTTTCTCCTTTGTCCTGGACAACTGTAGCACACGCCCTTGCCAGTAGCAGTGGGGTAGAACGAAATCCTGCTGCTCTGCAACAAATCTCCATTGCCCACAAGGCTGCATTTCCCACTCAGTGTTTTTGCAATCTTAAATAACGTTCTTGCCTTGTCCTTTTTCTTTGAATTTAAATTGAGGTAGTAGGAGAGAGAGAAGGAAAGAGAGAGAGAACACAGAACTGATAATTTTAGTTCTGAATTTTACAGCAGAATAAGTACAGTACAAGATGCCTGCATTACATTTTACCATATCTGTTACTGCTGTTGTTTTTCTTCAAAATAAACAGGCAAAATGTTTCTCCTTCTTCTTTTGGCATTTAACTCCAATCAGCCACAGCTATAAAAATGAAGATCACTGTTGTATAGCTGTCACCAACTTACCTGAAAGCATAACAACTCCTCCATCTGAACAAACTATCTGGATCATGACTTCACACTGTCCTTTTGTGCTCGGCTACCAGATTAATCACACAAGAAACATGTTTAACCTTGGGGAATTGACTATAACATTTAAGATAGGAACACAAGCCTAATGCATGTTGGCCTCAGTTCAAAACAAAGTAACTGCTCTGGGTACTGTATGACATCCATGATGTGATGTCATAAAGGCAGCAGTGTCCTATCACTTCAGCCAATTAGAAAACACAGTGCAAACTGTACTTAAATCCAGATGATGAAATAAACTACCTTTTTCCAAAATTGTGTCATCTTTTTTCTATTAATATTGCAAAGAGGTGGGTCTTTTAAAAACATAATTATTGAAAATGTTACTCTTCCACATTCAGTATATTTATTTACTAATTATTACTACAAAATTACTTGTGAATTATTGTCTGTCACTGACATTACACAGATATATAGCAATATTTCATTATTGTATCACTGGGGTGTAAACCTGGATGGATTTGGAGCTTTGAATACAAACACTAAATACCTGGATGTTCTCTGAACAAATTTCTTTTCCAAGTACATAAAAAGCTAATTGGAATTTTTTTTACTGGTTGGAATATTCACTGATTTATTCAGAATTGATTCTGAGGACATTTTGGGCTAAGTATGCAATCCTGCCCACACTGAAGCCAACAAGAAATCTCATTGCTTTCAATGGGAATGGATGTTGACCTAAAGTGGTTGCTTAATTTCATCATCTAGGAAGAAAAAACCCCAAATCTGTTGATTTTGGCTTGAAAGTCTCAGTTTCCTAATCCTGAAGATGCCTGAGGACCAATCCAGTCCCAGTGTAAGTCAGTACAGCCCCAGTGGTGTTCAAATGTAGATCTGGCTGGCTATTGGACAGGTCTATGAGATACCCTTCCAGCTAGGGACAGAAGTTGCATATAAGTGATTGGAAACTAGTTCAAAGCTGTAACAACAGAAGTTTAGTGCATATGAACTGCTTTCAAAATGGCTAAAACTCATTTAAGATAAACCTGGATGGATGTAGTATCAGACTTAACTGATTTAGGTTAAATCAGTTTATTGAACTTCTGTTCCAGATTCCCTCCAGATTCAAGTTAACTGTCAGTCCCCCAGCATCCCAGGATTCTTTGCACCTCTCCTGCAAGCCCCCACTCCCAGGGTGGGTGAGCTAGCCTTGGCCCAAGCTGTCTGCTCCAGCCAAGCAAAGAGGCATGCTCTAGTGCACCCCAGCTTCTGGCCTGGGCCACTGCAGGCATGTGGCTGCATTTTCAGAATCAAAAGTGAATGTCTGTTCACTTCCTTATCTGTTCAAACTATGCAGCTTATGCTAACCTGTGCCTATTGAATTGATTCAGCCTCCAGCTTTTTGACTGTCTGTACTTAGCTTCCATGTCCCCTAACCTTCAGCTGTAGCACTCAGCAGAGTTAACACACTAATGTATATAAGACAGAGAGAAGAACATTTGAGCTACTATGATTTTTATCCATAGTCCTAAGGGTATACCAATGTTAGGCTCTGGAGACTTTGTTCATTTAGCAATATGGTTCATGTTAATCTGTTTCAGAGATGCATCCAAACCTCAAAATTCATACCCAGACCAAAATTACTCCAAATTTCAGGTATATTCAGATCTTGGTTTTTGGTTGATTCTACTCTGAAGGCCATGAAATTGAATCAGATTCTGTTCTTTTGCGAAGTTTGGTGATCTGCACTAAGCATTTATATTTGCTTTCAGCTTTAAGTTTGAATAAACTTGGATTTTGCTATTACACTGTATTTTTCAATTTTTGACTACCTGATGGTTTTGTTTTACATTAAAACGAGGAATTCCCCTACAGATTAACGTAAGGGCCAAACAGCAACAACACACGATGGGAAAAGCATGCCCAAGCACTGGACTGGTTTCCCATCTGATTCTTTTGGCATTACTCAGTCCTGACAAGGAGGTTATAGGAATGTTTATAGAAGATTTAGTGATAGACCTTACAAAGCACCTACAACACTGTATGTAGAGTATAGGACGGCAGAGAAGTGAAGATGTTAGGTGCTCCGTTTTTTGTAATGAGTACCACTTTTAATTTTTAAGCCATGAAAACAGCAATATGTCTATTTTAGTATATTATCTGTATGCTAGACATGCACAATTCTCCTCTCATTTACTCTGGAGCAACTGCATTGCTGTAACTGGAGGTGTCAAACTATGTGACAGGAAAATTAGATCCAATTATTATTTTTTAAATACACATAGAAATCCAATACTTATTTCTCCACCCTGAACTGACAGTACCAGCAAGGAGACTAGATTGAAAAACTCAGTGTTCTAACTCCAGAAAAAATTACATGTCACCTAAAATATCAAATGAATCATTTAATTTTCTTTTTCTCATCTACCCCAACCCAATATTCAGATTTTGAAAAACATTTTTTCCTCTAATGCACTCCTTGCTGGACCCCAGATTTCTTCTCTCAGCTTTGTACTTGCATGTGGCTGGATTCTCTCTGTGGATTTTGAGTTTACAGCAGAAACATCAGTAACAGATTTGGAAGTGCCAATGCAGATAATATAAATGAATAATATATAGGACCGAAAAACTTCTTACTATGCATGAGAGAAAAAAACAAAAAAAAAAAAAAAGAAAGAAAGAAATGGAAATGTATATTATGGTTTAAGCTATCAACACTTTCCCACCAGAAAACAAAATAAGTAAAATAAAAATAATGAGAATAGGGATTCCTACAACAACACACTAAAGCACGATGCCAAGATACAATCACGGCACTTAGAAGTCCGAGCAATGACAAGCATATGTGATCATGGCCTTTGCTAAATAATAAATAAATAAGTTTTGAAAAAAAAGAAGAATGATACAAAACACCAAGAAGCTATTTTGTTTGTGAAGGCTGATATTCTTGGAGGAAACATAAAAATAAACAATAGAGAAGCTGCTATAGCAATGAGATTTAAAAAAAAAAAGTCTATGTTTGCCAGCCACATTGCATAATTGAACACGACACAGTCACCTGTCTGCTTCCGTTTAACACAGGAGAGATGAGTTGGTCTAGTATATTTGATAGCAGGTTTTAAAATGATTTTCCTGGAGGGAGAGTGGGCCTGAACTTCAGTTTTTTTAGCAAGTTCAGCTTTCTTATACACTGCTATGAACAAGAAAACACAAAAGCACATAATCAGGAAAAAAACACCAAACAGTTTGACATGACAACACATCAACCACAGGCCAGACCTACCGCTCTGTTACTCCAGTTTGATGCTTTTGGTTCCACTTGAATGAATTAATCCTAGTTGGCAGAGGTGAAGGACTAGTGCATTAATCTCAGATGTGCTACCTAGTCCCAAGGAGCTACCTGGGCATAAAGCTGGAGTGATGGAGTGGTGAGCCTAGCACCTTTTCTTTTACATAATTGTACATCTGATTTAAAAAAATATTCCAGATAGTACGATTAAGGTATTCATCTTCTACAACAGTGTAACCTTGCAGTACTGTACAACAGCAAAAATATAGTAATAGGGAGTGTTAAATGAACCTTTTTTCCTTCTCACTTCATCTCTGGAGAGTGTGCTAGGTTCCTTTTTAGCTATTTTCCTTTCAGGAGTAGAAATCCTGCCTCTCCCAGTTTTAAAAGGTTTCTCTTTTTTATGTTTATCGAGAGATGATCTTCGCAATTCTCTCTCTGCCTTCTCCTCTTTAGGAACAGTCTCTAACTGTTCTGTCATGATGCTCCTATCATCATCTGTAGGATCAGAGCAAATTATAAGAATAAAAAGAAGATTAGTAACAAATGTTAACAGAACTTTGGTGGAAGGGAAAAAAATGAAAATGCAGCAAATTGTTTAAAAAAATGACAGAGTATTTTACCATGTTTTGGAAATGTGCTGAAATTACTATTACTGTTATTATTACACTCTTTTCAGTCATTATGGTCTATTTGGAAGCAAAAAAAAAAGTTTATAAAAGGATAATGCACACCTTGAGTATCTGCCCAGAGGCTGTCTGTGTCCATGATGGAGTCATCGATAGTTGTTTCATCTTTGTAATCATCATATGTCTCAGTCTTATAATCAGTAAGCAGGATTTCTCCTTTCTCAGGTGAGGCAGGAGCTTCTGGCGAGCCTTCTTTGAGTTCTGCTTGGCTATCAGCTGGTTCCTCCATATCCACTTCCTCTTCAGGCTGAGAGTCTCCTGTTTCCAGTTCTTCCTGCTGTGCGGCAGCAAAGCGCACGCTGTGAGAAGCAGATTCACCCTCATCCACAGTTGTCTGCACCACTGTGATGAAGTCATCCTCAACAGTGACAACAGACTCAATAACTCCTTTTAGTTCAGGCATTTCCTCTAAGCCGGCCTCAGCTGGCACTTCTTCTTTGGCAGCTGTCTTCAAGTCTGCTTCTTGAGGCATTTCTCTTACGAACTGTTGCTTCTCTTCTTCCTTCTCCTCCTCTCCTCCTCCTTCTTCATGCTCTTCTCCTTTTGGAGTCTCAGCTGTTAGACCATATGGCAGCTGCTCTGTGGTTTCCATGGGTCTTGCAGCTGCATCAGGAGCTTCTTCTTTAGGTTGTGGTATGCTCTCCATTTGGATTTCAGCTGTCTCCTCCTGCGCAGACTCAGCTTCGGAAATGGGGAACTCAAGGGGAGGCTCCTTCGCTGGCCATTTTGATGTAATATCTTCTTCTGACACAGAAGGTTTCTGAGATTCTGTTTTGTTGTCATCTGGTTTTAGAGATTCTTCATTCAAGCCCTCTTGGGTCTGATCATGTTCTCCACTAGACTCATAAGATTCTTCTTTATCAACTGCTTCCTGATGCACCAGATCAGGCTTAGTTACTTTCTCCTTGATCTCAGTTTCAGATGGTTTGGTGCTGTCCTTTACATGAGTAGGCTCAGTCCTTGAGAGAACATCTGCCTCTTTTGGTTCCTTGGATAATGAAGTCTGGTCTTTTGGAGCTTCTTGTATTTCAGAGTCTGCTCCTTTTAGATAAGCTTTGTCCTGCCCTGAAGCAGGTATAACAAATGCACTGATCTTATTATCTAGTTGACGCTGATATTCTTCATCTACTTGCCTTGCAGCAACATCCAGATCATGTTTTATAGCATCATAGTCTGGTTTTTGTGGTGTTTCTGCCTCAGCCACCTCTGGAACAACACTAAGAGACTTTTCCTCCTTCTCAATAAATAAAGAAACAATATCTTTTTCTTTGGTGATCACTTTAGCTAATGCATTGTCTGACCCAGCTATATGAAGTTTATCAACCAAACCTTCTTTCACTTCAATAATTGCATCAGGCCTCATTTTCTCATGTTCTTTACTTTTAATGGCATCCAGGAGGGGGGTGGGGATGGGGGTTGTTTTGCTTTAAGGGGTTGGGGTGGAGGTGGATCATCTGGGACCAGGATGGGGCCATGATTGTA
>NW_017729031.1:99244492-99270388 GCF_001723915.1 Gavialis gangeticus
GTTTATCAACCAAACCTTCTTTCACTTCAATAATTGCATCAGGCCTCATTTTCTCATGTTCTTTACTTTTAATGGCATCCATTTCTTTAGAATCAGCCTGTTCTTCACTTTTTTCTAGCAGAGTATCTAGCTTATCAGCACCTTTCTTCTCCTGCTCATATTCCCTTACCAGGACCATTGAGTCACCAGATATATGCTGGCTCAAGTCTTGTTCACTAGCAAATTCACCACCAAATTCTGGTTTGGACTTTCCAGCTGCTGCCAACTTGACTTCTATCAAAGACAGGTCAGCTGGTAGACCTCTTCTCAGTTTTTCATCTGTGCCTTCATAAAAAGGGCATGTTTCACCAGTTAAACTTTCACTGTCCTGGACTGGAGAAGGAAGTGGAACTGTGTATTTATTGAAGACACAGTAGCCTAAATCTTCCAGCTGACTTTCAGCTTTTAGGGTTATGTGGTTTTCATCAGTCACAGGAGGCAGGGTTGTACCACTGTCTTCTACAACAGCATCAGAAGGAACAGATTTCCTTCGAGCCACCTCTGCATCAGCACTCACAGAAGCTAATCTAGACCTTGTGCCAGCTAGATCCAACATTTCAGGCAAGTCAGGAGCCATTACAGTCCCATTTTTGTAATAATCTTTAGCCAGGAAAGGTGACTCAACCAGGGATTCAGCCTGAATGTTTTCTTCTGTCATGGCTTTCTCCTCTTCAATCTCATCATCATCATCATCTTTGCTATCGATAGGGAAGCAAGGGGCTTTCTCTAATGCTGGGGTGGTTGCTGGCAAGTAGTCATCACCTTCATCCAGGCTCCCACTAGTATTAGTCAGAATATCTGAAGCTAGTGGAGACAGATCATGTGTCCGACCAAAGCTAAATCCTAGAGCTATAGAATCCAGACAAGACATTGGCAGGTTAATTGACATACTTCTCTGCTCAATTGCAGATCTACCTCCAAGTCCTAAGCTCCTGCTTAGAGTCAAATCATCTTTATTTTTATTATGGATATCTCTCTTATCCCCATATACCTTGGGATCAATAGTGAACATTCTTTCTGGTGAACTGGGTTCCTCTGAGTTGTCAGATGGAAAAGTATGAGCAAGAGTACTGTACCCTATTTCATGAGCACTGGGGTGTTGATCTGTTTCTGACTCTAATTCATCTTCCTCTTTTTTAGACAATACAGAATCTATATGATAAGGTTCGTATGCACTTTCTTTAGTATCACTTAGTTCATAGTAATCACTGCCTTGCTTCTGAACGTCACTTTTTATTGCTTCTTCTTTCAAAGTAGATGTTTCAAAATACTTTGACATTCCTGACCTATCCTCTTCTGCTTGTATTTCATGAGTAGCTGACTCTGCAATACAGATATTATCTTCCTTAGTATCCTTTTTTATATCTTTTTCATGAGAAAATTCTTGAGTTGGACCTTTTTCACCTGTTAAGCTTAGAGCATCAGGAGCTTTCTCTGCTGTTTTAGATAACTGAACTTTATCTACAGATTCATGGCTTAATGTGCTTGTGGGGGCCTTTATGCTTGCCTGTTCTTCCTTTTTGGCATCTATTGCTGCTGAAACTTCAGCTTGATCCATTTCTTTTTCTGTTTTGAGACTATCAGGTGACTTTTTAGTTTCACCTTCCTTTTGAACAATTTCTTTGTCTGCAGCAAGTCCTTTCTCTTCAGACTTTGTAAAAAAATTACTGTCATCTAATACCTTGGACTTCTGTCCATCAAGGAAATCATATCTTTCATCTTCATCACTCTCATCTCTTGTCATGTCCTTTTCTTCCCCCCAAGTAGAAAATTTCTGGGTGGACCTTTCCTCTGCAATTGGGGCATCTACAGTCACTGCTGAGACTCCTTGTGCCTCTAGAGTTTCTATTTTGTCTTTGGAGATCCGTTCCTCCTCTCTTGAGAAATCTTTGGCAATTTGTTGTTCAGTAGAGTCTTGTTTTATTTTGTAACTGTCTTCAATCTGATATTTCTGTGGGACAGCTGGTGATGTTTCTGAAGGAGCTTCTTTTCTGACAGTATCTGACACATCAACTTCGGATTCTGGTGGTAAAGAACTTATTCCTTGCATGGAGACGTGATCTTGGACATCTTTAAAGTCATCTTTATATTTTAAGGGAATCATTTGGCTTGAAGGTATTGAGTCATCCATACTCCTTTCATCTGCTTTACTCTCTTTTGGTTGTTCAGTGGACAAGTCCCTTTGTTCTTGAGAGACAGAAGGTTTTGCAGTTGAATCAGGTTCTGTGGAACTTACTTCTCCTTTCTTTTGCAGATCGGTATCCAAAGTTTGTGAGAAAGTGGGAAGCATTCCCTCTTCTTTTCCACGAGATTCCTTTTTATCTGTATCCTCTGTTTTTGCTGGCTGTGGAACTAAGGCATCATGTTTAGGTTGCTCACCAGTCTTAATGTCTTTCTCTGATTCACGTTCCTTTGTGTCTAATGGCTCAGCTGTGAAAGGGCCTGTGCCCTCCTGGTCTTGGATTTCCATCTTCGAGGCTGTAAGTAAATCTGAAGTAGTTTGGGTTTTACAACAAATTACTTAAAGCACTTATAGCAGGCAGTCATTTAGCTTACAACATCTTGTATGATTAATGCAGGGGAAAGGGAAAATATGCAGGCATGCAGCAAGGCTATCCATTTAGAAATCTGTTTTAAACTGTTGCATTTAACTCTCCTCTTAATATACAAGGTTTCATAAATACCATACATTATAATGTCAGGAAAATATGAAAACCTGCATCCGTTGTAATGAGTAGTGTCTTAAGAACTGTCTTCTTACTCATTACTTGCATCCAACTCATTACTTGCATCCAACAAGTAAAAATATAAATAGCCTTCATTTTATAAGTATACTTCACTGGAATCTGAATACATTGTAAGGTTTGCTTTAGTAAGTCCTACAAAATTTAGACAAAAGAACAATATCCTTGAAATATATCGTATATGCATTTGCATATATCTAAAGCTGTCTTAAATAAGATCTTTTCTCTGTGTAGCCTAACCTAAAGAAATATCAAAATGTACAGTACATGGGGTGAGGGTAGATGGAGGTTATTATGTTTACTAACTTTTCACATTTGCTCTTGGCAAACTGCAAAACTCAAGCTACTCTCATAAAACTAAATTCACATAACATGAATTGGATATGTGGCTGTTTTTATTTCCAAAGTTTGAAGTCCTGGTTTTCAGAAATGCTGAGCACCAAGAAGTTCAAATTAAGTTTATGAAAGTTGCAGGGTGTTCAGAATCTCTGAAATTAAAATATTTTAAAACTAAATGAAGTGCTATTCTTACATCAGTTATTGTTATATTCTTAGATAATATTCTTTGGTAATGTGTTAAGAGTAGAATTTTTAAGTGATTTATTAGTAGTTAATGACCACTCTTTCTTAGTGCATTTTAAGACAAATACAATGCAAGGTACTGCAAAAAGTTATAATGTTATCTATTAAAAAGAACAATTTTAAGTGCTTTTAAGCCAAGTTTTAAAACAAATATTGGGCAAATTTGGCTCTCCTTACTCACTTAAGTGTTCTGTCTGAAGCCAGTGAAACTATTTCTATAAGGACAGCATGCTGGACTGATTACTACATTATTCAACAATTTATAGGTTATTTGTTAACCATTAGTAAAACATTTAGGTATGCTACCTAAAGCTTAAAATGTTAATCATTTTTCTAAACATTGTAACTAGCAAATAAAAAGTCCACATGTACAATTATTTTTTTCTTCTGTATCTTTTAATATTTTTTTGCTCTTGTGGTGGTCGTTTTTGGTGCCTTTAAAAGCAATGCTTATTAAGTAATGTCACCGTGAGATTAACTAAATGAATGTTACCTTTGTTTACTTGTACTATACAGTACTGATGCAGCATAACCACTGACATTAATCAGCATTTTTAATATCACAGGAATTTCATTTTAAATCAACTGGACCAAATAAAATTACTAGCATAGGCTTTCTCTTAGAAAGGTAGCCTACCAAAACCAACACCTCTTAACACAATAAAATCTGTTTTTACTGAAAAGAAATGGTGTCCACAGAACAAAACCTGAAGTTCTTAGTTTTTACTCAGGAAAAAGTTTGATCTCAAAAGTGATTTTGCCTGAGTAAGCATCTCTGAATTTTATGTAGGTGCCCAATCCTGTATTTCATTATGAAGGAAAAAAATCCCATTGAAATCATGGGAGTTAAGCCCAAGCAAGGTATTCCAGTTGGGCTATACATTTACAGTAGGGTAAAATAAATGAAAACTCACAGCTCTAGCAATGATCAAAGAGGGAAAGAGTAGACTGCAATGAATGGCACGGATATGACATAAGAAGCGACAGCTTTAGGAAATTAAACCAGAATGCACTGAAGCATAAAAAATACTGCACACTGCAAACAAAAACATTTCTATAGCTTAAGCCTCTTTATGTCATAGTCAAAGTCAATAAATCATATGAATCTCTGCATCGAAGAGAAAAAAAAATATACACATAGATTAGCAATGTGACTGGCAAACACATTTGAGATGGGGAAAAAAAGGCTTACAGGGTGGTATCAGCTTAGCTACAAAGCATATTGTATCACAGCAAAGTAAAAAATCAGGAATTAGCTGTAGTGGTGGGAAACCATGTTGTCAGATAGCATCCACACAAATCAGATTACCCACTACACACTCATCAAGCATAATAACAAGAGCAGTAACAATAAGAAATGAGAAAAACAGGAAATGAAGCAGCCTTAGAAAGCACTGGAGAAAGCTGGAGAACTTATTTGCAGCAAACACATGCAATCCTAAGGAGGACACACCTTCCTCAGCCAAGGAAGGTGCTTTCACTTTCAAGGACACTTCCTGGACAACTGTTACTCTTTCCCAGGTGGGTGCAGCACTTAGCACTCTGTCTTCGTGATACACTTTGGCCTCCGACCCAGAATCCAGCTGGCCCTCAATGAGGCCCTTTGCCTGGTCTGAAGGTTCAGCAGGCCTATTCTCTTTCCCCAGTTCCTTTCCAGGAAGGGCTGCTGGTTTCTTTTCCTCGGCCATTGGACTGTGTACTGTTTCTTCTTCTTTGAGGGGTGGAAAAAGGAGGTGATATCAACACCAACAGACAATACAAAATTCAAAGCTCAGCAGGACTATTCTTCCATAACACTTTCAGCTCTATGTAGAGGTTATGTTTTTAACTTCTCAGGTAGGTGCTTTAGCCTCCATCCCATTTCAAGTACTGGAGGTATGAGTGAGTGAACTTAACTTAAAATGAGAAAGGATGTGTTATTCTCTGGCTGCCAAATGGCACGGCATACACTGGAATGTTTAACAGCATCATTTCCCTTCTTGACAAATGTTTAAAGCAAGAGCTGAAAATGTCTTACAAAGCTATTGTTTCCCATCTGGAGATAACTGAAGAGCAAAATAAATGTTGAAAACTCATTGGAAGTGGACATGGTGCTGGGTGATAGATGGCTGTGAAAAGATTGATATATCAATGAGCTCACAAAGTGCACCACATTTTTTATAAACGTACCGGTTTCTCTAATACATGAAGGCCCTTCAGGGAAAAACTCCTTTCACTGACCTTGAGGATATTACAGACTAACTGTCAGCAAGGAATCTAATCTGGAAAATTATCCTGAAAAAACTTTTATAGGGCTGATCATTAGTAGATTCACAAGACTACTTGAGCTGCCTGTGGCAACTGGGTGCATAGCTTTTCTCCTTCAGCTGAGCAATGCATAATGATGCTATCTAGGTACTTTAAGTTCTGTACATTAGATCAGGAATTTAAAGGGGGGGGGGGTCTTCATTTTTTCCCCAGTAAAATGTAGCCTGATAAGCCAAAATGTACAATAACAATATTTGATCACTTAAATTTCTAAAATAGGGTAATGTCACCTATCCCAGTACAGTGCTAATGTAATTATTTTATCATCAAGCATAGTGATTATTTCACTCTTGACAAAGCAGAATACTAAAGGCTCCAGGCAGATGCTGCATTTATCGCATAATTAATGTGTTAATCACATGACAAATTGTAACATGCCAGTTTAAATCAATTTAGCATGTGATAAAAATGGCAAACCAGTCACAAAGATGTTCCAATTTGAATTTAATGTGAAACAGCTTTGTGGCTGGTTTGCATTGTGCTTTAATTTGAACACATGGAGTGTTAAAGCTGTTTTGTGCTGTTTATCCCAAAGCCACCCTTGGGGACCTTTAAAGCTGCAGCACATAGCCCAGTTTTGGTGGCTTTAAAGGTCTGCAAGCACAGTGAGGGAGTTTATCCTAGATCCCAACAATCGCGCATCCTGCCTTGCCAGATTTTGAATGTCTGGCATATCAAGACACAAGATTTTTGGGATCCAGGATAAATACCCCAGATCCCACTGCACATTTAAATTAATGTCTGACAAGGCCCACAGAGTGATTTGTCCAATGCTCCTACTGAAATAAACTATGACATATTCAGATGGAATATCACCTTGCTCTCTGGGTATTCCCATTGACAGCAATCAGAATTAATAAGAGACCAGGAATCAGTAAGGTTCTTAAGTGCAGTTTCACTGAAATCAACACAAGCACTTGAGTGCTTGAAGTGAGGTCCATGCTTAAGACCCTCACTAAATAGAACCAAAATAAAGTGAAGTTGAGTGACTGTGCTTGGCCCAGTTACATTAAAGTTGAACTTTTCTGTAAATAAGTGGTTTTGCTCCTCAGATTGGCTTAAACTAAATTTGTCTCTTATAAAGCACAAAAGGAGCACTTGCCAGCTGGTGAGAGAAAAATACAATACACAGTAAAAATGAAATTACAATTATATCATTTCTCTTAAATTAATAGAAGCCAGAAAATTCAGAATTAGAGATGTAACTGCAACTTTCACCAGAATCTGCCAGCCTAAGTGTTACAGGGATGTTTAAACAGAGGTGGATTTTACCTAATTTATGCTACCAAAGTTGTAACCTGGCACAATTTGGGCATTTGAAAGACAAATGTTCACTATCTAGCTTAACTTGCTTAAATAATTTAGTTAACTTTGTTTCCCTGTACGGTTTTCTCACATTTATCCAATTTTAAAATTTTGATCTGAAAAGAACACAGTTCAGTTCTCCACTTTTTTACCCCATTTTGACGTAGCTTTAACTTTGTGTCATGCAAGCATTAATTGGTGTAACAAAGTGGAAAGTGAGGCCCAAAGTTGAACTCAGTTTATGAATGTCAGTATAGTTGATCATAATGACTTTCAGCATTAGTACAATTCTATCATACAAATATTTCAGATATACAGAGTTAGAAAAGAAATAGAAAAATAATTTGCACAAAAATCTCTTTTAGGTTTTCATACTGGGGAATAAAGAGGATTCTACCAAAAGTGAAGAATTTTGCTTTTCTAATGAACAAAATGAACATTTTTTTTTACAGCTGTGTTACAGTCTCCAATAAAAAAAAAATGGATACTAGCAATTTATACAAACTTAATTTATAGCAGCACTAATGGGCATGACTGTAACAGCAGAGGAAAAAATATTCAACTTGAATGGACAAGTACTATATTTTAACATGCAAATAACTACACAAAAACACACATGCACACATAGATCAAACACTTCTACCTATACTTAGATTAAAATATTCAGTAAAACATTTAGGCTTGATTTTTTCCAACCCTTTTCCAGGAAACATATTTATCTATCTAATCCAATAATAATATATTAATTAAAATAGTACCCCCCTTTTTTTTGAAGCTATAGGACACAGTGGGTACATCTATATGAGAAGCTTTAATGTGGAGTTGACTAATTAGATCTGCAGTAAACACCTCATGTCTACACATGCAGGGCTACTAGGCTGGAGTAAACTAATTAACACTGCAGCAGGGTAGTACTTGTAAAGATAAGTATTATCCTACTGCAGAGTTTTTACTTTGCAGCACTGCATGTGTAGACACTGACGTGGCTGTCTAGGGAATGAGAGTGCTACAGTGCAGGGGATGCCTGCTGGCTAGCCTGTCATTGTAGCACCCTCGTGTCCCAGCCAGCCCCTCCACAGAACACTGACCTGGGGTGGAGCAGCTCTGGGCTGGCAGGCTGACCTCCCAGGTCTCCTGCCAGCTGGGGCAGAGCCACCCAAGCTCAATGTGCTGCTGTCCTAAGTGCATGTGTATACCCTGTTCCTAGAAGCAATAAACTCCGGCATGTGCTGCACTGGCGTTTATTGCTTCACATTAATATCATGTGTAGACATGCCCAGTATAATCCTCAGCTGTTAAATATGTCCTATACTATTTCACGATGGAATCCTAATGATCGTCTTACCAATACTTCCTTGTATATTTAACTCTGTTAAGCCAAAATTCTTAATCCTGTTTTTGCTCACAAGATAGTCAGTAGGAAAAGATATTTTACAAAGCCTGCTTCTTCACTCATGAGTCAGTTTATTTCCCCCTTTCTCTTACA
The DNA here is from genome assembly GCF_001723915.1 of Gavialis gangeticus. NCBI lineage: Eukaryota > Metazoa > Chordata > Crocodylia > Gavialidae > Gavialis > Gavialis gangeticus. The sequence continues at coordinate 99,252,956 of NW_017729031.1, forward strand.
GATAGTGTTCTGGAATCTATTTCTTCCACCAGTGGGCAATGTACAGCTTTGTATAAAGTTGCCCTTCATGATTTAACCTGTCTAGAAGAGGTGTTTTAGGTGTAGGTATGAATATCTTGCACCCATTTTAGGTATGGCAAGTTAAGTTATGACAAGGTTTGTGAGGTACCTGGTTTGCAATAGTTTTGATAGGAGTCCTAATAGTGTTAGCAATCTTGGATTAACAGCATGGGCCTCTTTTAATTGTTTCCACTGTTGCTCCAATATCAGAATACATTTCTCCTGTGCAATATTTTACTTAAATAACCTCATTAGTTCTCAGTATACTCTTCTGTATTCTCTGGTGACATTAACTGCTTCTGAATTTTTATCACCATTCTTCATATCTGGTTTAAGCTGCAGGTTAATTTAGCAAAGTAGTATTAACTGTGACATGGTTCACTTTTGTCTAGGATAGGAATCCAGCAATCTAATAACTATTTGGATTAGGAAAAAAAGACTCCACAAATTCATTCCATTCTTTTCCCACTACCCTGGTAAAATAAGATGCCTAAATGGCTAATGAGGGAGTCAAACTAATATGAGATGGGATGCAGACAACTGCAATAAACTTTCTTAAATATCTGTATCGTTTGTGATCAGGTAAAGGTTGCTGGCCATGTATGGAACATTGGCAAGGACACCACAGGCCAAATGAATCCTTGAAATACCATTTCTTAAGTTTGTGGATAAATTTGGCCTCTTCTGCCCTACAAAACTACTTAGTTGTTTTCTATGGCTTTCCCAGTGGGTAGGTGTCCTGCACCAACACATGGCTTAACTCAGGTACCCTAATTTCCACACTTTCTCTAACTAGGATCGCCACATGGGACAATGTGAAATACAGGACATTGCTTCCCTGTCCCCCAAGTGTCTGCTGCTGCAGGCAGAGTGGGGGCAGGGCATCACTGGTATTACTGTTCAGGCAGCTAAGGAGTCAATTAATAACCCATTGTTTTCTTCACAGGTGTTAACAATCCCCTTTTAATGGTCATTCCACTAATCAAGATAACTTATTACAGCAATTTTGCTGTCTCCTAGAGCTTCCTATTTCACAGCTTCTGCCATTCTGCCTCCCTTCTCCACACCCTGCGCCTGGGATGCTCATTTTAATTTTCACTGGCTGGCCAGGACCAGCTTCCAAAATCTAGGACTGTCATAGCCAATCTAGGGTATATGGTCACCTTATCTCTAACGTTAAGAAGGAACATCTTTTCTTCCTTTTAATGAGATGCTTGTTCACTGCAACAATCAAGGTCATTTTATGACAAACTGTGAACTAAAGCGAATGCCGGTATGAGAGGCACAATAACTATAAATTCATTTACTGCACCACTGCATTTGACTCAGGCCCCTGCCTCATTTGGGGGTATGTGGATTCTAGAGGGACTTCACTTCTGCGTGGAAAAAATAAAGACCTGAAGAAATTGCACCAGGCATGTATAATGGGATGAAGATCATTTGGCAGGGTGGAGGGGAGGAGGAACAAAATGGGACCATGTTTAATTCACCTTTTTCATGGCTTAACAAGGCCTCTGTACTCTGCACTGTGGCACTGGGGAGTGTACTAGAGTCAGTCCACTCAGAGCTGAACAAAGGATGCTCATAGTACTCCTCGTCTGAATGGCAGGGTTCATCATCAGGCACAGACACTGAAATGGAGGGGGCTAGGTGCTTACGCCTCTCCCCGCTGGCAGCAGGCCCATAGTGCAGGCAGCTGTGTAGAGGCCCCACCTTATCCTCAGCCCCTTCATCTACAAACAGACACATACACAGGTAGAAACAGCAGGACAGACAGACAGACAAAGTAAGACAAGACAGGATGGACACATGCACTGACATGTCTAGGCACTATGTCATACCACAGAATGGATTCAGTCAGCCATGCCAAGGCAATGCAGAATTGAAGACATGAAATTTACATAAATGTAATTTACTGGGTAAATGTTTATTGTCTCCCTTAGTAATCACCACTACAGAACAAAATCATTGTAAATGTCAGTGAAATCAAAATTAAGCGTTAAGGGCAAGATCCTATTCTACCTATTAGACATATAAGTGAACACAAGCACATAAGCATTATACTATTCCACCCTGCTCAAATGCCTGAAAAAACAGTTAATGAGAAAGGTGGATGAATCCTCCTCCTCCTTGCTGCTTTTTCTGATTTTGTCTTGAGGCAAAGATGAGAGAGTGTTATAAAAAGTAGGGGCATAAACTTGTTTCCAGGGACTCAAGCAGGATAGAACAGGATCACATCTGTCCCTAATACACAGAATCAGATCTGGCCCTAAACTTTTAAGGGCTGTACACCAGACTTGCACTGCTCCCAAATGATATTACACACAGGGACCGATTAGGAAATAGACTTAGTACCCCATGGCCAAGTTGTATGATTCCTTCAAAACAGTTGGGCAGATGTGATATCTTTTATTAGAACCAACTGAATAGTTGAAAAAAGGTCTTCGCAAGCTTTTGGGTGCAATCACCCTCCTTCAAACACAGGGAATCTCTGCTGTTCTGAGACTTCAAAGGAATGAAATGGAGTCTTAGAAGAGCAGAGATTCCCTATGCTTGAAGAAGGGTGATTGCACCCAAAAGCTTGCAAAGAACTTTTTTCCAACTACTCAGTTGGTCTAATAAAAGATACCACAGCTACTCAAAAAACCTTGCCTGCTTATGTCCTTAGACCAACACAGCTACAACAAAAAACCTTGAAACAGTTGAAACACTTGGAAGTTTAAAATCTAGAAGCTGTTTTCATTTAAAATCAATCTATCATACTTTGATAGAAGCTTTATAAATATGTATTTTAAATATCTGCTACTCTTTTTCTACACATCAGTAAATAACAATTCAACCTAAATAAAGTTCTTTCTAAGCGTGTGGCTACCTTTTAATGGTAAAAGCCTCCTATACCTACCTTTCAGCAATTTCTTTTATTATTTGTCCCTGCATTTTATATTGTTGTACCATATTTCTAGGGTTTAAGATGGCCTCCGATAGAAGTTTTTCAACACATTAATGAGGGCTTGCTTTTTCACCTGCTGAAAAGTTAGTGTGTATCATCACAAAGATAGCTCTGTTGTTGACAAGAGGAACATCTTCAGTTTCTATTATTGTTGTCTACAAAATAACACAGCTGAAATAAAAATGGCCAAGGAACAAATCTACCTAATGGATCGGATGTGATCTGAGATCTCCTGTCAGTTATGGTGCACACTGAACATGAGCTAAGTCATGGCACTGCTAAATACGAGATATTAAGCCCATCCTCTGAGTATGACAACTAGCTACATGATAAATCCTACATTTAGGGAATATCCTCTTTCAGTTGGTGTCTATAACTGTAAATAACTTGTTGACTTTTCCTCTAGCACAAAAACTGCAAAAATAATTCCTTCATTTTTTCTTTTCTTGAGACAGTTTAGAACCCCTCCCCATAACTCCTCATAGAAGCTAAAATGTAGTTTCCTAAACAAGTCTGATCTACATTTCACTCTCAAATTCAGACAACTGGGTTAGAAAGTGAATTTTAAGTGCAGTCAACATCTGAAGCCATCCAGATCTGTGTACCTGAGCATCTCACTGCAGAAACAGTACAGCTGCTAAATGTTAACTCTAATAATGAAGTGTTATCTGGGTAACATAGGAAAATATAATCTGACATAGAAGGGAGAGTGGCCCTCCTCCCACCCCAAGATTATTTTGTGCCAAATATGTGTGAAAAATATTTTCTTGCATACTACACCACACCATTTAAGACCTGCACCTTTTTTTGGAAAGGCAGAATCCAGGAAAAAAAGTTCCAGTCATGGCCACATGGAGCAAGAACAGAGCCTACTCTTCAATTTACTTGCCTTCCCTTTCTAGCCCAGGTAAAATTACAGTTTTAGCCCTCTCAGAGGCACTGCTCCATTAGCAGCAAGTTTTTGGCTGTTCTGGTACTGCCAATTTGGCTCTGCCTGTAAGAGGTTAAAAATGTGAGTGAAATGTAGATCAAACTTTTTAGGAAACTACGTTTTAGCTTCTAGGAGAAGTTATGGGGAGGGGTTCTAAACTGTCTCAAGAAAAGAGGTTAAAAATGTAGCTACTGTATAAGACTGGATTCTGCCCCTGCTTTCAGAATTAAAAAAAAAGTCCCAGTTTGCTTGTGAATGCTGAGCAATAAGCAGGGCAGGGCACAAATATCTGAGCTGAGCCAAGGAAGAAATGATATGGAGGGCTAGTGTTTATTTTTTGTCTTAGGTAGGATATGCTGTTCTGTCTGTGAACCCAGGATTTTCAAATGCAAACCAGAAGCATCTTTGGCAAGAGATAGGTAATTATACTTCTTTTATCTGTGTGAGTTTTTGGTTATTCCAGACTACCTCACAATAAGTCTACAACTTGGACCACATTTTGCTCTCAACTACATCTGGGCTTTCTGTTGCAACCAAAATTGGGCCCAGCAACTATCAAATATATTTAAAAAATTTTTTTTGCATATTAGAAAATACACTCACATGTTCCTTATTTTTATTAATTTGCTGTATGTCTGGATCATCTAATGGCTGACCTGCCCCACAACACTGTAGACTAATGCCATTCAAAAAACTATTTATTGGGCATGTCTACATGTGCATTTACTGCACAGTAACTTACTGCACAGTAACCAGTTTTTAGACCAGCATCTACACGTATACACCTTACAGTGCAGTAGTGCTGTGTGCGCACCGACTTGGGAGTAAAGTTACTTCCAAGTCAATCCACGCACAGTGTTACTGTGCAGTAAGGCATCTACATGTGTCTTGCTGCACAGTAACTAAGTGGGCATAAATTTGCTACCTGCATGATGCAGGTAGCAAATTTATGCCCAAGTTGGCGTCAGTCACTATAGTTACTGTGCAGTAACTGTGTACATATAGACGCACCAATTAAAAAGTAAAAAGGTACTAATTTTATTTGTTACAAATTGGCCCGTACTTGTATCTCACAAATCAAATATTTTATAATGGGGAGGCAACCTGTTTTCATTTATGACATTGTGACATTCTAATACTGACTTGGCTTACTATAGAGTTTACATGTTGCTCACCATGTTTTTAAACGTCATCATATTCTTTAGTGTTGCAGCTGTCTCAATACATATATTGTCTCAATACATACAGCTTCAACCACATAGGGTAAAAATTGGAGAGAAATGTCATTGCATGTTATAGTGCAGATAAAGGTACATGGGATAGGTAACATTATGTAAAAAAGTGTGCCAGGCTAACGTTTCATTGTTTAAGAAGTTTGACAGTTTTTCTGCTTTAAATAAATATAAAAAGATAGTGATATTATACAATTTGGTATGAAGCAAATTATTTTAATTGTTGTTCTTGTTAATACCATCACTTACCTCTATAACCATGTTCATCTATGTGTGGGTTTCATTAGTATAAATCACCATAACCAAAAAGATAAAATGGAGTTGCAACTTTTAATTTGTAACTCAGACATTACAATCTCAGTCAGTTGGTTTAAGATCCTAATCTTCTTTTTCAACTTCAGCTGGGCTAATAACTTAATGACATACATTTTAAATTCTGGAATATTTTTGGGAATGTATTTTATGGAATATAAATATATAATAAAGACAGGATTTGTCATGGCACTTGAACTTCACTTAGACTGTAGGCCATAAATTTGTAAATTTTGCTTTCCTGCCTAAGAACTGGCAGGACTGGGGACTAAGGTCTCAACTAGTTTGTTTCTGCATTCCCAGATCAATCTTTCTTTTTCTATTGTATTTTGCAGCCAGGTATATTCATTTTCGTGCTCATACTTTTAAAATGTGGAATGCCTAACTCATTGTAGTTGAAGAATCTCTTTTGCATGAAAGAATTTAATCAATTAGTAATACAGTGTTCATTCAACAGAACCCAATGGGAATATGGCCCCTTTTGCTTTAAATGAGGTACCTTTTGCATTCTGTAGCAAAATTATACTAATTGAATCATAATAAAATAACATCTATATCTCTCTACTGGCAGAGAAATATATTATGTGAGCCCATTCATAGTTATTCAACTATAATAGACTAAAAAGCTATTAATTGATCATGGTACCACTAATTCCCTTCTACAATATTTTGATGTTGAAAGATCATCTAGTTTCAAGGTTCTCTAATCTCCTGTATTATGTTAGTAGTGGGTCATGATATAATGTATGATTATTAGCACTACATAACATCCACAAGGAGATACATACATAGAAATACAGAGGTGATTAGCTGTGTTAACCTGAAATCAGGCAGAAGGTAGATGCAATCTATAGAATGCTTTTCTTGAAAAGGATCATTTTAACAGATTTTCTTCTAAAGGACAAACCATGGTTGTAAAAAAAATCAACACAATGTGATATGGTCACAAACTCCTCCAAGACAGTTTTAGGCTGGACATAAGGAAAAACTTTTTTTACTGTCCGAGCACCCAAGGCCAGGAACAAACTCCCTCCAGAGGTGGTGCAAGCAACTACTCTGGACTCTTTTAAGAAACATTTGGATGCTTATCTTCCTGGGATCCTTTGACCCTAGCTGACTACTTGCCCCTGGAGCAGGTGGATGGACTTGATGACCTTCCAAGGTCCCTTCCAACCCTAATGTCTATGAAATCTATGAAAACTATGAAACAACATAGTAAAATATTAGGCATTATTTTCCTGATTATTCTTCTAAATTTATTTCCTGCTAATACATTATTACGAGCATGTTAGATACCAAAATACTGGCAATGTATTTCTGATAATGGTATGGGTTTTTTTTTTACATACCCTGGCATGTTATACTCAGATAGATCCATTTCATTTCTGTTTTAACGCCACCAAGGAAAAGTAAAAATGAATATGGTGAAAGATGCCTATCCAATTCTAAGGGTTGCTGTTTTTGAAAGTGCCACTTTAGAGGAAAAAAACCTGAACACCCTTCTGAAAAATCAACTTTTCAAAATAACATCGTTTCAAATGACAAAAGCATCATCTGTGAGGGTAACAATGTTACAGCTTGGACATGTGATATGTTTACATCAGTGCAATCAAACTTTACACCTTGAAAACACATACTGGACACAAGATGTTATGCCCTACACCAGTGTAATTTACTTAGTTTTAGTGCAGAGTTACCATGGAAAAAATCAGGGTGAAATTATGCTGATTTTGTATCTAGACCTATCCCAAGATAGCCATTTGCCTTAGACCTGCTACTCCACCTCTCAGTATTGACACTGTAATAGTACTTACTGTGAGTAACAACCCTGGAATAACTGGTTGTCTCTTCTATCAAGACTCCCATATAATTTACATTATTGCAAAAAACCAATAGAGGTTACTCCAGTGAAAGTGTGTTGTCGTGGTTCCAAACCCTTAATATGCTTGGAAAGCTGCTTTTCTGAAGCATGGATGTTAATTCCATGCAAGGTAATTTGAGTACCTTTGAATGCATGGCACTGAACTTGCTGGCCCAGGAGACCCTTTCCATTCCCCTGTTCTTATCTTCAAAAGGCGATGGTAGTAGAAAGAAAGCAAGAGTTAGAAAGAGAGCGAGAGAAAGAGAATGCCACAATAAGTGGAGCTTAACCCTGAGGTGTCAGAAACATGGAACTAATGGGGATTTTAGACTTTTAGAAATACATAACATAGATGTTCAATGCCTTTTCAAAAGTTTGTTCATGTTATGCCAGGAGATGCAGCTGATGAACAGACACTATTTGGTGCACTGCATATTTATTTAAATGCTAAACTGATGAGTTCACTCCATACTTCGAGTTCATTTTATGATCTTATTTAAAGTTCCTATTCAAGAATGCATCACATCAGGAGAGTAGGTAAAGCATGTGCTTAAATTTAAGCAGTTGTTTAAGTCTGTGCTGAAGTCAAATTAAAGTCAAGCATGTGCTTGATTGCATTCCTTAAGAAGCAGGGATTTAAGCAGATGCTTAAAACTGCTTCCCTGAAGGGGGGCCTAAACCACCATTAATGGGTATGAAAAGAACTCAGGTTATTAATTACATTAAATATAATTTCATTACTGTGACATATGGTGATGTCAAAACGTTTCAAGTATAATAAAGGCACAAAGCCAAACAAGAAGCATGGAATTAATAGATTTGCACCTGTATGTCAATTACATTTTTGAGTTATTTTAAATTTATATTTTTTAAATATAAAAAGTGCAATGATCAAATAGTGGTTCACTATTACTTTTGCTTGTATCAAAACACTGATTTTGAGAAACTGGTAAAACAATGCCATTCCAGGGATAGGAATTAGGTAGAAGAAATATTCTGAATGTGTTTTATTTAAGCGTTACGTCACAAGTTGGCAACCGTATGCCACCATGGGCCATAACTTGTGACCTGACCTGTTTGATGACCTGGATCTCCAAATCTCCTCCCCTGGAGCACTCAAATTGCCTGCACTTACTCTTAGTACCAATCCCCATTTCCAACAGCAATGGAGAGGGACAAATTATAAACTGATGATAAGCACAGAAATGAGAGTAGCAGAACGTGGGGCATGAAGAGTAGTGTTGAGGGGGGTGTGGGTAGCATGGTACAGCTGTGTGCCACAAATCCCCCAGGCTCCCTTGTGCTGGATCCAACCTCTTTATAGGATATAGACTGGCAACCCCTGATTTATGTGATTATTGATGAAATGGAAAATAAAAGGCTGACGTGGATTTCAAAGGGGCCTGGATTAGTTGGCAGCACACCTCTCACTGAATTTCAGTGAGAGTTGGTTACTTGATTCCCTTACTCTCTCTTATGTAAAAATCTCAGCCAAATGTCCTGTTTGGTTACAGGGTGGTGTTGCCTTCTACTTAGCTGCTCATATGCCTAAGAAGACAGACAGAATACAGGCAAATGTAAGCTTTTCCAGCAGTGCTTACAGAGGTATTCTGGGAACTAAGAATGGTTTGAAGATCCAGTCCTACCAAAATCATTTAATCACAAACATATATGTAGATACACATTAATAATGACATACAAAGAAAATGTAATTAACTAAAAAGTATAGGTAAGACATATCAAGCAAATAATTAAAATTTATAAAATGTGCATGAATCTAAACAAGTATCAACTGTATTCACTTTTTAAATAAAGTAATCATGGATGTTCTAAATTTCAAAGTCATAGAAAAGCCTCCAGCAGCTGGCCAGCCTGTTAGGGGAAAGAGAACTTCTTACCTAAGTTTTAGAAACTAAGTTTCTAAAAGTGCTAACTGGGTACATCTGCAGATAGGCATTTTATCCAGAACTGTAGTATAAGACTGTAGAGTGAAAATTTTGAGGTAGACCAGTTTTTTTAATACTCTATTGCATGGTTAAGTAGCAAAAGCTTTTACTAAATGAAGCTAAAAACATAACAATGTTTCTAATAAGTCCTACTTATTAATATTCATATTAATTGCAAATTAATTACTAATTAATATGCATATGCCTATTTTTATTCCCTATTTAAGCTGTATCTTCATTAAAATTGCATCTAACCAATATAAGACCACTAATCGTACTCTGAACTGTCTTTAGTTTCCCATTTTCCCCTGTTGTCCTGGCACTTTTTAAAATTATTCTCTCCTCTGACATTCTCTTTTTTGTTCATTTGCTTTGCTTCCTCTTTTGTCACCCAAACTTTGGTCAAGCAAATGCAATACCATATTGCCATTAAACAGCTTAGGGCCTGCTACAGTCTACAGCTCTTCTTAAAATCACTGGCCAAAATCCCACAAGAGGTAATCAAACCAACACAGAGACCTGATGAAAATCTATGAAACTAAACAGTTCCCTAAGATTATTTTTCAATAATTCTGAATGGGAGGGGAGGTATGTTGAATGAACATGGATCAGTGTGATGATGATATGGCAGATGAATCTCTTTTTTTGAAACAAAGAAATCTTAGACTCTCTGCTTATAGTTTCTTGAATCTGAATACTACAGGACTTGAAAGGGGTAACAGAGAAGTGGTCTGGGTTCATCCATATTATTTTCTTGCTCTAGTTTTATCATTGTTCAGTGTTTCTTATATTGCTTTCTATCTTGTTTTATTTATAACTGCTTTACAAAAGATTTTTAAAAATTGATCATGAGATAATTTCTTAAGATGGGCAATCAAGTCTTCAAATGCTACTATGCTTTTAATTTTTTCTCTATAGCAAACCTTTTCCCCTGTTGTTTTAGTACCCTTTAAGAGATATCTTGGTTTCTCTTAGGCTCAAGTAAAAAGGCAATACATTTTCAAGTCTAAGATAGAATATTTTTACTTACAGGGTTATTCAGTTTTTGATTCCAGAGCCTTTTTGAAAATGTCTTTCAAAAGTGATGTTTCATTGAAAATAATTCTTCACTCATAACCCACAGTTCTTTTTAATTTGTAAAACAGCTTTTGGTTATAGAAATACATACTTTAAACTGCACACTATTTTATCAAGGACATTCTTTTTGTCCGGTAGCATTCTAGATTTATTTTTATATGAGGCAGTTAATAGCCAATCAAAGGAGGTGCCAAGCACAAAAATGCAATATTGGCAGTACAAAGCAGCACCAGCAACGCTTGTCCAAATCCATTTGATAAAAGCATTAGATAGTGCTTGGGTAAATTTCATTTTCCTAAAATATAAACCACAGGAAAAAAATTGCAATGAATGAATTAATTGCAGTGAGGCAAATTAGTTAGCTTACCTTCCAGGGCAGTGAAAAGCAACCCACTCATCTGAATATCTGTCTGTGGTTGTACGAAAGAATGAAACCTACATCCACTGACTCTTTTCACTCCTAAAATATATTTGACCCAAATTCTTTCCCTTTGCTTTTTTTTTTTAATTTGTGTTTGCTGCATCGCTGACCACATCCACCTTTGTCATGTCTACAACACAGTGATTTCCTCCCCATTATGACTGAAGGAAATCTCTTTCAGATTCAAAGGCATGCTATCACAGACACACACACCCCACTGACAAGAGCACTGGGAAAATATTAAAGGGCAGGGGGAAAAAAAGGAAACCTAAAGGTATTATACATACCAAATGGTTTTGACTTTTTTATATACAATTGCAGAACTGGATGAAATTCTATAAATTCCATTCCACAGAACAGACACAGAAGGGCATATTAGGGTATACATGGGCGCATCTACATATTCAATTAATGTGCTTTAGTTCAGGTGTATTAAATCTAGTACCTCCATTGTGAGGTACTGCAAAAATGTGCATTAGCTTATTTTCATATGCATTAGGCTAAAGAGTACTTTTTGTGATGCTTTAATGTGCATTAAAATAGGCTAGTGCGCATTAAATTGCACATGTAGATGCACCCATTACTGGATATTGGGATATGTAATTAAGGAACATGGGGGTTGAGGGTTTAAACAGATACTACAGATATTGTATGACATCCTGCAGTCTTCACTTAGGGAAACGTTCCTATGGAAGTTAATGAGATTTTTGGTTGAGTAAATACAGCAGAATTTAACTTATTCATGCTAGCAGCATAAGGTAATACTGAGTCTGGCAGTCAACATTTCAAAGTAGTTGTAGAAAATAAGGATTCACTCCAGTCAAACAGACAAGGGCTTAATGTATAAGAGAAGCAAAAGGATATTTACAAGAGCTGGTTGAAAAATGTCAGATTTAAAAACTCCCCTCCCCCCAGAAAGCCATGGGATATTTTGGATGAACACTTTTGCAACAATTTCCTTTGTTTTCCATCTTACCCTACTATGACCCACACCCTGAAAGCCAAACATAAAAGAGAAATTGACAGCACTTTGGAATTCAGTAATCACCAATACTGAGGAATCACCAAGTAAGATTTTTGTCAATGTTTCCAAAACACCCTGTATTTTAGGAGTCTATGAACAGCCCAGTGAAGTCTGTTCTCAGACTGAAAATGTGGGTCAAAAGCCATAGTGACATTTTAAAATCAACCTTTAAAGAAAAAAACCCCATAGAAAACATGTAGCATAACATCTCTTCCAAGCATTATACAAACATTGACTTGTTAATCCTCACAACACCCCTGTGAGGTAGGTAAGTAATGATCATTATGTTAACTCAGCTTTACAAATGAGGAAAAAGAAACACAATACTGTTAAGGCACTTGCTGTGCCTCTTGCACCACTAGGAATGGCTCAGTTCATTAGGTCAAACAACCTAGAGTTGTTCTCTGCTGTGCCACATTTCCATTCGGTCAATTAATCAATTAAGTTACTTTATAAAAAAAAAACCCTCCAAAAGTAACAAGCAATAATACTGTTAATGAAAATAGTCCTGAAAGCTCATTCTAAACCCAAGATAAAGGATTTTGAAATACATTTGATATAAAGTCACACTCTTGAGCAAAAACATAGCCACATACACTGATGAGAAGGAGTAGTGCAAGAATCAGAACTTCCCTGGCTGCCCTAAAATCTTTGTTTATACAGTACTGGCTTCCCATTACCTTTAGGAGATAGGCTGAATTACCACTGTAATATTTGCTCAATACCAGGAATGTTATAACAACAACATTCAGAAAATCAACATTTACACACTGCTTGCTGAACATATCCAGTAAGTATTTTCAGTACAAATGACCAAATAATGTGATCTTTGCTGAATTAATCCCAAATACTTAGAGGTCAGGTACAAATTAAAGCATGTCCTGATTGACTGAGAGCAAGTACATATTAATGAATCAAGTAAAAGCTATCAATTTCCTATCGTATTAAACATCACAGATTAAAATGCATGTAGACTAAATGCATGTAGACAGTAATATCTTATTCCCATGACAAGTTTAATTTCAAAGGAGCCAAGAAGGAAGTTGACATATAAAGACAAATGACTATCAAATGGCTGACTTCAGTTCAGGGTGATACCTGAAAATGCTACGTCCAAATTCTTTTCGCAGATGTGTAAGGTAGGATTCTGCTGTATTTAGCTATTCCTCCCGTGACAATTTTAATAGAAGTACCATGCATTTACAGGTCATTCCTATTTAGCAAACCACATACATGCATGCTTAACCTTAATCATGTGATTTCAATGGGGCTTAAGCACTTGCTTAATGTTAAGCATTGGCTTAAGTCTTTTGCTTAACCAAGATTTTAAAGAGAGATGAACGTAAAGATTATGGGTTCATAATATTGAATATCACTGGGTAAATCAGCACACAAAATTTACTTTAAGGCTAAAAGTTCACCTGTGCACCCACAGAACAGAATCCCCCAACACTACACCTATGTACAGAACTGTATGTTAAAGATGGAATGCAAAAGGAAACAGTCTAAATCAGAATCTCCTTGCTTTCATGGATTTGATAGCGTTGAAAAAACTTTAATGCTGATTAATTTTCAGCAAAACAGTTTTTAACAGAGCATAATTACTAATAGCAAGCCTGGAAATTGGTGACCACCCTGGGGAAATCTCACTTTTGTCTTGGCTTATAACATCCATTAACAGGTATCAACATTATTTTCACATTTTTATATGTATGTATTTATTTTTTGCTCCAACATGCACTCCTGCATACCTCTGTGGATGCATATGTACCTCATTTGTGTGTTACAGTCAGTTTGCAGGTGACAACTTATTGACAGTGGTTGATTAGTCCACTAAGATGCTACTGGCAAGAAGTAGCCCCCCCATTCACTAACTCTTCCACCCCGTCAGCTTAACATCTGTCCCCCTTCCTCATAGATGTACACTACACTGTCCAAGGGACCCTTACCTTCATCCAGTGTTCCAGTCTGTTCTGAGGCTGGTGATGGAGGTGGGGAAGGAGGCAGATTAGCTGATTCTTCAACTGCTAGAGATTGAACAATGGAAATGAGACAATGAGATACAGCAATTAATTCCTGGGAGAACACTAGATGCCAAGTACAAGCTGCAGTAGACTTTTCTGGCCACACTGGAGAATAATTTAATGGAGAGTTGTACCTAATGGATTTTCAGATATAGTCCCCTTTCAATTTATCTTTTAAACCTATAATAAAAGGAGAACATTTATTTAAAACATGCATTCATTATGTTCAGAACGATAGTTATGTTTACGACCAAATAATGTCAAATATAAAATGATCAGCCATCCTTTTCGTGTATGTTCCGTCTGCTACATTGATCAATGTTGTTTCTGGAGGAACTTTGGTTCAGAAAACAACAGCAAAATATTTAAACAAGAGGTATTTTTAGGTTGTTTCCTCATCTGTTAAAAGGACAAACAGGTGCCAAATCCCATGCTTAGTCTACCTTTGTGTACCTAGAGAACTAAGATATTGCTGGGTTTTTCGTCGTTAAAGCCTGGATACATTTTATTCATTTTGTTTGTTTGTTTCTGCTTAGTTCAACATGCTCCTTGTCATAATATAAAGGCTACCAGCTGGTGGCACCACTAGAGGCAAGAAGGCATCAATAGGGAATATCAGTCATCACATGAAGGTGCTATTCAGATGCTTAATCTGCTCAAATTTTAGATTAATTCCTAGTCAATATCTTTATATTCCCACTGATGTCAGGAGAAGATTTTTCAATGACTTCAGTGGAAGCAGAATTAAGCCATAAATAAGTTATTTTTAAAACATATTCCCTTTGATTTCTTCACTGCTTTCATAAATAAAGTTCACAGAACTAGTTCTGAGCGAGCATTTCTTCAGTTGGTACTAGGATCTATCAGGTTGGTTTTTATAGAGCTTTATTTTACAAAATTTCCTTCAATAGGGCAGCATTGTATATAACTCTAGCAGGTAAATGGGACTCTATTTGTGATTTACAGCTTGCTCCGAAACCCAGTAAAATCAATTGATTTCCTTTCCATTGACTTCACTGGGGCTTGAACTGGGCCTTTCGTACTCTGTAATCCCAGTACCCCCCATGACTTTTCAATCAAGGAACAGTTTATACAGCTATCTTTGCTGTTGAATAACTGTCACTGAGGTTCACAGATCAAATTTTTGCTAACAGATATTTTTCTCATAGTATGTTCAAGAATGTCTTCACACCCTCACCACATTCTCAGTTCTGCTATCCTTTAGGCCCTACTTTAACAAAGACCTTAAGTATATACCTAAAGTTAAATATATTGAAAGTGTTTTGCTGAATCAGGGGCTTTCATGAAAAAATGGACCTCTGTGAAAGAAGCACTATTGGGCCTTAAGTCTCTGTTGAATAAAATTCAAATAAACTCAATTGTGAAGTAAATAAACGTTGAGATCTAAATTATCAGGAGGCTGCAGCCCTTGCATATATATGCACGCAGATGTAGGCAACAGAAATGAAGATATGATGAATTTGCAAATTTTCTGTCACCCTTTCAGAGTTTCATTGGAAATTTGGCTTTAAGATTTCTACAAGACACTATTCCTTAAATTCTAAATATAAGGATTTACATACAGAAAACCTATGTTAGAAAAAAAGTTATGTTTGCAAACCATACTAAGTACTAAGAAATTAGGAAATGTGAGAAGATTGTCTGTACAATCTTAATTCAACCCTCCTTCTGTATATGTATTATGATACAGTCTTAAATGACATGTTCATGTAATATTTATTCACAGAAATCCTACCTTGTTGAGTGTAGAGGATGGGGGGTGCTTACTGAATGGGTAATTACTCAATACTTCTTTTTCAAAGTGTATGCCTTGCCCTTATTCACTGCACAGTTTCCAAAGCCTGCACTGAATACATAATTATTAATTTCCTCATGGGCTTTCTTACTGCACCCGGCATTGTAGCGTCTGAGTATTTCACACACATGAAAAAAATTATCTTTGCAACACCCTTGCAAGTGGGGATGTTATTACTATCCCCACTTTCTGTATCAGGAAATTGGACTACCAACTGAAGTGCTCACAGGTGCCCATGAATTTTGGATGCAAATTGAAAGTGTTTTTATAGGAATTATATGTTAAATGTACGACACCAATTGAATTCAGTTCGTGTCTTGGTGCTTAGCACCCCAAAATATCTCACTCTGGGCACTGAAAATGCTGAATGTTTCAGTGGACACCTGTGAAGATTTTTTGCAGTGTCTCGCCTAGCATCCCACAGGAACTCTGTGGCAGAGGCACAGAGTAGCATTCAACTGCCAAAACCATGAAACGATCTTTCTTCTGTTCTTGCAATGACTTGCACAATTCAATACATACTTCTGTCTTTCACAGCAAATGCAGCAGAGGCTCTGAATTACCTAAAAGGTGGTTCAAAAGAGGTTGGAGGTAGACTGTTCTCAGTGGTGACAGATGATAGAACAAGGAGCAATGGTCTCAAGTTGCAGCAAGGGAGGTATAATTTGGATATTAGGAAAAACTCTCTCATTAGGATGCTGGCGAATCACTGGAACAGGTTACCTAGAAAGGTGATGGAATCTCCATCCTTGGAGGTGTTTATGACCCGGCTAGACAAAGCCCTGGCTGGGATGATCTAGTTGGGGAGGGTCCTGCTTTGAGCAGAGCGTTAGACAAGATGACCTCCTGACATCCCTTCCAACCCTAATTTTCTATGATTCAATGATTCTATATATTCAAGAACCTAATTCTCTAATCAGTCCTGACTCATTTCCAAGAAGTGTCCATCCCCTCTTCACCTAAGAAATCAGGACTCCCATTGAAAAAAAAGAATATGTAATCATGTAATTAAAGACTGCATCACTCAAAAGGAATGAGAGTTCTAATACTTTAAGAACACTTCAAAAACATTTAAAATAGTTCTACTTTTCATTAAAAAAATACATAGTTAATTTCTGCTTCTTCAGGTTCTCCCAGAGATACAGGAATGGACTATATTGGAAAGCAGGGAACTCCCCTTTATTCACCCAGAATTCAGCCACATAAAACCAGAAGATACAGGGATATGAGCCTGTCGTCAGTTAAGGACTGCATTCTGTCCTCCTTGGCTGTAGGGTAGTGCAATTCTGGAGAATTATTCAGTTGGGCCAAAGGTAGGAACAATGTTGTCAGAATGGTTTAAAAATACTCCAGAGCCCTAGTTCAGGCAATAGTCACCTCCTTGTAGAAACATGGAAGCACCCTCAAAAAATAATAAAGAATTGCGGGGAAGGAGGAAAATGTAGCCCCACCCCTCCTCCCAAGACTGTCAAGACCCAGAATTTGGCAGAGGTTAACCCTTTCCTCCCTAGAGGCACTGGGACCCACAAGACACCCTTGTTCCCTGAGCCACATGATCTAGGTCACAAGAAATATTTCAGAGAGGAGCCTGACCCTCTGGGCAACAGAAATCTCTAGCTGGCTGAGTAGATAAAGAACCAGCAAGGACAGGTGCTGCTGCACAGATTGGAGAAAACCAATGATGCTACTGGATGCTTTCCCAGAGTTCAGTGTGGACATTGTTATATACTGTGACACACACACACACACACACACACACACACACACACACACACACAC
>NW_017729031.1:99270683-99271010 GCF_001723915.1 Gavialis gangeticus
TAAGCCCAGGGGTGGGGGATGGGGGGAAGGGGAGGGAGGGGGTTCGTGACACTGAGAGAGAAAGGAGATGCACACAAACCCATTACAATGGTCCGCAATGGTGGAGGAAGTGGTTTGGAGGAAGTGCCTCAGTCCACATAGAGTCTCATCGTGGTGGTCCTCTTTGGGTGGAGCAGGATTGTCCGTAGTCGAAGAATCCTCCCGAAGTGAAGTGAAGGACTGTCTGGCATGGAGGGGGGGGAGGGGCAGTTCAGGTGGTCCCTTCTGGGTCTGGTCCGGCGGTGGCTCGTGCTGGGGTCGGAGTACTGGCGGTGGCCCATGATGTGT
>NW_017729031.1:99276010-99277129 GCF_001723915.1 Gavialis gangeticus
ATAATTTGGATATTAGGAAAAACTCTCTCATTAGGATGCTGGCGAATCACTGGAACAGGTTACCTAGAAAGGTGATGGAATCTCCATCCTTGGAGGTGTTTATGACCCGGCTAGACAAAGCCCTGGCTGGGATGATCTAGTTGGGGAGGGTCCTGCTTTGAGCAGAGCGTTAGACAAGATGACCTCCTGACATCCCTTCCAACCCTAATTTTCTATGATTCAATGATTCTATATATTCAAGAACCTAATTCTCTAATCAGTCCTGACTCATTTCCAAGAAGTGTCCATCCCCTCTTCACCTAAGAAATCAGGACTCCCATTGAAAAAAAAGAATATGTAATCATGTAATTAAAGACTGCATCACTCAAAAGGAATGAGAGTTCTAATACTTTAAGAACACTTCAAAAACATTTAAAATAGTTCTACTTTTCATTAAAAAAATACATAGTTAATTTCTGCTTCTTCAGGTTCTCCCAGAGATACAGGAATGGACTATATTGGAAAGCAGGGAACTCCCCTTTATTCACCCAGAATTCAGCCACATAAAACCAGAAGATACAGGGATATGAGCCTGTCGTCAGTTAAGGACTGCATTCTGTCCTCCTTGGCTGTAGGGTAGTGCAATTCTGGAGAATTATTCAGTTGGGCCAAAGGTAGGAACAATGTTGTCAGAATGGTTTAAAAATACTCCAGAGCCCTAGTTCAGGCAATAGTCACCTCCTTGTAGAAACATGGAAGCACCCTCAAAAAATAATAAAGAATTGCGGGGAAGGAGGAAAATGTAGCCCCACCCCTCCTCCCAAGACTGTCAAGACCCAGAATTTGGCAGAGGTTAACCCTTTCCTCCCTAGAGGCACTGGGACCCACAAGACACCCTTGTTCCCTGAGCCACATGATCTAGGTCACAAGAAATATTTCAGAGAGGAGCCTGACCCTCTGGGCAACAGAAATCTCTAGCTGGCTGAGTAGATAAAGAACCAGCAAGGACAGGTGCTGCTGCACAGATTGGAGAAAACCAATGATGCTACTGGATGCTTTCCCAGAGTTCAGTGTGGACATTGTTATATACTGTGACACACACACACACACACACACACACACACACACACACACACACAC
>NW_017729031.1:99277176-99373305 GCF_001723915.1 Gavialis gangeticus
CACACACACACACACACACACACAGATACCTCTCTCTTGCAGATGCCCTGCTTTACCTAAAGGCAGTCCAGGCTGGTCTTTGTGCTGGGCTTCTTTTTCCTGTTCACCTTTCAGGACTGCTACAGCTTCAGCTGTTACTACTTGGACTATTCTTGCAGAAACTTCTTCTGTGGTAGCAGCAAAATGAACAGAACAAATACAATCTTATTAATAAAAGAGATGAAAAGAGAACACAACTAAAGCAAAGATTACACAGCCAGATTTATTCATTTGTTAAGTTCATTTTCTTTCATATATTTTGTCAAACCATGAAACACAACATTAAAGATGGAGATTTTCCAAAGATCTCAGTATATCAGTGAAAGTTTCCAGGTGCTGAGCACTTCTGAAAACCAACCCGAAATCTAAATATGTAAAATTTATGTTGAATATTACTGCTCAGAATGAGAATGACATAAGACAGCATTATTAAATATTGTTTCTCATTTTTGGTATGGGAAATATGCAGCAACTGCTAGAAATTGCAGCAACTGCAAAATTTTAAAATGATTGCTTATTAAATGTCTAGAAAGAAGCTTTTTTACATATGATTCTTCAATCATGGCATTTTACAAACACAGTTACAACAATAAACTGAACAATGGGGTTTTGACAGCTAATGTATTGAATTGTTCGTGTTTTTACACATGCTTTGGATAGTATTTTCCCCCCAAAATTCAGAAAAAATGGATTTCTTTTCTGTGGATGTATCAATATTCCCTTATTCACTAGTACACATATCCTTCTACTTGGGGCCAGATTTAGTTTATATTAATACTTTATTTCCTAGGTATATCTGATCGAAGGGTAAAAATAAGTTTCAGACTGAGGCCAATTATATAGACACTGAAGACAACTGAAACCACAGCCACAACAGATATCCATTCTTGTATAATACCCACACTTGCAGCATATAATAATAAATCTACGTGTTGCTGAGGAGAGCTAGAAACTGCAAATTAAAGAACAGATTGACTTTTATTTGTATATGTTTAGGATTGGGAGTCCAGAAAAAGGATGACAAAGCTGATAGGGAAATACAGATCGCCCGAGCGAGGGACTAACAATAGAGGGATGGGGGTGAGGAGGGGAATGCAACTAGGTTACAGGAGATACAATGTTAGCCAATTAAGCCCAGGGGTGGGGGATGGGGGGAAGGGGAGGGAGGGGGTTCGTGACACTGAGAGAGAAAGGAGATGCACACAAACCCATTACAATGGTCCGCAATGGTGGAGGAAGTGGTTTGGAGGAAGTGCCTCAGTCCACATAGAGTCTCATCGTGGTGGTCCTCTTTGGGTGGAGCAGGATTGTCCGTAGTCGAAGAATCCTCCCGAAGTGAAGTGAAGGACTGTCTGGCATGGAGGGGGGGGAGGGGCAGTTCAGGTGGTCCCTTCTGGGTCTGGTCCGGCGGTGGCTCGTGCTGGGGTCGGAGTACTGGCGGTGGCCCATGATGTGTTCCACGTAGATGTCGCAGGACCAACGGATGGTGTCGGACACCATGAGGCAGCGCATCAGCTTGGCGTAGCGGCGGGAGACGCGGCAGGCACACAGGACGCTCTCGTTGCTGGGGTCCCAGGCTCCGAGCATTCCCATGATGAGCGTGTTGACCATCACATCGTAGCCACGGCCCCTCAGGGTGTCGGCCAGCAGGGCGTACTTCTCCCACTTGCAAGCCCGGGCGTCGGTGAAGGCTTGGCACCGGTTCTTGAAGGGGATGGTGACATCTACAATCATGACCTTCTTGGCCTCTCTGTTGGTGATGACTATGTCAGGTTGCATCTGGCTCTTGCAGCCTGGGATGGTGCGGTTCATGGAGATCTCCCCCACTGCGGCCAGGATGACGCTCACCAGGTGGTCCTGGACAGTGTTATGTTGGAGCTGCCAGGCTCTGGCGTGCGACTTGCAGCTGCACAGCACGTGGGGGAGGGTCTCTGTGTCAGTGTCCAATGATGACATCATGGACTATTCGTTAATCAATGACAGCAAAGATGAAAGCTTACTCCTTAGCACTTACTTCAGCTAAATTATGTGTTGGCAGGGAGCATATATTAGTTGATGCCCTATATGTATTTCTGCTTTAACAGATGTACTAGCTTTTAACTGATGTTATCTTAAAGTTCTCATGAACATTTCAAATTATTTCTTTTCCTTTCATTTTTCGTCAGCATTCAACATGTTCAGTATGTACAAGGCAGAACATACTGTTTGGAAACCTCTTATATAACATCAGTGATTTAATACCAGATTCACTTATATAGTTACCAAAATAGTTGCATAGTTATTGAAATACACATAGATTTCACTTATTAGAATAGCTCATTTCCCAAAGCTGACTACTATGTATATCTGCTTCTGTTGACCTAAGTATATGGATTGTTGATTGAAGCCAATGGATTCCTTCCACAGTAATATATGTATAAAAAAGTCCAAAGCAGATGAGATGCTTGGCAGGTGGGCAATTGGGAGTAGTAGCCCTCTAGCACGCTGGCTACTTTCTGCAGCATCGTACCTAGAATCCTGTTGGCCCTGGGTGAACTTTTAGTATTGGGCTTCTCTTTGCCAGAGATAATGATAATAATAATTTTTAAATTATCATTTTTGGGCCCCCTTTTTGTCTGGACCCTGGGTGGCCAACCGGTTCACCCATGTCTGTGTCCAACCCTGACTTTCTGGAAACCTACGGAAGCCCCCTATAACAATTCTGCATACTGGAATTTTGCAGTACCCTTCAAGATTGGGCATGCAAGGAGCAAGGGACGTCCATTTTATATTGCACTTCTCCTGATTATCCATCATTTTCTCCTCCAAATTATCAAGGATAAAGCCAATATGGAGCTATACTTGTAAGGTCTTATTAGGTGTGAAGAATGGAAAAGGAGTTTGGTAGGTGTAGGGAGCAGTCCATGGATGTGCATGTTACAGAGGACATTTCCTCCACTTAAAATAACCATCACCATCAAATTCATTCATCACCACATGTCAGTAAATGCTTCCTCCCCATTTGTGTTTGTTAAACCCAGCTGCAAGTTTTCCCCAAGAGGATGCAACACCTTTTGCCAGTTTTCATGAATTGGCAGTTTTCAGTAGTTACTGTCCTGTTGACAGAAGCAACAACACTAAGTCATCTACAAAACTGTACAGTTAACTAAAATTGATTCACTGGAGTGGGGAAGTTTGGACCCAGGCCTAATTTGGGGTGCTCCTGCATGACTTAAACTTTCCATGATTTATTTGGACATGAACATTTTAACCAAAAAAACTGAACAGATTGACTTTTGATTTGTGAGATGCAGATCCTAGCACACATTGGGATGAGTCCGTATCTGGTATTCTGGGAAGAAACACAGAAACTAAAGACAGAAAGCACCTACTTGGTCATCTCCAATTCATTTCCCAGCCAGTATAGGACTTTCTCCAGAAGCATATAACAAAATCTTAATAACAGTTAGCTTCCCTCTTATAGATTCACTTATTTGCATTTAATCTGGGTCAACGGTGTTCCCAGACCCTTCACAGCCCTACAGGCAGATCCCACCATCTCAGTTCTTATCCTAATCTCATTTCCCAGACATAATAAACATGCTGGAGAGAAAAAGAAAGAGAGAGCCTGCTCAAATACCGACAATTTAAATTTCAGACATCTCCAAAACAAATTTTAAAAAAAGCAACTGCCTCTGGGGATTTTATCAAGTAAGGCTCACTGCATAGCACTCCTTTGATGGATATTTTTGGTGACACAGGAAGCGCAGGCTGTTCAGCAGCAGAACAGTGTTTTTGCTGTAAATGACTGCTGCAAAAGGACAGACACATTTGCACTAATGGACACTATAAATAGCACATCCAATGGGTAAGTCAAATCCTTGAAGGGTAGCTATTGAAACTTTTTATAGGTTCTTAATCTTCACGGTTCAGTTAAAGTTCAAGGAAGACTAATGATAAATAACAAAAACAAAACAAAAAACACCCCCCAACTCCCTCCCCCCTCAAAAAACCCAACTAGCTGCAATGCTAGGCAAATTCTTCCCAGCAAAGACACTGTGAGTTGCTCAGAGATTTGCAGGTGCTGAGTAACACAGAATATGAGTTCCTCACTGGTAACACGAAACTTTTATGGAATATCAGCATGGATCTTGGTTTTCTCTGATAAAATATCCCCAATTTTTGGACTACAAATGTAACCCAAAATCCACATTTTCCTGTGATTAAAATGAAACACCACTACTATATAGATATCTATCAATCAATATATACAGTAGTGGTGTTTCATTTTAATCCAGGAACAATGTGGATTTTGGGTTACTTTTTTATCTGAAAATTGGGGATTTTTTTATTCGGGAATCCCAGTTTTCTCTGATTATCAGCAAGTTTCCACTTATTTGTTCTAGTCACTACCCTTTTTTAAGTCAAAGATGTGATATTCATGATGACTGATTCAAATGTCCAATATTACATTTTGAGAATGTGAGAACAAAAAGGACAAGATCACTAAAGAAAAAAAAGAATGAAAAGAAGCCAATGAGGATCAGACCCAAAAGGCATTAACCTGTTTAACTAAGGAAGCACTAAGACAACTTAAACCAAAATTAAAACTCAGCTGAGTCAGAAAGCTTGGCTCCTGGGCCAGAATGAGCTTTATCCATCTATGACATCTAAAGTTGAGGAGGCAACTTGAGGAAAGCTGAGATTCAGGGTATATCTACATCACCTCTCTGTTTTTGCAAGAAGCACGTGTTCTTTAGTGCATCCCACATACTGACTCTCACTTTCACGGGACATTCCTGGAGATGAGGCAATAAAACTTTTGGGGAAATCCACTACAACCACTCTCAGGCCAAGTAAAGACATTATCCTTTTACTGGTGTAAGTGATCAGAACCGGTCTATACCTGTAACAGAACAGAAGTTTGGCACACACAAACTGGTTTAAAAATGGCAGAACACAGTCTAAAATGTGCCACCCTCCTCCCCAACCAAAGGGTAAATGTGTGTTCTGTTCACTACACATTTAAACTACACCACTTACAGAAAACCACATAACTTTGATTGATTGATTCCACTTCAGGCTGGTTGAATGTCTATCATTAGCTTCAAACATACTGGAGACTGAGGTGTAAACATCCTCAGCAAGACCTGAGAAGCAAGTGGATGAGGAAATGGGCCACCTTGGATCCGCCTCCTCGCAAGTAAATGGTGACAGTGCAGATTACAGTGAAATAGAACTGTTTCTGCTTTCACTGAAGATTGACATAAAACTAAACGTATTGTTAGAAACTAACTAAGCAATTAAAATAGAGCCAACAAAAATAAGGTCTACTAGGTAGCAGTGCATGATATTAAGAAAACGCAAAATAAAACCAAGTTTTGTGCTACAAATGTGGTTAGGTAGTCAGAAATCAACCCAGCCTAATCTTCTGCCCCATACATGCATTGTACTTGATTCTGATCATATCTCTGTCATAAAGATAAAGCCCTGAGTATAATTTGTCTTAGAGATTATTGACCTGTTTTATATGATGCTACAGAGCGCACAAAGGCCTGCTCAGCTTGCAAGAAGTGACAGGGCATGCAGAGGATGAAAAAGCAGTACACCTCAGCTCTTTAATTGAAGCAGAAGAGACTCCTGGATTTATTTCTGAAAGTTTCTAACCAATGGCACCCTGTGTCTTTCTTCTCCCACTTCCTCATTGCTCCCTGAAACCCGTCTTTTTGACATTCTTGTACTGGTGCTCTGTTGTATTGATCAACATCGCAGCCACCATGTAAGTTTGAGCTTGCCTGGCAGTCACATTGCTGTAGGCCTCATACTCTTGGGAAGGGTTTCTTCCGTCCAGTGGAAGTACGTAACCAAATGATCAGTGTATATTATGATAACACTCCTTCTCCGCCTAGTTCCTAAGTCACAGCTCTTCAGAGCCTGACTCTTTAGCTCAAAGTTTAATGACTTGCCTTAGTTCTTACCATTCTATTTTCCCCTAATGTAAATTCCCAAACTTCACTCACCTTATTCACACCATCTCTCATTCCTTCCCATTTCCGTTTTCATTCTCCCAGCAGCAATACAGGAAGAGATAACTCTTGTGAAACACATGCACTGCTTTAGCTCCCTGTAATCCCATTAGTGTGCAGTCCTGTGCAACTCATTTGGGAGAAGAATCATCTGTGGTTATTCTCCCTACCAACAGACTTTTCACATGCTACTAGGATGAAAATGGAAGTCAAGCTTGCAGTAGTGGTAGAAAATTCCACTGGCTTTTATAAAAAAAACCAAACCTGGCTGTAGCATATATGTAAGTTTAGATTACTGCAACTGTACAGTGTAATGAATGTCCTAGAAAGGAAGTGCAATTAGAGGGAAGCAATGAAGGACAACTGGGAAAAAATGCTCTAAATAGATGGAGGATTATATTGGGTTGCACAGTGTTGTTGTAGTCATGATAGTTCAGGCGCTATGCAAGAAAACCCTGCTTCAGATTGTACGTTCATTCACAATGCCACCTATTAGGTCCAGACCAAGAAAATGAAAAGGGTGAAAGAGAACTCCTGCAGATCATTTGCAGGCAAAGCTAAGAAAAGATGAAGACAACAATAAAGAATGAAATAATTTTGCTACAGCTTTGGCAAGAAACTCAGGGAGGGCCTGGTGAAGAAATTAGCTTCGTATGTGCTTATGAGATTAAAAAAACCAAATGATGTCAGACAGAAAGTTCCTGTCGGGATTGCGCCTGTCAGGAGACTCAGTAGGGTGCAGAACAGTTTCCAAAGTAACCGATGCTAATTGTTGCCAAGGTAGAAACAAGTCAACAATGAAAACACTGACTAGGTTGCAGTTCTCAGATGAGCAAACCTCCTAAATAAGAAGGAGAGATGGAAAGTTACTATTTGTTATCTATGACTTATCTGAAAAGCAGCTGGGGCCTGCAGAAATTCTTTTGTTCTGCACTGCATTGCAGTGTGAAGAAGCAGGAAAAACCAGATAGCTATTCTAGTTGTTTAGCAACCTCTGTTACTAGACACTCATTTAGGACCAAGTCTCAAACTTATGCTAAATTCCCGTAGAAGTCAGTGGGCATTCTTCCTTAAGGACTGATCATGATCGCTCAGTATAAGTGGTGAATTACATGTCAGCACAGGGAAAATGGTAGTGGTGCGCTTTTGAACTAAAGCACCTCTGAGGTGTTTTAGTTCAAAAGCACACCACTGTCATTTTCTTTGAGCTGACACGCATTTCATACAACTGTAAGCATTGCAGTGCCAGGCGCTTTGAAAAGCGCCTGGTGCTGTGGCACCTACATGTGTAAAAATGCCCTCTGTTTTGACCTTGTGAGCTGCGTGCTAAAAAGTAGGGTCCCGCAACAATATCAAGCAACTATATGATATACAAAAACCCAACATGGCAATTGGCCATATGATACTTAAATTAAAAATCTGACAACGGACCAGGAAACAGGACAGATCAGAGGAATTCAAACAGGCTACCCTCACCTCGTAACTCATGGATTTATCCATGATGATGATGATAGTGACTGGAAGCGATTACCATCTGAAGGTAGCTTGGTGGCCTGCCAAATGAGCTAATGGTCTCTCTCAGTCTGTTTTCTAATGATAGAGAGTCTACATCACAAAAACAGTAAGCTAATTAACACCAGTGATTGCAAACTCACCACACAGCCAAGGAATGATCAGGAATGGAGACTGAATTAGTCTCTCAGACTTCTAGAGGCATAGCTCATTGAGATAAGGCATTAGACACATCAGTGATATACAGCAGGAAAGCTTGCATGCTATCACTGCTTGTGCCATACTTCTGCAGTGATAAATATAGGATGCCAGACAGCCTATTTTTTCCCCCTACCCACATTAATGGTGAAATCCTCTCCCACATGATTATCCAGAGTAAATAGGTTTAGCAAGGAAGAGCTCATCACAGGGTGTAATCCTGCTCTTCAGGCTTCACAGTGCCCGCTGTCTCACTCCTGTAGTAACCTCTGAGAGTGCTATCTTCAGATTAAAAGCAGAACGGTGCTTGCATGCTCACTGTACTTTTTGAATTCTGAATAAGGACTTTCACTTCAGAGCACTCCTTCTGTCTCTAACCTACTTGGCTTTAGGAAAGCACCCTCACTTGTAGTCTTCCTTGGAAGCTGTTCCAATCATCACTGATTTAGGGTTAATTTTAGCACAAGTGTTTCAACGATCAAGTTTAAAAGCTATTTTTTCCCCTCAGAAAACAAGTGATTATAATAGCAATTAACTATTTGAAAGCTGCTTTCCTGTCTTATAAGAAAAAAAAAGATCAAATCCTCCAACGCAAGGAAGACAGCAGAAAAAATGGCAGAAACCGTCAAAAGGGAGCGAATAAACACTGAGATTAAGGGATCACAAGTTTTATGACACAGGTTTTGTCTGTTGTTCGCTTTTTGTGTATGATACTTACAACCTACAGAATTTTTCAGCCATAGATTACAAAGGTTTCATAACACTAGCTTTTTTCAAAAGATGAGGTTGTTGGCCTCATGCCCCACCCTCAATTTGGAAGACTAGGACATTCTTCGTAGTCTGGTCTTTACCCTTTGACCCGTTCATCATGGGAGACCGCACTGGTACACCATGCTACCAGCAACACTTGTCAGGGATACAGAGATAAGCAAGCCACTCCATTACATCAAAGTGGGCATGTCTTTGGCTTAAGTTAAGGGGGTTCTATGCCCTTGAGGCCTGGGAGAGCAGGGGGAAAGAGAGATGACATGGTAAATATAAATTATTACCCTCTTTAACAAATCAGGAAAGAGAGCCACAGTGACAATAATTGTGGGCAGTTCAATTTCTGAGCACAACACTTTGGGCCTAATTCTCACTAGTGCTGAGTAATGAGAGCCCCAAAAGAAGCTGATGTAATCAGCGGTTGTCCTGCATCTCTAAAGACCATGCCCAAAGCTTGAAGTGAGCATCCAAAACCAAGCCACGTAAAGCCAGTGGCTACTTTGGATAATTTGACAGTGAGGGACTTGATCCAATTAACCTAAAGATTTAGTGGCAGATTCAAACCCAGGGCACAGGTCTTCTGATTCCCAGTTCAGAACTAGTATTAAGAAAAAAACAACCAACCCTATAACATGCTTGTTACTCTGAATGAAGAAAAACTCCTAGAACACCATAATTTATTGTAATCCCACTGCAGGACAAGTTTTCTTTTCTACCATTGGATGGAGAATGCTTGTGATCCTACTTTTTAAAAATGATGGGCCATATTCTTAGCTAGTGAAAATAGATATAACACCAGGGAAACCAGTGAACCTTATTTACACCAGCTGAGAATATGGCCCTTGGTTCTAATGGTTAAACTGAAACAGATATTTACAACTGCAACCAGAAAAAGTACCAGTTACTTGAATAATAAAGACCCAGGTCTTCCCTACAGGGAGTCTGCATGGTTTTTAATTTTTTCAATCATATAACATACCTAACATACAGAATTCAAATATTTGCTCTCAAGTGGATTTAATGGTTGCAATATTTATCCATTAGTAGGTTCTTGATCTTGATGTCAGCGACATCCACAGTAATTGGCAGGTGAACAGGAAGGCAAATAATGAGAATGTGGGCTTTAAAATTAACCTTCTAACTCACACAATTAAAAAAACCCAACCCTCCCACTTGCATTACAAACATTTCAACTTTCATTTGTTATGTATCATTTAGAGTGCTTAACAACAAAGTATAAATACTAAGTTACCTCTCAAAAATAAATGACACCGATGTCAACAGGTTCATTAGATAAAACGAATGTTTTTCCTATAGAACATTCAAAATTATAATTCTACAGGGTCATAGTTCACAGTGGGATGGTGGGACAGTATACCTGAGATTATAAACCCAGTCCACTCTGGTGGTAGCCTTGTATATAACTACAAATTGAATGTAAAGTAGATGTTACCATTCTGAATTTTTTACTGGGATAAGTGATGAGACAAGATGCACCACACATTTTATTCTGCAATATTTAAAAGGAGGCATTAACCCATTTTTTTAACATTTCTGATTTCATTTCTAATACAAACTACCCTTTTTGAGTTGGAAAGTGCAGCACACTGGCCATTTTACGATTTCCACATAAATGCACAATACAACAATTCCCATATAATAGAACATAGATAAAATTTAATTTCCATTTAATGGAGGCACTGATATGTATCAGATCACTCTTTGGACGACTTGACCCTTATCAAGAATTTTAATAGTTTGCAAACTTTGGTAAAATATTGAGGGGTTATATGGAACACTTTTCTGATAGACTTTGATTTGCTGAGGACTGTCTTGACTATACCTTTCTCCCTGTTATCTCAACAGATCTCATTTGTGGACTCAATATCAGAAGACCTATTTAACAATCATAATAAGATCTCCTCCAGTGCTTTCATAGCCACTGACTGACTGGCTCTTCAGTTAGTTTCTCCTCCCCACTGCTCTGCTTTCCTGCAGCTTTCTCCTTTTCTTTCCTCCATCTTCCATGCTCTATCTCATTTCCCAATGCTTTTCATTAGTCACACCCTCCTTTTCTCTCTCATATGTCCAACCTGGTTCCACTTATTTCTCTTTCTTCTCTCATTTTCCTATGGCTTAGTTCCCTCCTGTTCCAATATCAGAGTTCCCTTTCCTTTTTTCCTAACCTGTTGCACCTGTCAAAATCTGGTTCTCAGTTCTTCCTGGAAAGCCTTCTTATTCAACTTGTTATCTCTGTGATCAGATTTCTCTGATGCCCATCATTGCCTTGGCTCAACCATCTTATGCTGACTCTCTTCTGTAGATGCTTCGACTCTACTTCATCACTATGTTTTTCACTGGGCAACTTCGGTTATTTTTACACTGAGACAGAAACTCCAAATCTCAAAGGCACACACCTGGCCAAATATGAAAGATATCCCGCCTGTGTCAGGAACAGTTTTGAAAGCTTTAATCAATCATCACTCCCATCTCCCCAAACAAACAAACACCCAATCTGTGTTCATTAGTCAGATGCCCTTAGTGCATTGCCTAGTGGCTGCAAAACATAACATCACAGTTCCTTTATCCAGTCAATAAAATAGAAAAGTCAATAGCAAATGTCAAATAAAAGTCAAATAAAGTGATGCTTTAAAAATGGCTCCTCATTAATGCACATACACAGGGAATCAGTATTTCCTGAGTCAGACCTTTTTAAGTGTACTGTCTGAAACTAATATTTGCTACTCGTAGCAGTTCAGAACTCTTGTAGATGTGGGAGATAGGTTGTATTCTATTCTGCCTGATGTATCATCAATCCAATTGCCAATTAATTGGTGATACTATAACACCATGTGCCAAACAATCAGCTAGCATAAATCAGCACAGTTCCCTTGATTCAAGAGGCTGATTTACATCAGGTGAAGATGTCAACTGTATGTATGAAAGCTCCTATATTTTTAGATTTGCAGTGCTCATAGAAGAAAAAACATTTTTACTTCAAAAAATTAGATGTTATATTTAATTTGACTTCTAGTTCTTTGAGGGAGAATATATATGTGGAGCTACTATCTTGTTTTTACACTCACTTTTCTGTCCATCAATGCATCTTGAACAAACAGAGTTTAATGAACAAACATTCTGCAAATGCAAATGGGTGAAGAGGTACCCAAGTCAAGGAGCTGCAGCTGTTTATACCAGCAGACAATTTGGCCCTTACATTTCTCTTTCAGTGCCTTCTATAGCTCATTTTAATTACTTTTTAGGTTGTTTCCTGAAGCTTTCTTTTTAATTTAAAAGCTGTCCTGCATACATGTCAAAAAGGAACACTAATCTTTATGTACAGCCCACAGGGTTTATCATTATTCTTTTTTCAGTGATTAAAAATCATATTCTGTCAATACAGCACAATCCTGACACATTCCATTAGTAATCTAGGAACAAGCAAATGCAGTAATATAGTGCCCTTTCCCCTTTAAGGCTTATACTGCCAGTTACATACTGCTTAGGCAACTAGTTCTGCAGTGCAGCACCAGCTGCACAGTTAATCTGCTCTGAGCATTAGTTCCCTAACTACTACCCTGACTGTATCAAGGCAGACATCTTTCTCTTACTGATTGCAATGAATGATTCTGCATATTTACATATGCATGTGGCCAGGCACGCTTACACATACACACATACATAACAAAGTAAACCCAGCAGAATTCTGATTTGCATATGAATGATCTGAATCCCTATGAAACAATTCAAAGTCACATGGAGAGGAATACATTTTACAGTTATTCTCTTCTTTGCTGAGGTTTGTGTCCTGCTAGGGGAGGATGCAGAATTTTGCAAAGGGGGTGGGGGACAGGAGTAGCACCTGCATTTCAGGGGTGACTATACTCGACTCCCAGCTTCCTTCCCACCACACATTCAGGCAGACCACACAGCAGGAGCCTCCACAGACTTATTTAAGTCCACAAAGCAAGTAAGAATCCCTTGCCCTCCCTCTCTGTGCTCACAGGCATAGCCCCTTCTCTCCCATCCCTTGCCAACCCTGTCCTCGCTTTCCAGTGTGTGGGGGAAGCTCCAGAGCCACTCCTACCCACTTCAGCTGGGCTGCATGGGACTAGACTTAGCTGGGGACAGCAACAGGAGCAGAAGAAGTGGGTTTTCCTTCCCTACACCTGCTCCTGGGGGTACTGGGCAAGATGGAGGAATGCACCCTGCTGCCACTGCTGCTGCTGTTGTCCCTCGATCAGCCCAGCCCCCCTACCCCCAGGACAGTGGGAAAAGCAGTAGGCAGTATCAAGTGTGGAAGGAGAAAAAAAGGGGTGAGGGGAGGGGACCTGCCTCTGAACACAGATGGCAAGTGGTGTGGGAGGGGGTAACTCAAAGTCCTGCTTTGAGGACTTAAAAAAGTCCCCAGAGTTTTCTGTGGTGCAGTGTAGTCTGAAAGGGGGTGTGCAGCTACACCCCTGCATGCCCTCTGGATTCGCCTTTGTGTCCTGCTCATCATTCCTGTATGGCTTCTTTCTATTGGCACTGTTCACACTAGACTGGGCTT
Organism: Gavialis gangeticus; assembly: GCF_001723915.1. Lineage (NCBI taxonomy): Eukaryota > Metazoa > Chordata > Crocodylia > Gavialidae > Gavialis > Gavialis gangeticus. The sequence continues at coordinate 99,290,245 of NW_017729031.1, forward strand.
TTTAAGGAATTTGCCCTCCTCAGTTATCATCCCCTAAGCTGACTGACCCTTCGTGACTGTTCATATTGTCTTCCCACCCCGTTCCTCCCTGTTGGTACTACTGGCCCACACCCTAAGTAAATGAGGATCCAAAGGTATTCAAACAGATGTCTGGAGACCACAAGTCATTCACAATCCTGATTCAATAAAAAGGATGTGTTGTGTTATGGTAAAATCCACACAGTCGCATAGTCCTATATTGCAATAAGATCTCAAATTCTGAGCTTGTTTCACCTGGCAGTCTGTAGCCTGTAATCCTTATACAGTAAGTAAATTAGCTTTGTACAGGGATGGTTAACTTAAGACAGTCAGACCTTGGATGGAAATAGGGGAGGAAGACACATGTCTCCTTCTTAGGGTAGATGGGCAAGAAACTCATATAAATGCACTCTATGCTTGCAGCACTAAGCAAACCAAGCATACTCTGGCAGAACTTTTTCTTTCAACCTCCTAGGACTGTATTGCTTCCATCTCTATGATGCCCAGGAGGGCCCTGCTCCATAGCCTCTTCTGGGACAAGGATTTATTCATTGCAAGAAGTGGGGAAGATTGATCTAAAAGGGTCAGACCTTTAAAAAAGAAAGGGCTATGAAAGCTCAAGACCTACAGGCAGAGGAATGGTTTAGAGGAGAAAAAGGTGAAAAAAAAACAGAGAGAGAGCATTAAATATATTGACATTGCCCTAAATGATACATGCAGAATTATACCAGGCTGTCTAAAACCCACCCCTGTTCCCTGCGAATATATACTATCTGGTATAGCGCCCCCTTACATGAGGAGGAAGGTAGTAGGTGACACTGACTGGCAGGTACACGAGTCAGATGACCACCATCAGCTATATGGACATCAATCAGTGCATCGTCATTTCTCGTGAAGAAGCAGCTTTTCATCCTCTACCACACCATTGACCAGGTCACCAGAATCAGCCAGAACTACCCTCTGGGAAAAAGAATGGGAGAAACTAGGCAACAAAGTTGCTGAATGGAGCCAACTCCCAGTGAGGAGTTAGCATCCAGCTCCAATTAAAAAAGGCACACATGGCAGAACCTAAAGAGATTGAGTGTGGGTCTTGGTAGATGCAGCTTTCTCATGAAATCATGGGGCCTTTTGCAACTGGCCAATGTATTTGTCAGGAGAAGCAAAGCACAGATGATCTCCTGAGATGCCCTGTAGCACCACAATGCACCCCACAAGATTTGTCAACACCAACACCAGAAGCAGTGGCCTGTGCAGAATACTGGGAGCAGACCATATAGAAAGGATGGACTGGAGACAATGAAGAAGTGAGATAACATGCAAAAAAGCAATAAGAAACCACAGTGAAAATGGAGCAGAAAAAAATGAGGATTTAATGCGACAATACTATAATTTGATATTTTGATGTATCAAAATAAAAAGGAAGAGTTAAAGTGAAAGGAAAAAGAAATTTTGCATATGCAGACAGAAGAAATCAAACAGTTACTACACAACATTAGAAATGACCAGCAATCAGCACGGTACCATTATGTTAGATTGGGCACTGATAATACACAATAATCATGGCTAATCCTACTCCTTCTCTAATGCAGCTGTTGTTCTGATTAAATCAGTTTTGATATATTAGTGCTACCCTACACAGTGTAGACAGCAGAAATTTCTGTTCCTCTTTGTTAATACTCATCTATTTAGATGCATGAAAGCAGAATTAGGTGAAAGTTAGTTGTATTAACACTTTAGATCACACTGGGCATGTCTACTTGTGCTGCTAAGGTGCCGTTGTTACTGTGCCATCATTTAGTACTTCCTTTTGAAAGTACTAAAAGACAGTGCAGTAACAGTGCATACTATACCATGCATGCTGTGCAGTTATTTTTAGGCATTACATCGCCGTAGTGATGCACTATAATGCAGGAGTGCATCGCTGTGGTGATATAGCTGTGGCATCACAGTTTTTGCCCATGGACAGTATATCACCATAGCATGTTGCTATGGAGACATAGTGTCATGTGCAGACTCTCCCACTGTGGCTGAAAGTAGCCCCACCTTGATCATGCACTCATAAGAACTAGACTTAAGGAATGAAAAATTACCATATGAAATGTGGTAAAATACATAGTTTCCCCTAAATGCATACTTCTCTCAATGAAACTGGTTTCCATCAGAAGTTGAATCTATTCAGCACTGAGTTAAAATGACTTTCTGAAAAGAACCATCGGGTTTTCCCAGCTCAGATAATGATACCTTATGCTTATTTTCTACAGGCTCTACGCAGTTGTCTGCATGACAATGGTACCTTTAAAGTTTTGGCTAAGTCTGTTCCCAAATATAGAAAAGGATCTCCCGAACATCCCTACCTATGTAACTGAGTCTTTGTTTCAACTTTCTGCAGGTCAATAAGCAGTTCCTTGCACCTGCCAGCATTTTTGCACACTGTGTGCAATACATTAATGGAGATAAAAACATCAAGACTTTGATGTTTCTGTAGTGTCTTCTCTCAACAAACTCTCCAGGCACAGCTAACTTAGTTGCATGATAATGCTGCAAGATAGATACTATTAACATATTAGACCTAGGAAAAACTGATGCACAGGAAGGCTGAAATGATTTGCCCAAGATCACACAAGGAGTCTGTGGCAGAATCAAAAATATAACCCAGATCTCACTCTCACTTGCACTTCAAGCCCAAACTCTTCATAGGCTGTGTGTAGACGAAATGTGTGCATGACACTTTAAAGTGGGTTATATGCTTTTGCACGGTTTTAATGATGTTGGTGTTTGCATGTGTTGGTGGCATATTTTGTACAGTAATTCCAGCTGCTGTACCAAATTCAGCAGTGTAATACACCTTAAATGACTTGGGGCACAGCAAACTAAAACTCCTCAGAGGAGTTTTAGGCACTACATCGCCTTGGAGGAGTTTTAGTTTGCTGCCCTACAGGCATGGAGCAAAGCACTGGGCTCCATGTAGCTCAGGGGCTCTGCAGGAAGCCTGTGTAGGCAGCCTGGCAGCAGCCTGGGAAGGTAGACTATGCCCAAGAGAAAAAAAAGTGGCAATCTGCTTGCCTGAGCTGTGTGGCAGCCTGGTGCTTCGCTACACAGCTGTGGTGCCCCCGGGACAGACCAAGCCAGGTGCCTACGGGTGGGTGCCACCTGGGGGGGTCTACCACCGCTGTAGAGGGAAGCACAGGCCTCCCCCACCCCTGCAGCCCAGGGACCACTCCACCCACCGGCAGCTCGCCCTCCCCTCCCCACTGCTGGAGAAGCAGGTAAGTGCATGGGTGTGTGCACAATATGGGGGTTTACTTCCCCCCTAAATTGAAGCAGTGTTTTTAAAACCCACTGCTTCAATTTAGGGCCCCCATTATGTCTACACATGCCCATAGATATTAAGAGGGGGAAGTAGGACAGCTAACTACTGTATACGTATCTCATCTAAGACTAGCTGTCTTATATACACTCTCATTCCCTCAGTCCTAAGACGCCAACCAACTTTTTATTGTTACCACTTAAGAAAAGGTCAATGAGCAGTTACTGTTAATAAGAAGTTATTGCTACTATTTAAGAAGCAGTTATTAATATTATTGTGATTATTACATCTTATTGTGCTATTATGTTGTTAGGCTTACTACCATATGATGCATATATTATAGTTCATATTGTAGTATGCTGTTATAATAATATTAGTGCGCTTATTAATATGTGATTGTTATTAAGAAAAGTAAAAGATAAAAAAGGGGTGTAAGTTGTAGCTGCGTTGGTCTAAGGACATAGGCAGACAAGGTTCTTTTACCTGATATCTTTTATTAGACCAACTTAAGTCTAATAAAGTATAAGAAAAGGTATCAAATTCACCCAAAGAACCTTGTCTGCCTAATTTATATATATTAAAAAGCACTATATGCCCGATTTTTCAATCTTTACTGCATTATCAAGAAAAGAAAAGTGAGAGAAGAAAAAGATTTGTTCTGAACGTTCTGAACTCTGGCTAAGAGAGGAAGCCCACTCAAAATTTTAATCAAAACTAAAAATATGCCATGTTTCTTCTGAAATGGAGACATTCCTTCAGACAAAACTTCTCCTTGACTACCACGGGTGCCTGAGCGAAGGCAACAGAATCTGGCCTTTGATTGCAAACTGCACTTATCTAATTTCCTTGCTTCTCCACATAGCTGACTCCCTTAACCTTGAGAGGCAAACACTGAGGAAGAGTCTCGCTTCCTTTGTCAGATGGTCTGAATCCGGCTCAGGCGCTTCACAGAGAGGCTGTTCAGCCTGCTGCAGGTCCATCCCTGAATGCTAAATAAGCTCCCAGACTGCATACTTTCTCTCAGTGGAGCTTAAAAAGAAATCTCTGTCAGTGCACTGAGATGTTGGCATGGCAACCTGGAAAGAAAAATCTGCAGCCCCTGGCAATCTTAGGAGTAGTAGCAGCTTGTTTATGTGACTTGTTATTTTTAAATGATTTTGCGGCATCTGCCCTTTTTACTTGGGAAAATGAGGGAAGATGTTCTTGCTTTGTATGTATGAAGGAGAGTATATATTTAATTTTCTTCATGCCGTGGTGTACCTGCATGCAACTAGACGTATATTTACAGGGGGCAAAGGGAGATCATGTGCTGTGCTAGAGAAATGCTGGTCTAACTTGCAGTGTCTTCTGTTTGAGTTTGTGACTAGATTTAGCAGTACTTAAAAGCGCATAAAAATCCACACACATTAGTTATCATAAAGGGAAAATGGGATCTGCAAAGAATGTAGGTGACTTGGTTAATGACTGGCACAAGACTTGCTCTAGGCATTGGCAGACTCCCCCATCCTGGACTGCCTATGGTTGCTAGCAGAGGACAAGGAAGCTGTAAAATGAGACACAAAATCCTCTTGGGCCACAGTCCATGACTGCAGCCAGCGAAGATGCATCCCAGAGGGATCTGCCTCCTCCTTTTGAAGTAGAAGGGAAATTTGCAGAATTTCATCCAACTAGCTGATTTTACTCTGATTAAAACAAGAATCCCCAGAACCCTTGAAAAATAATGCTTTGCGGTTTTTTAATGGACCTTTGGTGAGATCCTCTCAACTCAGCTCTGCACTTAATGGAAAATTATATCCCATTTGTACAGAGTCTAGTGCAATGAGCCCTGATTTTGAGCAGGACCTCTCGATGCTATTATACTATTAATGAAACTCCTACTACTCCTAGTAGATGGCTGGTTCTAAGCAAATAGTGAGGCAAAAGCTCACAACCTCAACCAAACCAGCAGACGGTGGAATAGTAGCAGGTATGCTGAAAAGCAAGGCTTTGTCCAGAGATGGAGGATGGAAGAATGAGATGGTTAGCAATAAAAACATCAATATCATAGTAGTAAATATAACCAGGTCTGGTGCCCAGTTTAGACTACTTTATTTAACAGGATATCTCTTCTCTGGACAGCAAATGAAGCATGAAGCATGGACTCAAAAGGAGCAGAGACCAGTCAACCACATGTCCACCTGTCCTCAGTGCACAATGCTTACTCTAAAACTTGGCCATATCACACGAGAAGGGTATCATTAGAATATTTTAAAATACAGTTTTAATAAAGAGCACTTTTAGGGAAACATTATGCTAAACAGTGTGATTAGAAGAATATGTTATTAAAGATATTTTACTTAGAATTCAGGCTTGTTACTCCAGTTGTTAGATCATGAGCTCTGCAATGTCATAATCGATTACACTGTCTGGGAACATCAACTGCAACAAGTTAGACCTCTTGTTACTATGACAACACAGTTACATTAAGCTAATCTCTCATTCCTTAAAGAAGCTTAGTTTTTTTTATGTTCACCTTATAAGAAGAAACATTGAAACTAGTTAAAATAATGAATGGAACATAACAACAAAAGCAGCCATTTCATTGTCTTTCTCCTGGTCAAATTCAATTTTGATGTGTGTGACTACAAATCCATTGATTTCAGTGACATTATTACAGAAGAGTTGGTTCTAAATGTAGCTTTTAAAAATGCCTATGTGACGTGGAAGCACAGCTGCAGATTTTCAGAGGGAAGGCAGGCAAGTGATAGGTGAATTTCAGTGATACTAAATCTTAAATTCCTTTGAAAAGCCAAGCCATAAAAATCAATATTCATGGTCCTAAATCATTTAGGAACATTTAAAAATCCAACCTATACTTTTTTTGGATCCAATATCTAGACATGCTCAGCACCACAACTGAGCCCAGGATTTCTAAGGAGTTCAGATCCCACTTAGGCACCTGGAAAAATGGACAGATTTTCAAAAGTATTTGCTAGACGGAGATGCTCAATAGGGCTAGGGACAGACATTCAAAAAGCCTGAGCCTGAATTGGTTGAATCTTTGCAGGTTAGTCTAAACTGCCTAGACTGAATCAGTTTGTAACTGTACAGACATCCCAGACATGCAGGCACATGCCGCAGTGGCTCAGGCTAGAAGCCAGGGGGTGCTACAGCAGCTCTCCTTTCCTTCCACAGCACTGACATTGCATTAATCAGTGTCACCCAAATCAGTAAAGTCTGATACTACATTCAACCAGGTTTACCTGAAACCGGTTTCAGCCATTTTCAACCTGGTTTATGTGCACAGAACATCTGTTCTGTTACCAGTTTAAACCAGTTTCTGATCACTTAAACCAGTTTATGTGTAATGTCTGTCCCTAACCTAGGAGCCAACACATGCTGACAAGTTTGGCCGCTTCATTAAGGTGCCTAAGAGGGGGGCTGAATTCTTCTAATAGTTCGGCTGATAACTTGGGAAAATCTAACCCCTTTCACTCCTGTACACTGAAGCAGAGGAACAGCCAGGATCAGACAGAATGAAATTGGAGGCTAGAGAAGAGAAACCACCTTAAAATTGGATTATATAATGAAAAGAGATGGCAAAGAATTTTTAAAAAATTAACTCCTTTGATATAAAAAGGGACAGTGATCAATCTGTGAAATTTCTAGGAGAGTAGGAAAAGCTAGACAAAGGCAAGGACTGAGTCAAATTGAGTGTTTTACTCTATTTAGCAAATAAGTATGCTAAAAATCCAAAGAACATGGAGGCAAGGACAAATTCATTCTCTGCAGTTTTTGAATATTAAGAGGGGGTGGAAATTTCCTTGGCCCCATTCCCAATCCCCTCCAAACATACCACCCAGGGGAAGCTATACAGGAGGCTTTAAAGAGAATGGTGAAATAATATTTCCTAAGGAATGCCTCAAAGATACAGTGCTGAAAAGCCTCCAACTATGCTCTCTTCCATAATGTGATTTGATCATGTCTGATACATTCAGATAAGGTGTCCCAGAAAATGACATCCGTGTTACTTCTAACAAATACAAAGCAGAAACAATGCTATGCAATGTATATTTGCTTGTATCAAAATCAGCAAGTGAGATGCATGGTGTACACAGTAATTATCACCACAATTTCCTGAGCAAAAAGAGAAAGACTAGCATGATTAATTAACAGCTTCTTCCCCATGAGAGCTATCAAACGATATGGTAAGAAGTCTTCTTTCAGCTTTGTAAAAATCATAAATAAAAGAAAATAAACTCAAAAATCAGATTTATCTTTAGATGCCATTACTTTTCCTCCTCAGCTATTTCACTTGCTTCTCCTACATTTTCTAGGCGTATATTGCAACTGAAAACGCACACCCAAAACAGAAGACCCAGTGGTTTTTGCTGTAAATGAGACCTTAAGGGACTGCTCCTTGAGGTAGGGTCGGATTTTAAATGGATAGGGTAGGGGCACAGTACAAATAGGCAAACAAAGAAAATAACTGCTGCTACATTACAGTAATGTTGGAGCTGCCAAAATCACAGGCTCACAAAGTTTTACATTAGGGCAAAAGGCCTGTTGGCTTTCTCATTAATGGTGTTTCTAGGAAGAAAAAATATGACTATATCAAAGCAAATTGGTTACCTGTCACATGCAATTTGTGCGTGGGAAATTTGGCATTCAAACTTTACTATACTCATAAAATGCCAAATCAGCCCCAAGATATATTAGTCTTGAACAAATGCTGCAGCTTTTAGAAGAGGTTACTACATTTCCATAAGACAGCATGAAGAGAGTGTAGTATGGCTTTCTTCAGGGCTCAAAGTGCAGTCCAATTCTCATTAAAGCTAATGAAAAGTTTCCCTATTGATCTTCAAAAGCCTTGGTGCTCAACTTTCCGGCCCTGTGAAATGGATGAGTGATATGGGCCTGATCCGCAGACCAGATCTAGCATGGGGTCGGAGCATAAGGTCAGTCTCAGGGTGTCATCTGACATGCTGGCCTGGCCACATGTGCCAGATCTGGTTGTGGAGTGACCCCACACGCTGGTACAATCAGGCATGTGGGACTGTCATCCAACTTGCAGAGCTCCCCAGAGGTCCAGAAATTTGGCAGCAGGGAACTAGTGCCAGCCTTAATTGCCATGACTTCCAGAGTGGCAAACTGGCTTCTGGTGCTCCCCCAATGCCAAGTTTCTGGGCCTGTGGAAGCCCTATGGGCCAGATAAGACTGGTCTGTGGACCGGATTTGGCTCACAGGCCAGAAGTTGAACACCAGTTGTTCAAAAAAGTTGGATCAGACCACAGCTGCATAGCAAGTGCTATTGAAACTGAAGCAAATCTCTCTGAATCACCCTCATGCTGCAGAGTCAGCATGTGCAACTGAAGTCATTTTTTCTGCCTGACTGAGGCCCAGACTCCACTGGGGATTGCTGTCTCTCTGCATTGCCCTGCAGATAATTACACTGAGCAGTACGAGGCAGTACAGAGGTCACACAGAGAAATGAGAAGTAAAGTTACTTGACTTCACGGCAGTGAGGCTCTTTATGAGGAGACTGAACCCCAGAATAGAGGAATGGAAAGACAGTGGCAGGATCTGAGATAAGCAGGGGTGAGATGAAAGGCTAGACTGGCAAATGAGGGGGGACTAGGGAAGCAAAAAACCAGAAAGAAACAAAAGAGTCACTAAATGGCCTTTCAGCATAGGACACTCTGCTGCGTCTGTGTGGAGACATGTACCCAATCGTCTGTTTAAAAACTGACCCAGGGAATGGGGTCATCAGATTCTTTCCTAAATGTACCCACTGAACTTGGCTGGACCAAATAGGTCTACAGACTTGTAAAACAAATGATTCAGTTAGGAAGCATTTACATTCATACTGTAACAGAACTAAATCTCCTCAGTTTTCTTTTCTTTTCAGTCTTTTCCTATTCCAGTGGAACAGTATTTGTTTTTATTCCCAGGTGCCCAAATCAGATCCTCTACCCCACTCCTTCCCATCATCATGGGGAAGCATGATCACGCATAAAGATAGGCTGCAGATACAGGTGGACCTAGACAGGCTGGCAAGTCGGGCAGATCAGATCCAGATGAGGTGTAACATCAAAAAATGTAAAGACAAACAATCCCCTGCACACCTACAGGCTTGGCAATGCCAATCTGGCCAACACTATGAATGAAAGGGACCTGGGGTAATAATTGACCACAGTATGAATATGAGCTGGCAGTGCGACACTGTAGCCAGCAGAGCAAATAATACTCTGGCATGCATCAATCGATGCATCTCCAGCAAAAGCAAGGAAATGATTCTTCCACTCTACTTGGCACTAGTGAGACTGCAGCTGGAGTACTGCATCTAGTTCTGGGTGCTGCACTTCAACAAGGATGTGGGAAAGTTCAAGAGAGTCCAGAGAAGAGCCACCTGTATGATCAGAGACTTGCAAGGCAAGCCATACGAGGAAAGGCTGAGGGACCTGGGACTTTTCAGCCTGAAGAAGAAAAGGCTGAGAGGGGACTTGGTAGCAGCTTACCACTACATCACGGGTGTACATTAAGGGGTTGGTGAACAACTGTTCACCAGGGCACACTTGGGGAAAACCAGGAGCAATGGCCACAAACTCCTGGAAGACCATTTCAGACTCAACATTAGGAATAACTTGTTCACAACCAGGGTGTCCAGACTGTGGAATAAGCTCCCTCCAGAGGTGGTGCAATCGCCTACCCTTGAGATCTTCAAGAGGAGACTGGACAGTCACCTTGCTGGGGTCACTTGACCCTAGTTGTCTTTCCTGCTTGGTGCAGGGGAGCTGGACCCAATGATCTTCTGAGGTCCCTTCCAGCCTCTTACAATCTATGAATCTCCCTGCTTCCTTCTGCATGATTGACTGCTTACATTAATCCAATCTCTCATTTACCAAAAATCTCTCATACATTCTTGATTTCAAAACCCACCCATCTGTCACATGTACTCCTCCCATAGATTCGTATGTTCTTCAGGAGGAGGATCTCTCAACTTACTGATGAGCCACATCAACTTTTCCTGTCTTTCAGCAGTTTCTCCATGCCCCAAACCTTTGGGTGTTGTGTTCACCAGTGAAGATCTCTCCATGTATCAGTCTGTCATGATCCCTCACTAAGCACACTGGCCAATAACTGTTTCTTCCTCTGACACTACCTGACTTGAGAACAAAATATCCAGAAAATGGGATTCCAGGCAATTTATCCTGTCTCAGCTTGTTAAAAAACAATTCAACAAATAACTACATAGGTAACCCAATCCTTCTCCACTGTAAACCTGGTATGTAATGAAGAAAGAGTTCAATTGACTGAGTCACTATACATACGGACACATTAACTCTACTTATGAGAAAAAGACTTCAGAATAAATCCAGCTACTTTTACCTCTAACTATAAAAAATTGACAGATTACTCATCACATCATTACTAAATATAAAGGACATCTAATAACAAATGCATTATAAATGTAGTAAACAATCTTTATGATTTAAAGTTCTTTGCAAGTTAAATATGCATTGGATTTGTTGAATTAACTGGAGATGAGCTTATCTCTTAAGGTTTGGTAGATTTTTCCCCTATATTCCTGACTAGGATTTTTTACCAGCCAAGAGGCAGCCATCATTATTGGCCAAAAGACCCTTCCCAGAAATTAATTAGTACCATGGTGGTCCTTATATGGGGCCTGTTCCAAAGCCCATTAAGATCAGTCTTTCCAAATTTAGGCACATACTTATGAACTTTATAATCCATATTTTCCAGGATGAGAAAACATTTTGCCTAATGAACTTAACATCTGATCTTATATTCTTGGGCCTGAGTACCCACTGAAGCGTGTGAGTGTCTGTATGTAGGGGTGGATCAGGGAGGGGCTTGGAGCAGAGGGAAAGTGTGTGGTATGGTGGCTGCATGGTGCATGTGCTCTGTGAGCTCTCTGAGGTCAGCAGCATGTCAGCACAGCTCCTGCCAGAGTGCTGCCTGTGCCATGAGCTCTCTGAACTCATCAGCTGATTGGTGTGGGGTCTGGCAGCCCCTGTTTTTACAAAGCTCCAGAGCCCAGGGAGTTACCACTGCTGCTACTCATTCCCTCTTTTCCCCTTGCAGTTGAATTCAGTGTTGGGGGAAGGGGGAGGAAGGAGGGGATGATGCTCATCCCCTGACTCTGGAGCTGCATTGAAGGAGGGGTTGTGGCAGGAGCCTGGGATGATCATCTGATGAGCTCAGATAGTTCACAGCACATGCAGAACTTCAGCAGGAGCTGTGCTGACATGCTGCTGACCTCAGAGAGCTCACAGCATATGAGAGCTAAGGAAGTGTAGTCGCATTCCCCTTGCCTCCATTCTGAATCCACCTGAGTCCTGTGTAATCATGGACCTGTCCTGTTCTCAATAACTGGAAATAAAATAACACAATCAATACAAAGGAATCATTCAGAAGGTATTACTGCCCACAGTTCAGTCTTTGTTGGATAAGATGGGTGATGCATGTATTTTCAGAAGGCCTGAACACCCGTGCTCTTAACAGCACAGTTCACATTGCCTAAATCAGTTTCTTACCTCTCAACAAAAAGCAGAAGTGAACACACACACATGCAGAGAGTGGATGGATGGATGGATATTTGAAGGATCTCCTGTGTTACTAACTTGTCTTACTTTTATAAGGTGAAAGACTAGCAAGAATGATTTTCAAAGGGATATTTGACAATTTTAAAGATGGATCCTGCCCCACACAGTTTTTTTCCACTGACAAAAATGGATGCAGGATCAGACCCTGAGGCTGCCCTTATATCCTGCATCATGCTTTCTGTCATCAGGTTAGTTCTCTTCCATTTTAAAGGGGGACACTGCTGTTCAATAATGCAGCCATTATCAGTATGCTACTGAATGAAATCAACCAAAGCCAATGCTACAGCCAGACTCAGAGGATTCCAATACTGAGGTCAGACTCAATAAATCTTAGATAGAGGCTAAAAGAGAAAAATAAAGGCAATTTTTAACTGTGCAAACAAAAAATGTTTGCTGCAGCGATCAAGTATACATGCTTCCACAATACAGTTATTTTCGCCTTAGTTTCAGCATTAGGGTGGAGTGTTTTTGTTTCAGCTAGCAATCTTTATCATATCGGTTCACTCAGGGAACTCTGAGAGCAGGGACGCCTAGGTCATGAATCCCAAACAGGCTTTGTTATAAAATAGGTGCAAAGATGCTGAGCAAGATGATGGCACCTCTGAGCTCTGGCAACACGAGCAAAACTGTAGGCACCAAGTAAATCTTCTGGCAAAAACTTAGGTAGCTAAAAATTAACCTGTGCAGTTAGACTTGGACTTAAGTGCCTAAATTCTGCCACTATTGCACTTTAAGACCATGTCCAGATGGGCACAGACCTTTGGCTCACCGGGGAGAAGTAGCAGCAGCACACCTTTCTACTTGTCCCCAGGGAATATCCATGCCACACGCACTTTGGCACACGGCAAGTTACCCCAAGGGCTGTAGGGGAGGCTAGAGTCAGCCCTGAGCTGGCTCCAGCAGCTTTACCTGGGGTCCTGGGGGCCTTCTGGGGCTGCAGCTGCAGCAATCCTGGCACACAGAGCATGCTGGCAGCAGAGCATGGCTTTGGGCAGCCTGGCTCTGCTTTTTAGCCGCATGTGCTGCTCAGTTTTTTTTCCCCAACAGTTTGTTTTGAGCCCTGAATGGGGGAAAAAAGAAAAGGAGCAGTGCATGCACGGGCAGCGCACCGTTGCAGTGCAGAGAACAGCTGACTGTGTAATGTATGGTGCTGCAGATGTGTTTGTGGCGCCACATACTGCATGGCTGCATCTGGACATGCCCTAGGTGCCTAAGTGTTTTCAGATCGGGCCCAGAATGACTTGCCAAAGATCACAAAAATCATCAATGGCAGATCAAGGGACTGAAACCAGAATGCTTAAGCTTTAGGCTAGCACTTCTCCATTGCACTATTCTTCTTTTCTTATAGTGGCTAGGATCAGACATAAAAAAATAATATGATGATCTGAAAATGCAAGTGATTGAGTCATTTTTTTTAAAAGGAACTCTGCATGCCTATTTGGTGCTTATATATGGAATAAAGTTGGTGAATGGGGAAAAAAACAGTTTCTGTCATCTTTCACACAAACAAGCACCATCACAGGTTTACATTAATGGCCATACAGGGATTTATTTCACCTTAAAGCCTTCAAATTGTTGCTATCCACAAGGATAATCTCTTAAAATCTAAATCTACATATTTTTAAGAAGGCGTATCATTCCAATACAATCCCTTATGAAACTACTTTAGGGCCTGGAAATTCAAAATTGTCTAACTGCAAAGAAATTATAGATAGCATCTCATAAAATGTTCTTGAACAGTTAGTAAATGGTGCTATGATTATCCTCTTAGCATGCATTGATGCATACATCAATGACACTGGTGTCTGTAAAACAGATAAATTCCCTTTCCACTGTACATTTGGGTATTAAAGTAGGAGTTCTGCAAAGAAAAAAAATACTTATTTCTAAAAGGGGAAGCCTCTTTGCATAATTCTTTCATTTTCTACAACATGCTTTCTGGGCTTTTTTTTTTGCCAGATACAGCCAAATCTTCAAGTCTTTATAAATTGCCTATAGAATTTATTCACAGACAAACCCCCCAATGATTACAAAGGGTGATATGCTTGCAGATTAAATACTCCTACTCAGGCTCAGTAGGGTTTTACTCCATGAAAAGTCCCATTGGTTTCCACACCATACTACTCAGTATGACAATGCCAGAATCTGGCCTTGAGTACAGTCTCCAGAATTTGTCTTAGCTAAAGGAAAACGGGGACACTGGATGCAGCAACATATGTTGCTTTTCTTGTTCCATGATACCACAACAGATTAAACTCTTATTTCTCCTACACAAGGTTTTCTACTGGCTTTAGTAAGGTTATGCCTGGATTCTACCAGTCAGACACCCGACCCAAGATGACATATTAGTTAACATTTAGACTACTGTTCAGAGGCTTGATTGTGGTAGCATTTCACTAATGTGTGAAATGATGGTCTTTGTCATGAATGGCTAGGGCTATTTCACTAAGTCCCATGGCTTTATGTTACAAGCTTATTATTTTGCATGGGAGTTATCAATAGGGTGACAAAGAAGCATTTAGGCTACAAACAGATGTCACATTTACCCCAGGAAAAAACATTTTCTCTCAGGACAAAGTGTGACTGTTCAGACGCCCATGCCTGTTGTCTTGGGATAAACCCTAAAAGGTTTCACAGGATAGGAAGTGCTAACAGTTTGTCCCAGGACATCACAAAGCACATCTAAATGGTTGTCCTGCATCACCTAATAACTGGCAGAAAAGTGGCAGGACATTCAGTCACTGCCTGAACCCTGACTGGAAGGGTGATGTGAGACTTTTCTGTTCTGGGGCCAACACAGCCATAAGTGGTTCCAGAAAGACGCAAGGTTTTTTCCTATCCTTATAAAAGCAAACACCTTGTCTCCCCTCTCACTGGTGGGAAAACGTATTATGTTCACTTTCAGACCAAAGTGACTTCAAAGCCAGATGTGACAGGATTGAAGTGTTGCTATAGCCATGATGGTCCAAGAAAAGGTATGGGAGGCAAAGTTTTGGTTTTTTGTGGTATCTTTTACTGGACCAACTGTATAATTGGAAGAGTAGTTGGACAAGCATTCAAGTTTAGATAAGCACTTCAGCTCTTTCCTACAGCTGAAGAAGGGTGCTTTATGCCTGAAAGCTTGCTCAATTTCTCTTTCCAACTATTGGTCCAATAAAAAAGACCACAAAAACCCCAAACAAAAGCCAAAACTCTAGCCTCCCATTCAAAGCCAGATATGAGAAAAGAAGGGGAGGATGGGCAGGAGTCTGGTTTTGTTACCTGCTGTTTCTCTGTCTCCTGTAGATAGTTCTCCATTGATCCCGTTCTCTTTGGTTCTAGAATATGTGCCTGGTTGCTCACGTTCACCATAGCTTGCTTCCTCATCCTCCCTGTATGGAAATCCATTGGCACTTCTGACCAGTCCGGCACCTGCACCAGCTTGCTCTTTAATTTCTGGAGAATGTGGGTGTGAAGAAGCCTCTGCTAGTTGACTTGAGGTCCAGTGTGGTGCCTTGGCTTCCTCCTTCCTATCATCTGCCATATTTCCTCTCCTTTACCACCTGTCCTGTAATGCAGTAATAGGAGATATCAGCAGTGCTCAAGATGTGATTTCCCTGGCTCAGTCTGCAACACTAATATAACACATATACATTCCCAACAGCATCTTCAGGAAAACTCAAATCGTAGAGAGGCAAGAGCTTTAAAAGCAAAAGTTTGCTATGCTTGTGCTTCTGAAAACATCAAAGCTTCTGTAAAAGAAACTAACAAAAATAATTACAAAACTCTATGGTCCAGAACTTGACCCCAATGGACCAGGCTTAGAGCTTCTGGCACTAAGCTCTTAATGGGAGTTAATGTATTGATCAGGCTTTTTTTTAATTCAGTGATTACAATTAAACATGGAGACAAATAACTGCAAGTGAATCATTCTTCAGGACAGCAACAATACCTCATGGTGTTGACAGAGAAGAAGAATGTGATAATTTTCTTAAATAATTCCTGTTATTGTTAATTACTGTTTGTACTGCAGTAACACCAAGGAGACTTTGTCACCAACCAGGACCCTGTTGTATTAGGAAGTGTACAAGCAGAACAAAAAAAGTCAATCACTTTCCCAAGGATTTGACTACCACCTGCTATACACAGCAGAACGTTCCTATAGATGTACATATCCCTTTCTATGGCAATTTGCAGATAGTTACACAAATTTCTCTATGTATAACCAACTATTTAGGGAATAGTTGTTTTTCATACAAGCACTTGCATTCTCTTTTGAATAAAGGTAGTTACATATCTGAATAAAAGTAAGTTCATACCCTTCATCTGGTATTCTCCTATTCAGAATCTTTCAGTCCTGCAAGCAGGAAGCAGACACGGTAGAATGGCGCTAGGCATTTTTGTCACTGCACCAAACGGTGTGGTTTTACATTGAGAGGTGGCTATCTCAGTGTAAACTCCTGGGCTAGGGACAGACATTTAAAAACCCTGAGCCTGAATTGATTCAATTTTTGCAGATTGGTCTAACCTGGCTAGGCTGAACCAGTTTGTAACTGCACAGACATCTCTCTGGACTGAGGAAATTCAGGCACATGCCTGCAGTGGCTCAGGCTAGAAGCCAGGGGGTGCTAGAGCAACTCTTCCGTCTTTTGTACAGTGCTGAGCTGTGGTGGGTGTGGCCAGACCCTAGCAGGACCTCTGGAGGTCGGCCTGCACAGTCCCCGGCTTTTCCCCACTGGCTGCTCAAGGGGCAGGAGTGTTGCCAGACCTCAGCTCCCTGCTAGCACTCTGAGGCAAGGGGGTGTGTGCAGTGCATGCATCTGTTGCTCATACAGAGTCTTTCAATCTCCTCCCCTGCTTCTCTATACTGTCTGCAGCAAACTGACAGGCAAGCAAGCCATAGGGCAGGGGGAAGGGGCTGATAACAGTATTTATCACCTCATTAGCAAAACAATAGCCTCTCTCCATTATTTAAACTCTTCTTAAACAGCTTAACAGCTGACCTGTTGATTAGCTCCAAAAATCCTAAACTGTCATTGTTCTATCTACCTGTCCCCATGAAATTGGAGACACACACACAGAGACACCTCTCAACAGTTGCTAGCATACCACATGCCTGGGGTCCGTCCTGTGGGAGATGGGAGGGAGGGAAGAGGGGATCCCTTCTTGTCCAGCAAGCAGTGGGAGTGGGGGCTGAGGGCAGGGGGAAGCCAGGCAGACCCTGCTGTGCCTGCAGTCTCTGCAGGAGCTCTGGCCAGGGAGCAGAGGGGACGGAACAGTTCTGCTGTGGAGCACAGAGCCTCGCCCAACCCAGAGAGCATGCTGGGATGCTGGGGGAGTCTGGTTTATCTTAAACCAGGAAGGGGTCTGAGACAGACGTTGCATAAACCAGCTTGAGCCAAATCAGTTAAGTTTGATACTACATTCAACCAGGTTTATCTCAAACCAGTTTCAGCCATTTTCAACCTGGTTTATGTGCACTGAATATCTATTCTGTTACAGTTTTAAACCAGTTTATGTGTAATGTCTGTATCTAGCCCTAACCAGATAAGGCACTAAAGTTAACCTGATAATGAGCAAGGAGGTACAGGCTTAATTTAGAATAGCTACATCAAGGTTAAACTGTGCCTTATTTTGACTATATTTTGATGTAAAATCTGGACACAGAACAGTTTTTACTGCAGTAAAGCAAACCTATAGATGGTTGGTTACATATCATGAATAACAAAGGCTGAAAAGTCTAAGAGAACAGTTCACAAACAACCACAAATTGGTCATCAAACCTACCAGTATAGTCAGGAAAATCCAATGTAGTCATGAGAATCAGAATCAGTTGATTAGTACACATAGGGCATGTCTACATGTGCAATTAATGCATCTGAATTTTCTCCACAGAAAATTCAGGCTGATTAAAGTGCTCCTGGGTACACGTCCACATGGGCACCCACATCAGGAGCAAATTACACCCAACAGGAGCAGCCCAGTCCATGGTGCCAACCCCTAGTTTCCCAGCTTGGGAGGCAGCCCCAATTTGTGTGGGGTAGGGTGGGAGGGGAAGCTGTTTTGGCTTGGTGGGCAGCTCCCTAGCCACGGGGAGATTGGGGTGGGCCCCAAACCCCAAGAGGCTGGGGGAGCTGTTGTCATGGCTGGGTGGGCAGCTGCCTGCCAGTCCCACGCAGATTGGGACCTGTCCTGATTTCTATGGGGCAGGGAAAGCTGTCCCAACTGCCAGGCAGCTGCCTCAATCTCCACATGGCTGGGAGGCAGCATCCCCCCAAGCTGGGACAGCTCTCCCTGCCCCATGTGGGCCCCTGCTGCCTAGGCTGACCAGGAGCGTCTACACATGCACTTTGGCATGCTAGTTTAATGTGCTGATTTCTAATAACTATCGACAAGTACTAGAAAATGGCACATTAGACTAATCTACTGCCCAGTAATTGCTGTGCACGTGTAGACTGTGATGCTTTACTGAGCAGCAGATTAGTCTAACATGCAGTAAAGCATTTCATGTACACATACCCACAGCAAACAGCCAAATCTGTCTATCATTTATTAATGAAAATAATTCTGACTCACTCTAATCATATGTTGTAGTTTAGTATCAATAGCTTTTTAAGCTACTTACTTTTTTCTTTTAGGGTAAAGTTTTGCTGAAATGTAAATATCAGTAGCCTTTCACAGCAGCCAGTCACTCTATTTAATCCCTTATAAAAGGAAGTAACATATATATTCCCCTGTTACCTTCTTTCTGAAACCTTGGTATTTATGGAAACAGCACTGTATGTACCAGGTACTAACTAGCATGCTTCCATTGGGAAGTTTGACTGAGTAAAGACTGTTGTAGGTGGCTCTAGTTTTGAGCAGAACATTTCTACTCTGCATTGAAAATGGCAGGTTTACAAGAATGACAAGATATCTTGAGATTAAAAGAACTTCTGTATCTCAGTCAATTATAGAAATATTAACTTTCATTTTAACTAGGCCCTGCTCTTTGGTTTCTCCTCTCCCCTTATGTTCTTCTGTAATCCTTATGAAAGAGGTTTTGGTTGATACAATGAGAGACAGGAAGCTACAGTACAGTCATCTATTCATAAACATTTTATAATCAAAGCTCTTTCCAAAAGCATGAGGTCACAGGCCAAATTCTTCCCTCTGGAAAAACATGTTAACACTCAACAAAAATCAATGGAGTTCACTGAAACTGTAATTTGAGGGCAGAAATTAGGTTGCTCTGTGAAAAAAAGGAAGCGGCACTCAATTCTGTTTCTTTTTTATGTTGAGCAAACTCTATTAAGAGCTTCTATCTATTGAATCAAACTGTCCATCCTAGGCATTTTGAGCCTGATCCAAAGGCCATAAGGGCCATTGGAGGCCATAAGGGCCTTACCACTGCCTTTAGAGGATCTTGTACACATATCACATTCTAACTCCAGTAGTTATTCTCTACAGAAATGAGTACAGAGTAGCCAAGGATTTTCATTGAGAAGGATTATGTAAGTGCAAAGCAGAGTGAAAGCATTTTTGAAAATCCTGTTGATAAAAGTGATGGTTCTTGTCCCCAATCTAATAATCCTAATGCTATTATCTGAAGTGTCTGTTCCTCATCCAAGTTGAACACTTCTTCCTTCTGTCCAAACTATTTTGGAAGAGTGTTCACATTCTTATAATGGGCCATACTACAGAAAGTCCTCTGTGAAAGTAACAGAAGTGCTTTTATCTTTAAAAATAAATACAGTGGGCGGGCTTCAATGGTAGTTGTATGTATCTGGGGTCAGAATTTGGCTCAGTGTACATAATAGATGGTTACAGACTGAAACATGGGTGACTCCATTCTTGACTCTCTGTTATTCATCAAGTGCTCTCACAGTTTATAATGCTAGTAGAAACATTGGGAGTGAGTCACAATATATCTTTGTGTTCACAGCAGTGATGACTACTAGCTGTAATGCATAATGTTGCAAATCAAGGCACTTAGAATACAGGATAAATCCCATCATGCCAGGTGCACTTTTTAGCGTTGCTTATTTTTTGCCGTTTAATTTAATCCAACAAATAATTAAGTTAAATAACAGCATAGGAAAATGCAAAGTGGGTAAGTATGGAAGCAGGGTCTTAACAGTGTTAAATACAAAACTGAAAAGAAAAGAGAGTCATTATGATTTTTTCTTATACACTTAATGTACACCGTTTCAAAGAATTTTAAAAAGTCACTTTGCTCTTTCCACTGTAGTTTTTGGTTCCCTGTCAAATCTTTTATGAAGGCCCTTGAAATAACAAAAACAGATACTACATCCTCTTGAAATGTCATGTTTCCATGGTTAAAATGAACTGTGACATTTCTCATCCCTCATTCCTTTCTGATTCTAGTGATATCTAATTATGAAGAAATACTCAGCAGCAGCCTTAAGGGTATGTTCTTTCCCACTCTGTCACCACTCTCTTTAGTGAATTTAGTGGTGGCGAAGGGGTCTGGTAGTGCAGAATTAGATACTGAGGTCCTTTGTTTATACACAGAGTAGCTGACTGTGAACGAAACAGATGCTTGTGCATTTCTGGCACCAAGCTAGAACTTAGAAGACCTGGATTCAGTTGGCAGTGCCATCAAATTTCCTTGGTAACCTTGTGCAAGTCACTTCATCCTTTTGTGCCTCATTTATAAAATGAGGGTAATTTTATTTCCTTTGTCTTTCTTGTCTAATTAAGATGAAAGATCCTTGGAACAGGGACTATCTCTTACTATGTACATGCATAGCACCAAGGACATTGGGTTCTCTTTCTCCATTCAGGTCTCTAGGCACTGCTGTAGTACAAATAAGAGCTGGGATAGCCAGAATCTGCAGGGTGTAGGCCATGCTAGCTCATGCGTGCTTCAACCCTGGCCTTAGGAAAGATAAAGTAAGGAAATCTCTAGAGCCAAGGAGGGCCTCATTTTTTTCCATGAGGGCTGGGGGGGACAGTCATGACTTGCGTGTGGGCTAGGGAAGCAGATGCGACCCATGGATGGGGTTGGGGGAGGCAGGTGTGACACATGGGTGGGATGGGGGGGCAAGCATGATCTGCGGGTAGGGTGAGGGGGGCAGGTACAACCTGTGTGTGGGTTGGGGGGCAGGTACAACCCACAGGGTTTTGCTGGGGTCTGGGAGAGTCTGGCAGGGTCCATGGGGGAGCTTTGGGGGATCAGGAGCTACTTTTAGCCCCCTGACCCATCCATAGCAAACCTATTCCCCCATTTCTCCTGCCCCTCCCTGCATCAGGACTTATTTGCTTAGTTCCAGCAGCAGCAAATACAGGTAAGAGTGGCTGCACCCAGAGCAGCTTGTGGGATGGGGGTTGAGAGGGCTAGCTGGGCTGGGGGGAGAGGCAAAAAATAGCCCAGTACAGGGTTGGGGGGTGAAAAGAGCAGCTCTGGGGCTAGGGGTAGTGGCTGAGTTTTCCCAGCCCTGGGGCTGTGCAAGGAAAGCGTACAGAAGATCCATGCACCAGTCTGAATTAGTGTAATCCAGGTTTATCTTAAACCTGGTTCTGGAATGTCTGTACAGTTAGACTGATTATTGGTCACTGAGACCAGGTCTGTAAGTGTAAGGTCAGCACCAGGATGAGCTAGGTTTAAATTGGGCAACTATTTTGAACCTGATTTAACTTCCTGAATGTCTGTACTTAGCCCTAGTCCAACTCTCTGCTCAAGGCAGGATCAACTTTATCTAAACCATCCTATACAAGTGTTTGTCTGACTTATTCTTAAAACTGCACAAACAACCTTTTTACACAACTACTACAGAAAATGCCCCAAACCACCAAGAACACCCTAACTTGCCATGGATAAAGAAGGGGACCAAGAACACTGTCAATGTCCTACCACTGCAAAGACAGGAGGTAATTATTAAATACACTTGAGAGAGCCAAGGAAAAAGAGCATGTCCCCTGCTAAAGGAAGGCAACACCCCCTCTCCTTGCCAATTTGAGAGTAGGGTAAAATTCCTTCCTGATCCTAACTGTGGCAACTGGTCTGACCCTGAGAGAAGGGATCCTTGAGTCCCAGCTGGAGCCTCAGCACACCCCCACCAAAATCCCCAGCCTTGCCTGCAGCTAACACCCAATGTTTCTGAGGAAAATAAGAAGAATCTCCCCCACCATCACCTGCAATAACAGGAGGGGAAAACTTTTTCCCCAGCTCCATGTGGCAAACAGCAAAGCCCAGAAGCACTGAAAAACCAAATGACCTCCACTCTGCCCCACAGGGACTGCAAACAAAAATCCATACATTACACACCCCATTTGGAGACCCATAACTCTCCTTTGGGTAATCTTACCCCCTCCATAAACTTGTTCCAGCTCTTTAATTTTGTTTCATAACCAAGCCAGTTATGGAGCTCTACTTCATTCTCATGCTGCTAAGCACAATCTTTTCCAATTTCCACCTGCTCTGGACTGCAGAGCATTTAAAATCATTTCCAAGCAACACGTGTGTGTGGTGGGGGGTGTCTCCCTGGCTTCCAATTATTGCATTTCACAGCCCACTCCAGGTATTTCTACTCCTAACTACCCTGACCAATACTTATCCAACCTCTTCCTGAAAAACCCCAAGGAAGGAGATTTCAAAACATCCCTAGGCTTCTAGGGTAGTCAGTTCTAACAGTGAAGAAGTTTTTCCCGTTATCCAGTAGGGCTGTGAGAAGTGTTGGCAGCTGTTTCATTTCAGAGGTGTTCTGGGCTGTTTTGGCACACAAAACACCAAACACAAATCAAAACAGAAGGCTGCAAAACATCTCCAAAATGAAATGAGGCATCTGAAACGTTTCAGAAATGTTTTGGAAAATTTTTGAGTTTTGGAGCCGGGCTTGTAGGAAAACAGCTGTACACTGCTGCCCTGCTACACAACCTGGCTCTGCAGGGAGCAGAGATACATGCTGGGGGCTCCTCACCGCCACTGCCCACCCCACACTGCCCCAGCAATGTGGGGCTGTGTGGGGTGGGCAGTGGTGTCGAGCAGACCCCGGCGTGGATCTCTGCTCTCAGTGGAGCCAGGTTGCACGGCAGGGACCAGCACTGCCTTGCCACACGACCTGGCTCCACAGGGAGCAGAGAGGTCTGCGCAGGGGTCTCCTCACCTGCACAGAGGGCAGCGGCCCTCCCCTTCCCTGGGTGAGCCACCTACAGCCCCATCCTGCCCCCCACTGGGGCCCTGCAGCCCCTGGCTCCAAGCCCCACCTGGCTGGGCAGTAGGGCTGTGCAAAGCTTGAAGCCTGTTCGAAACAGATTTGGAGGAGATTTGGTGGAGTTGAATCTCCTAAACAGATTCAGCCGAAATGAAACAGGATCGTGATCCAGAACACTGAAATGAATCACTGTCCTCTGAAATGACCGAATCCGAAACCAAATCAAAACAGAGCTGTTAAACACAGCCCTAATATCCTGTTTAAACTTATTTGTTGCAATTTCAAGCCATTGTTACAGGTTCTATTCTCTACAGCACAGGAGGAAAGGTCTTTTCCCTCTTATTTATGATAGCTTTTCAGATATTTGAATATTGCTGTCATGTTCTATCTTAATAACCTTTTCTGCAAGCTGAACACGCTTATTTTTCTCAACCGCTCCTTGCGTGGCTTGCCTTCTAAGCCCTTTATCATTTTGGCCACCCACCTCTCTAACTTCTCCATGACATTTTTAAAATAGAGCCCAGAAATGTACTAACTAGTGCCTTTGGTTGAGGCCTAACTAGTGCTGAATAGAGTTGCACTATTACCTCCCATGTCTTACAATAATCCTTTTGTTAATGGAGTCCAGAACTGCATTAATCTTTTTTGTAGTTGTTCTGAATAATAAGATTTCTGTAAAGAGAAGGCCTGAGACTACAACACACACAGGTAATCAAAAGGCTACTGGACGGTAACAAATCTTAATTAAGCACCCTTATCTATAGTAGCAGCCCTAAAGACACACTTCTGTTGCACAGGGTATGAGCAGGCTTTACATCTAGATAAAACTACCTAGGGTTATGTGGATCTAAATGCTGATCTGTGCAGATGTTTGTGGGGTTTAAATCAAGCCAAAAATGGCAAGCCTGATCTTAGTTCACCTGAGTAGGCCAACTAACTTAGATTGGGAATGGATTAACTCAATCCAGAGAATGTCTGTGCATGTCTGGAGCGAGGCTCCGGCACTGGAAAAGCTCAGCCACTCACCAGAGCCTTGGGGCTACACTCTTCTTGCACCCTTATCCTGGCAGGGCTATTTTTATCCATCCAACTTGCCCACCTACAGATGGACAACCTGCTCTGTGGACCCACCAGCCCCCAAAGACCTCCCCCTCAAGCTACTTACAGCAGGTTTCTGGTGCAGTTCCTGCCACCAGTGGGTGCATGCCTGCATGTGTCACTCCCAGTCTACAATCATGCAGCTTAAAGCAAGCCATATGATTGTAAACTGGGTGTGGCAAACTTTTATATGCACCTTCAAGCTGTGCACTAGTTGGGCACTACACTGTCTAAAGTAGAACCTTTTACCTTTTAACAGAAACTACAGCAGTAGAGTACCTGTACTCTCTTCAGCCTTTTGAGATCCATATTGCGACAGAAGAAATTTAAATAAATTAGACAATACAGAGCCAAGCTCACCAAAAGTCCATAGCTTGAAGCTGCCTTGCCTTTTAACATGAACTTCAAGTTGTATCCAACCAAAATGTTCCTAACCCACCCATGATGAATCCCCTACAACCAAATGTAACGAAAGCAGTTTGCAAAGCCAGCTGTAACACTGAGCTAAATGTTTCCACTAACTGTCCTACACAAGGGTGTTCTGTGAGCACATTCAGAGCACAGCAATCTTCTGGGGAGACAGCTTTTGTAACTGGCCTAATGCTGATCCCTTTGAAGTCTGTGAAAAAACTGCCCATTGACTTCAAAGGGTGAAAATTATACCAATGCTGCCTGCTTTTGCCAAGCCCACCCCAATCTTTTACTCTTGTGTTCTGTGAAGCTATTCATCAGTTGGACAAGGATATTAGATTTCAAGAAAGCAAATTTTACTTAATTAAGAAAGCCAGTGAGGCAGATGCAGAGAAGAATGATTAAAATTCAGACGCATAGGAGAAAACATGAAGATCCTAAAAGAAGGGACAGCAGGGACAGGCAACCTTTAAGAAAACTGGGAAAAGGATAGAAGGCAGAAAACCTCCAGGTGATGCAATGCTAGCCAAAGGGTTATTCTGGAACAGAATATTACAAATATTTCAAAGAAAAAATATATTAAAGAAAAGCAGATCCATAGATAATCAAGGAGGGGGAAGGAATGAAATAAAGGCTGACTCCAGAATAGTGGGATACTATGCTCCTTTTCAAAATCTGCTAATGACCTCACTGAACCACTGACAATTAGTTCCAAGAAGTCAAACAGAAGTGAGAAGAAACGCAGATGTAATAAAAGTCAACATACAGAAAACAGGAGATTTAGATATCAATTTGAAATTCCCAATTGCCTTCTTAAAAGCACTTTTGAGAAGTTCAGGTTTCATTTCTATAAGTAATAAAATAATGGAACACTTATTAAAAAAGATGTTCCAAGCATCAAGAAAGTGACTGAAGCTTGAGCAATAAGCTATTTAAAAATTATGCCCTACTAGACAAATTGAATTACTTTTTTTTAAAGATTTATAAAACTGAATGTATGAAAAGAATGTGCTAGAAGTTAGATTGTGTATGTGTTATCCTGGCCAGGTCCCATTGAAATTAATGGCAGATTTGACATTGAAATCAATGAGGCTAGATTTCCCCCCTGTATTTCTGTGTAACACATAAGTTCTAGGTTTCTCAAATTTTATTCTCAATATTGTTTTACATATGAGTGCAGACTATTTGTTTAATTAAAAATGATCATACTCGAAACATGATATATCAAACTGGGGGAAGTGTCTAATGTCAAAGACAAGCATCATGCTAAATCCCACCTTATTTAGTATTTTCATTCATGCTCTAGAAGAAGCAAAATCATCAACAAAATTGCTGGCTGATCCTCAGTAACTAGGGATGCAATAAGCCAGTGGAGAGAACTATACAGTCTAAGATACACTTCATCACAGACCCTACACAGGACAAATTGATTTTCACAGTAATTTATAGTCTATTTCCCTATGATCCTATACTTTCTCCTTACCCGCTATGCAGATTACTACTTAACAGCTAGATCCCTGTTTCTTTAAAGTATTAGCAAGACTATCTGTAAAACAAAGTGAACAGAGTTTATATTACTCACATTTACGTTCTTTTTTGAGGGCTTTCCCCGCCATACAGGTAAATGATTGCTGTGCATTTCCTGTAGAATATTCTTCAAAACATGTTTTTCACTGTTCCTTCAACTATAAAAATCAATGGAAAATACCAGAGATGCCTGAATTGTAGGATGAAGAAAAGAATCTCACTATGTTAAAACTGAGGACATTTACCGCAATCTGTATCCTTGCCAGAGCTGAAAATGAGGAACAGATCAAGTCTCTCAGGCAGTCAATCAGACTTATGAAGCTGGCACTGCAGTGAGTAATTAGGGAGCCAGACAAATAGTTGCTCACGATCCAGTGATTTTCTTCTCCTTCTTTCAGAGTTGTCCTCTATGAGCACAAAAATGTTTAAAGCCCTCCTTGAGTTTCCCTCTATTGGTCTGGAGAAAGGTGCAAGAAAAGAGGTGGAGAAGGGGGAGTGTCACAGTTGTTTCTGATCTATGTAGTCTGCATAACCATGGGCTTTGGGTGTGGAGCTAGCTGTATTCTCCTGGCTGAGAGTCAGAGTTTTGCCAATAAATGAATGAAAGTCAGATTTCAAACTAGACTGTCTCATTTTACAAACTGAAAAAGTATTTGATAGAACCACAAGCTTTAAAAATAGTTCCCTTTAATGGGTTTTGGGTTTGGGTCCTAATGAGGTAGAACGTTTAATCACTGCACAGTGATTTGCTCTACATCATATAACCTACTGTTTTCGATTTGCTTAGTTACAAACAATCAGAGCCATAATTTTAGACTAGACATTTTGATTTTCCCTCAAGTACAAAGGGCCTAATCCAAACTCCCCTGAAGGCAATGGAAAGATTTTCACTGGACAGTGGGTCAGGCCCATACTGTATCAATGTCATGTGCAGTCGAGTACAAAAAATGGAAACTAGTGAACAAAAAATTAAAACCTAGGGGGAAGTTAGGGTTGCCAACTCTGTTTGAATCTATTCTGGGAGGTTTCTGGTATGCCAACGTGCCCACGACACACAATGAGAACATGCCCACGTGTTTGCATATATCAGTTATGGATTGCGGTGCATAAACTTTATGTCAGGAAGGCACATGCACATTACTATTACATTTTAAAAACCCACTAGACTACTGTATAAATTGGATTCAACATTTAATATTTATTTTAACGAATGCCCTATCATTTATCTCCCAAGTGACTCTCAGCAGTCTCCTAGGCTAGGGACAGAAGTTACACAAACCAGTTTAAGTGATCAGTGGTTTAAACTTGTAACAGAACAGAACATTTCAGTACACTTACACCATTTTCAGAATGGCTGAAACTGATTTAAAATAAACCTGGATGGATGTAGTATTAGACTTAACTGATTTAGGTTAAACCAGTTTATGGAACTTCTGTCCCAGATTCCCTCCCAGTTCAACTTAACTCACAGTTGGGTGACTTTTCCATCCCCCGGGGGTAGCTGGATGAATTCCCCAGCCCTGGCCCCTCCTTGGCTGGAGGAATCAGCCTGGCTCCCAGATGGGGTTGGGGAAGTAAATCTCCCACTGTGGGCTTCCCGTCCTGCTGGGCACAGGCTTGGTGGAGGTACAAAGCTGGGCAGGGTGGGGGCATTCCCCCTGCCCCCACCTCAGACAGACAGCTGGCCAAGGAGGGTAGGCAGGTGACTGGCCCGGCTCCAGCTCTGGGTATGGGGGAGAAGAGGGGGAGAAATGCCTTGCTGGGGGCTTCCACCACCCCTCCTTATGCCCACACCAGGGAGAGCTTGGGGGTTCAGTGCAGGGTTGGGGGGTTCCCCCTCACCCTCTTCCAGCCAGACTGAGGAACAGGTGTCGCTAGGGGGACCAGATCCAGGGACAGGGGGAGGATGAAATGCCTGGCTGGGGGCTCACCCTCCCTTCCTAGGCACTGGGGAAGACTGGGGGCCAAATGGCGGGCTTCCCCTCCACCTTCCTCAGCTGGCTGGAGACTGAAGAAAGGGCATGGCTGTGGGAATCACCCATCTCCTGGCTCACTGCAGTGGCCAGCAGGCTGGGGGGTGTGCTCTAGTACCCCCCACTGTTCTCCCTGCCTCCTGGTATGTGCCACTGCAGGGGTCTGGATGCCTTTCAGGTTTTAAAAGTAAATGTCAATTCACTTTCCTGAAGATTTATATCTAATTCCTGGAGACTCCAGAGCAATGCTGAAGGGTTGGCAACACTTAAAACTCTGTTCTCTTCTGTTAAAAAAATTAAGTTATAAAATACAAACCATCTCCAAAATATTTTTGCCAATACAAAAGGTTCCTCAAATATAATTACTAAGGGCCTCATTGTGGTATCAACTATTTTTTACAACAGAATCTAGGCTTTGGTTCCCTTCAATAAATAAGGGATACATTTTCCTGACTCTCATTTACAATAAAGCCCGTCTACACTGCCACAGCATTAGGAGGGCCCTTGAATATAAATGTGAACCTGGCCCACTTATTTATGGCTCACTTACATATTTTTCACTGTAAAAAGTATCAAGAGCACTGGGTATCTGAAACAGACATTTATACAAACTGTAACTATCCAGTAGTTATCAAAATAAAATAGCAAAGCCTAACACACAGGTATTATTGTTTCTAAAAAGACTAACAGAACCTATACAAAATAGATCATATTATTTCTTACATTCATTTGTGTTGGTTTGCAGCTTTAAATTAGAGTCTATAGTTTAAAAGAAAGGTTCCAGATAGGCACCCACCTAGACGCATGTGCCTTGTATACCCAACACCAGAATCTTTAACCAGCTGTGTCTATTGGGGCTATGCATATACACCATATACTCAAGCATCCCCTGGACTGGTGGTATAAAAGATGACATTGTTCCAGCTGCCACTCGGGACATTCAGTCCTTGGACTGTGGGATTTTTTTCTGAACCACATCTATCTCAAAGACCTAGATTTACGATAAGGTAAGTTAACCTCTAGAAAATTCACCCATCCATTGTCTTCTACAAGTTACTCCTCAGTGAGGTGTGTGATTGGAGACCCTCTTTAAATAATAACTGTAGAATAATCCTGTCAAATTGGTTATCAGCTTTAAAAGCTGTGACAGAAGACTAATGATTGGCAATCTGGTAAATGTCTGAACCAAACTCTTAAGATTTTCTGCATAGGGACTTCTCTTAAACAAGCCACAGATGTTGAACAGGGCCTACTGGAATGTGCCTTAACATTAGAGGAAAGAGGGAACTTATTCTAAGAATAAGGAATCTTATTGTAGCCTGAAAGTCATTGAGAGAGTCCTTGAAAGGAACTCTGCCTGGCCTTTAGACTTATTACCAAAGGCTACAAAACACAGAGATGATTTGTGAAAAGCCTTTGTTTTGGAAAGACAGTAGGATATAGCCCTGAGAATGTGTACTGTGTGGAGTTTGGTCTCTGCCAGCAAGTCATGAGGCTTAGGAAAAAATACTGGTAGGAGAATACATGAAAATCAGAAACAGTTTACAGTATAAATTTCAGGCAACTAAGAGTAACTCTGTCCTTCAGAAACCCACTATATGGTGGACCAGACATTTGAGCTTGAATTTCACTTGCCCTGCAAGCCACAGTGGTGGCTACTAAAAACATTTTTTAATAGAAGGTGATATATCAGCTATGAGCATGAAAGGAGGATTTGTAAAAAATGAGTACCAAATTCAAATCTGAGGTAGGGAATACTTCTATATTTGGTGGAAATATGTGTATTTTGCCTTTTAAAAACCTGGAAACTATGGAATATGAAAAAATGGACTGAATTTCAGTGGGTAGACTGTATACAGACATTAGTGGGGGACTTTAATAGAGATAAGTGAAAGTCCCACGTCTTAATGGCAATAAGTAATCCAAGACCGTTTCTACTTGGCTGATCTGTAAAACTATTCTAGAAACCCCGATGATGGAGCTCTGCTAGGTTGATCTGATGCAGATTGCTCCATTCCTACTGGTATATTGCTTTTTAACCTAAAGGGATGAACTTGCTTCATGGTGATATTTGAGAAATACATTTGCTGAGTGGAGTATTCAGTTTGATGGAGACGGAGGTGTAGCAAGCCAGCTCTACACTTAAGGCAGCCATGGTACATGGGGCAGCACAGGCTATCACCATGCTCTTCAAAGTGGTCCCTGGTCACTTCCCATTAGTTATACTATTGGATGGAGGTGTGAAAGTCACTGGATTCCTGGTGGAATTTCTTAATTCTCAAAGTAATTAGGAGCACAGCTAGCTAATGATGGATGTTTTCAATTCAGCTGCTGAACCAAAAATTTGGTTTAGGTGGGTGTGAAACAGAGTAAACTTGTTTTGTTTTTCTCTACCCTCAGCAAAATTAAAAAAATAAAACCCAAAGCATTAAACATAAAATGTTCTATTTCATTTTTGCTAATTTAATCCCTTTTATACCCTTTCCCCTCTAAATTTAGTTCAGGGGAAAAAATCATCTAGGTCTACTTATTAGAATTAAGATGTGAAAGCCATCCTAACAGCAGAAGGAAATGTTACCGATGATGACAGTGCTGTGACAACCAGTACTGATGCTACAATCACAGAAGAAGCTACATACAGAACAGAGAATACTGAGGTACATGGTACGACAGTACTGAGGAAGTGATTCCAGTCAAAGATATCAACACCTATCCAAATCCTGAAAATACACAGTACTGATGCAGTTCTGATGAAGCCTGTTTAAGTGAAGCAACTTGTGATGGCAATCAGTGCCAAGCCTGACCTAAAGCTTTTATTTGTTCCACTCTCAGGCAGCAGGAGTCTATTAGCTGACCTGAAAAAGGCTGACTAGAAAGCTCAGAATGTGTGCCAGCAGCACCAGTTCTCCTGATGCCAGCAGATCACTTACCTCCTGGAGTATCATCCCTTATAGAAAGGACACTCATTGAACTTGGCAAGAACAGAGTGTTCCCAAGGGACTACCTGAGGGACAGGCATGCACGCTGCATAGATTTTTTCCTCCTGAACAATTCAGATGGACTCTGCATTTCTTATTGAAAGAATTACAAATGACATGCTTCTAGAAACATTATCTACATTGTTAAATAACAACCAGAGGTGTCAAACAAACATCCTGTGGGCTGAATTTGGCCTACAGAACCACTCTGTCCAACTTGGTGGGCTACTGGCAGGCCACTGGAAATTAGAGGGTGTTGCTGGGGAGGGGAGGGGGGTATAGTATGCCACAGAATCCAGGGCCCCTGGGCCTCAGTGGACATGGTGATAATCAGGGACAGGAGAGTTAGCAAGGGCTGATGCTGCCCTGGCTGTCAGCCCCTGCCATGTGCCCTGTACCGGAGCTGGAGGTGCCGCTGCAGCATGGAGCATGTGGTGGTGGCAGCTCCTGCTCCAGTACAGGGCACATGGTGGGGGCTGGAGCTGCCATCACATGTCCTGAGTTGGAGCTGCTGTTGCCACCACTTCCTCATACTCCAGGCAGGATCTGGTTCACAAGGAACCAGATTTAGTTCAGTCCAAATCTAGGTCAGTCCAGATGTAGTTCAGGCCACAAGGTGAGTTTGACACCTCTGATCTATACTATCCAAGCTATGGGGACACTGAGACTCTGGCTTGCTATCTTAGGCAATGAAAAAGAACTGAATGGCAGTTGGGTTTGCTCTGCCTTTTATTCTTCTGTGCAGAGGACACTGCACAGGATGTATGAACAGGTAAAGTCCTGGGGGAGGTGCACAAGGTTCACACATCTGTGGTAGGATGCATTTCAGTTAGGGTTGACAAGTCTGATCAATTGACCAGTCACATAATATCAATCGACTGGTTAACTGACTGCATATTTTTTGACTGGTCAAAGATTATAGTAATTTTACAAAAAAATGACATTTTCGTAGTTTTCTTGACAGAAATATGATTTTTAATTATTTTTTGACAAATTTCTACTGGACAATTTGTACTTTTTCTGTGTATTATTTGGACCTATTGGCAATTTTTTTACAAGTTTTGACCAATACCTGACTGGTCAATTGGCCAAACTTTATTTGACCTGTCAAATACCCAACCCTAGTTTGGACAAATCCTCAAAGATAAACTTCCCTTATGTGGTCTGAGGACAAACTCCTTGAGGGTTGTGCAGATTGCAGATTTCTGTTCTTCTCTGCTTGCTTGTTTTGAAAATTAGTGCTGAAATGCAGAAAGTTTTTAAAGAATTTTACAGCAAAGTCTACACACACACACACACACACACACACACACACACACACACAGAGAGAGAGAGCTGAGCTCTCTATCAGTTTTACTGCATAGTACTGGGAAGCCAGAAGGGAAAAGAAACCAGAAACCTAGAAGTAAGCTCACCCTTTGGAAATATTTTAGCAGTCTTCGCAGAACTCCCTATTCCTAGATTTCTTGCCTTTGATTGTATTGGATTAACATAATTGATGATTAAATCTTTAAAATGCTGTTTATTGCACAGTATGAAACATGGAGATTTTCAACTTTATGTTAAAGCCTTACATAAATAAATGCATATCTTATTGACTGCATATTGACTGCATATCTTATTGAATGCATATGCATATCTTATTGACTGACGCTTATTTGTATTTTTATCATCCATTTGTTTTTCACTACCAACAGAATTACAAAGAATTTCCCATCCATATTATAAACACACTTTCAAAAAGATAGGAAGAATCAGGGAAAAGTCTTTATTTAAGCAGGTTTATGAGTTTCTAGGAACAAAAATAATTAACTATCTTAGTAAGAGGGTATGTTCTGCACCTCTGCTTTTCCAGAATCCTCCCCAAACAGTTACACAGGATTTTGGCAAACAGAATGTATGATTGTACACTAGTATAATCTAGTTGAATTAAACACCTGAGATAGAGTGTCTAAGCACCAGTGCTTCAGGTTCTTTTGGAAGAGGTTGTGCAAAAGGGAAATCTTTGTTTTCACTACCCACGAAAAGAGTATAAAATGTGAGGGTCTCGTTATCTGCTTGATAAACTTGGGAAAAGACTAGATTCATGTAAATAAAAGTGAAATTGTTTTGTTATAAGGAAGTCTTGTTCCCTGTTCTCACAGAAATCTTGATGTTCAACTACAGTTCCCTGTGGGTAAAATTCAATTCTAACCCTGGCCTAATCTCTGCTTAAAGTGTAACCACACACTGTCCTCAGTAAAATCAATGCAAACCTGGCTTTGACTTACACTGATTTGAATTCTGTTACTGCAGAAATTAAATGCTGTCCAGAAAAATTTGATTCAGTGTTCCAGGATGTTCATCAATATTGCATTTTCCCAGCTGACATCAGATGGACAAACCATGTTGGATTTAGGGGCACTTGCATGGCAATTGTAAATTGCCATAGCTCTACTGACTTCAGTGAAAATGTGACAACTAAAACCAGCTGAGACTTTCCCTCTCCACACCCCATGTGAAACCCAGATTTTTGAAAAAAATGAATAGCTCAGGACAGTAACAGATGATTGGGACAGTCACTGTTCCATAAAGAAGAGAGCCATAAATGCCTACATCACCTGTTTTGGGGGGCCTGATATGCAGCACATTGAAATCAGTAGAAAACTACACAAGAATCTGAAAGGCTCTGAAGTCATTGGGCCTTACATTAGTTCCTGTATTTGGATAAGACTGTCTATGACTTCCAGTAATTGCTTTGCAATGAGTGACATTTTATACCACTCAAGAAGTATTGAAAATAGATTACCCTTAACGGAAAAATCTCTCTCTGGCTTCCAAGAACCTTAAAATTTACCATCTGAAGGCTTGCCTGAAACAGTGTTTTGCTAATAAAAATCAATTTTCTTAAAAGTATTTTTCATTATAATTTTTAGTGGGAATTTAGTGTTTGGGAAAGGTCCTGGACTGACAGCCTTGGAGATCAGAAAACAGTAATACTGGCAGGGGAAGCACTGTGACCATGTAGGCGGGCTCTCTAGGGTGAGGCCTGCCCCTTGCACTCTGGGCATGCTGACCCCTGCGATTTCCCCATATGCTTCCCTAACTAGTATTTTCTAACATTTAGGATCACATTTTCAAGTCTTGTCTCTGAAGCTGTGCCAGCAATATCATGCACTTATACTGCCAGATAGACACTGGCTACATAGCTGTGCAGCTACTCAATTCACACATGCAAATGCTACGAATATAGGGTTCAAGAGAGGCAGTATGTATAATTATAAGGGTAAAATTTTGGAAGGTATTTTTGAAAATTTGACCTTTGTTACTTTTACTCAGACACATTGATTTGATTTGATGTCTGTTTTCCACAATGCATGACAACTTGAGTTTCATTGCTATGAACATGCTTAATTGTGCTAATTCCTTACTTGCATATTCTCTCCCTGCAGGACAGGACTAACTCTTGTTAACTTCAATGAAAGCTATTCTTAAGCTGAGAGAAGCAAACAGGACCGCTGCTGCAGATCTGCTGCATACTTAATCAATAAGAGAAAGCTCACATAACCAAAAAATTTAATTGTCTAAAATTATTACATTCAGTACTCTGAAAAGTCTTATCTAGATCCTTATTTTTGTGAATTAATTTTGCATCCTGTTTCCTTCAATTCCAGTGAGGTCTCACTCTACACCATGTGTTTTAATACTATTTTATATGTTTTGTGAATATGAAAAGTGTCAACTGATGGAACTGGTCCAGGTGGCAAATGGCCTGGCTAATCCAGTTCGTCTCTGCCTAAAAACTGACTCTTCTTCAGTCTGCTGTGACAAGTTTGATACCTAATTTCCAGACAAAATCACCCACATTCAGCACAGTTTGGGGTTCACCACTTTTGCTGCAGAATCAGAATTTGTGTTTGAGGAAGCTCAGTCTTGTCCTCTTTACTGGAATCATTTAAAATTGCTATCATCCTCTGATGCAGAGATATTGCTTGGGGAACGAGGACAACCAGTTGTGAGCTGGACCCATTGCTTGTCTTGGCTTGTAAAAGTCAACTGAGGGACACTAAGCCACTGCTGGTAGGGGTTGTCAATGCCTCCCTTCAGGAGGGCACAGTGCCAGACTTTATAACTAGCCAAGAAATCATTGTGTGATGTTGACTCTGCAGCCAGTTATTGCCTTGTCCAACCTCCCCTTTTTAGGAAAGGTCATTTGACAGCTCAAGTTGCATCTGGATGCCAAAGGTTTCCAGGACCTCTGGTTGGTTTGGCTTTTTTCCTGGACAGAGCTGAGAAATTGTGCTCGTGGCCTTAGTCACTGATCTTCATCTAGAGATCAAGAAGGAAATTGTGCCCTGCTGATCTTACTCATTATTTCAGGGAGCAGCCTTTGATACAGTTGACCACTGAGATGCTGATAAAGTGTTTACATGACTTGGTGGGGATTTGTGGGACCACTCTAAATTGGTTTCACACTTTGCTAGCAGGAAAGTCACAGAGAATGGCCATGGCAAAGCACTCATCATCCCCTCAGGACCCTTCCTCTGGGGTTTCCTAGGACTTTATCTTGTCAGGTCTCCTGTTCAATGTGTTTATGAGGCCTCTGTGTGTGACTGTTTGGAGACTTGGAGAGAGCTTCCACCAGTAGACTGATTACACCCAAATCAACCTCTTTCCTCAACTGACCTTGACCCCACAGTCTCAGTCCTTTCCTGGTGCCTGGCTACATTTAGGGATTGGATGTGGGTGATCCAACTGAAACTGAATTCACACAAGAAGGAGGTGATAGTGGTGGGCAAATTGCCTGATCTAGGAGGGGTTTGGACACCTATCACTGATGGATTCAGCCTCTCCTTTTCATTCAGGTTCACAGCCTGGGGGTGCTCTGGACCCTTTGCAGCACCTGGATCTTCAGTTGGTGGCAGTGCTTAAGGGTACCTTTCACCAGCTCCACCCAGTGAGAAGGATGTCACTCTTTGTTTCACCTTCAGATCTGGCTGTTATTATCCATGCCTTTGTAACCTTAAGCCTGGACTATTGCAATGTTTTTACATTGGGCTGTCCTTGAAGACCATTCGGAAGCTGCAACTAGTGTAGCCTGAGGCAGGCAGCCTTCTAATAGGGTTGGTCACCAGGAGCACATAACTGCAATGTTCCAGAGTCTGTACTAGCTCTCAGTAGCTTTCTATTTGCAATTCAAGGTGCCAGTTTTAATCTACAATGCTTATGTATTTAAAGAATCACCTTCTCCCTTATGTCCCATTGCAACCCCTTGTTAAATAACTAATTCTTGTCTTCCCTCCTTTCCTGCAAAAAAACACTTTGAAAACATCTTGTAACTTTCCTGCAATTATCTCTACAGCTTCAGCAGTGCCAGCTACTCTAACTATGGACAGGAAACATATATGCCTAGGGCCAAAGTCAGGCTCTTTTTTCCTTGTAGCATATGTAAGGAAATAGGAAGCTTCATAATTCTGGAATGCAACTTTTGAACACATTCTAGACCAGGGGTCAGCAAAGTGGCAGATCCAGCAAGCGGGCAGACTCCAGTTCCCAGCAGCCCCTGACCACATGGCTGGGGCTGGTTTCCATAGAGACTCCAGCAGCAGCCACACTGTGATAGCAGGGGGCCAAGGTTTCCATGGAGACCAGCCCCAGCAGTGCTGGTAAGGTGGGGAGCTGCTCCACGGCTGGGCTGGGATCTTACAGTAGTGACAGCATGGTTCAGAGCCGGGACAGAGCTGCTATCTGCTGTCTGCATGCTCCGGGCAGGGGTATGCAGGCAGTGGATTGTGGCTCTACCCCAGCTCTGGACCATGCTGTCACTGCTGCAAGGAGCTGGGGCACAGCTATAATCTGCTGCCTGCATGCCCCTGCTTGAAGCATGCAAGCTGCAAATTGCGGCTCTGCCCCAGCTCTGGACCACGCTGTCACCACTGCAAGATCCGATCCCAGCCCCAGAGCAGCTCCCTGCCCTGCTGAGTATCCTGCCAGCGCTGCTGGGCCCAGTCTCCATGGAAACCCCCAGCCTTGAGCTATCACAGCAAGGCTGCTGCTGGGGTCTCCATGGAAAACGGCCCCAGCCACATTGGCAGGGGCTTCTGGGAAATGGAGTCCAGTGCCAGCTGGATCTAGCCTGTGGGCCAAATTTTGCCTCCCTGCTTTAGACTC
The DNA here is from genome assembly GCF_001723915.1 of Gavialis gangeticus. Classification (NCBI taxonomy): domain Eukaryota; kingdom Metazoa; phylum Chordata; order Crocodylia; family Gavialidae; genus Gavialis; species Gavialis gangeticus. The sequence goes on from NW_017729031.1 coordinate 99,327,448, forward strand.
TGCCTGTAAACCTACAGATTGTACATTTTATAAGTCGCATGCAGTGGGACTGCAGTGAGATGTCTGAGGATGACCTATGTGACTGAGGTGGGTCAGCCTTTTTTTTTTGGCATATTTTCCTTAACCCAGCCATTTTCACCCTCTCATTTTCAGGATGGTCCATGGAAGTTATATACATGAATATAACTGATTATCACACAATTATACAAAAAACAATGCTAGAATATAAGAGATGAAGGAAATAAGTAAAATCAGGAAAGGATCTTTAGGCCCATGTACTGCCTTGATGCATGCACAAAATCTCTCACTAACGTGAATGTGATTTCCGTCTCAGATCCACAGCAGGGTATGGCCCTTTTTCAGGGAATGTTTTCAGCGTCACTTAGCAATGCTCAGAGACACTAAACAGTGATAATGGGAGCAGAGATGGAAACGGAAATATCTGATTGTCTACATGGTTCATTGTTTATTCATGCTTTAAAAAGGGGATCAAACAGGATAAAGCGTGTTCTAAATTGTACCTCTGGAACCACTTAAGTATCTTTGCTTCTCAGTTACACTATTAGAAAACCTGAAAGGCAGGAGACCAAAAATCTATTATGACTAACAGAAGCCAGTGTTTTACTGCAGTCCAAAAATCTAAAAACAGACTAGATGAAGGCTTGGAAAACAGTAGGGAAAAGAGGTTATTTGCAAAGCATAAAGGCCTCTATATTTACAACAAACTTGGCAGAAGGAGTTACGGCTTTACTTTTCTAGGGAAAGTCCTGAGCAATAATTGTTGTGCCATGATGTTCTGATATTAGACACACAATGGGATTCTGACTCCTCCACCCAATGTTTGCTGATAAAAACCCTGCACACTAAATATCCAATTAAGGAACCAATGTTTTATAATCTACATATGCATACATGCATGTATACTTGTACACATGCACACACATATGAATATGCCCAGACCTGTTGATAAAGACATACAAGAATAGTCATATCTCTTTAGCTGTAACTGAGACTACCTGAAAAAACCCACAACAGTGAATAAACAGAATTCAGGGTTTTATTTTATCATATGGTATTTGTCCCTGCCAAATCTTTTATTCCACCAGTTCTATTCCCTGCTCAAAATATAAAACAAGAAAGTAAATAAATCAGTCTCTTTTCTAGTGAGTTTTAAAAGCACAGAAGGAAAAGCAGATAGCCAAGCCAGCAGAATCTGAAATCCTGGAATCTGATCCCACAGTTCTACACAGAGGAGTTTTGCCTGTGTAAGACCTGCAAAAGCAGGGCTTTGATCTATATTGGAGAGGAACAGACTACTGGCATGGGCCTATATGGAGGCCTGTTTACATTTGCATTATGATAATGGATTATCTGGTGTAATTGGGTTGAAATTCTAATAATTTTTTTTAAAGAAAATGCAGGCCTCTCAGAGGAGAAATGCACTGAGGAACAGAGAGTTAATCCAAGTCACGGAGTGATATGACCTTTACTAAATCTCCCTTGTATGTTGAGAACAGTCAAGCACTGAGCCTTTGGAATGGGCATCTGAACCCTGTAACAGGGAGCTCAATGCTCCTCTTACTTTAAGAGGAGAAAGGCTGCAGACAGGGCTCAGGCAGCACTCAAGGGAAGGCACCTGGCCAGAAGGGGGTCGGTCTTCGAGAGTATATAAGTCCAGGGCCTGAGCTGAAGCAAGTGGTTTAGTGCTGGAGTCCATGGAAGAAAGAGCTCCTGAGCAGGATGGCTGCAGATGAGCTTCTGACTCATGCCAGGGATACACTGGAGCCTGGGAGCAGGGCAGGCATGTTGAATATTGTGGACTTGCCTGGAGAACACTGGTAGTTTGGGACTGGGAGTAATGGGAAGACTGGACATCACAGCTGGCCCAGGAACAGGACCAGGGCCAGTGCCTGGGAATAGAGCAGAGAGGGTAATAGCCCTGAGAACAAGGCCAGAGCTAGGGGAGCAGAGCAGTGCCCAGGAACAAGACAGAGAGAGTGCAATAGGCCTGAGGGTAAGGTGGGAGCCTGAGAGCAGTGCTCACACAGGGGCAGAGATGTGGCTAGAGAGCCCAGTGCTTAGGGAGATGGGGCTAGAGAGTCCATTGAATTGATTGAGCCCAGGAGCAGGGCAGAGCCTGGGAGGGTGTGAATGGATGGATTGGTAACAGCTGTAAGGCCTGGGTGTGGCTAGAAGGTGAGATGAGTAGGCCACCAAATTAGCCTTAAAAGCTATGAGCATTTAGACGGTAGCTCATGAGTAGATGAGATCTTGCTCAGGGATCTCTGGGGCAGGCCTTTGTTACAAACCCACAATCTCTGAATTCCCACTTGCATGAACAATTATCTTAGTATTGCTGCAAGTTGGGCTTTTCACATACCTTGCATTCTTGAGGGTGTGCCTGTCACCCCAGTTTTGAAGGTTCAATATTTACTGAGGTAGCCCTTTTGGATGAGATGAGAAATAAATAGATTTGATGGGAGGAAAAGTGTGAGCCTAGGAACCGGGAGTGGGGAAGAGTAAGAAAATTGCATCAAATAGAAAAACAGAAGCATGCCAAATGATAAGATGCAACTAATAAACAAACACAGTAACTGGGGAGAGGTTTGGAAAAAATATCTGTGACACCACACTTCCTTTTCAGCATACAGAGAACCGGTCAGGGTGTGTAGAGGCCCCAATGCCAGTGAGGGCACAAACACACACACAGTGTCACATATAACATGAGTTTTGTTTGTCAGCAGCCTGGAGTGCAGTTTCTCAGAAACTCCTGCACCTATATCCTTGAAACATGGCAGCCTTCGTTGTCTCAGCAGGGGCTACCATCCCTGCAGTTTTCACCCCACTGTGCCTTAACACACAATGTGACACAAGTTTTGCTTTTGTGACTTTGAGGTGCAGTTTCCCAGAAACCCCTAAACCTATCCTCTTGAAACTTGGCAGGCTTCATGCCCTCAGAAGGAGCTACTATCCCATCAATTTTTATCCATATCAGCAAAAATATGACAAAGTTATAGGTATTTCAGCGATTCCCCATTATAGTCTATGGCTGAATCTCCAAATCTTTCTGAATTGGTGTCAGATCTTCCGAAGCCGATTCAGCTGAACTGATTCAGGACAGTGATCCAAATCTCCGAACTGAATCACTGTCCTCTGAAGCAGCCAAATCCGAATTGAATATTTCCCTATTTGCACAGGCCTAGTGACCAGCAGCAAGGGGCTTCAGCAATGGGAGCCTTCTCCATGCCATTGCAGGGAGAAGTAGCACCTTGCTGCTTCAGGGAGAAGTGACAGCAGCAGTCACTTTTCCCCTGCCACCAGGAGAAGCGGTGGTAGTAGGAGCTTTCTGTGCTGTTGCACAGAAAAGCAGCAGCAGTGTCAGATGGAACCTACCACCTGCCCACCCACCTCTGACCCTAACTGGGTAATTCTGGTCCATAGCCCCAAAAGGTTGCTGACCCCTTAGCACAATGGAGCCCTACCATTGCTTAGAGCCTCTAGGTGTCCATGTAACATAGTTTATAATGAAAAAGTGTGAGGTTTTTTTTCCTTCCTGTACATTATTTTAAAAACGTTTTCCTCAAGTATTATGGTAGTTCACATACACTTGCTGAGCTTTATAACACTCTTCATTTAGTTCAAACTGCTAAATCCAACATCCATTAAAAACCCCAGAGATGCCTTTCTATAGCAAAATGAAAAGTGCATGTTATTCAGTGTTACTCTATCACCTCAAAGGTTTTGTTTGCCAAAGGTGTTTCCAATCAGAGTATCTCCTCAGGTATCAACCCTCACATGTATACATCCATATCCCTCCACTGATATAGAGAAAACGAGTATCTTATATATTTCATTGTCTTGCTTGAATTCCAGATGGTCCAGGCAGGCAAGGGAAAAGCACCAACTGTCAGCAGGTTTGACAGGGTGCTGCTGAAACTGCTCACCTTTATGCTAAAAAAATTGCAATTAACACAAGATGACACTGAGGTAACTAGTTGCTTGGGCAAAGGAATTTTTTGTAAAAGCAGAAGTCACCTGAGTAGATGGGCAGACAGACCTTCCAGAGGCTAAAGCTACTATTTACATGAGGGAATCAGATGAGATGTTATCTGCTGATGTTTTATATATGAAAAGCCTGGAGCTGTAGCAGTGGAAACAGAATTGTGTATACTTTCTTTTTCACTTAAGGCAGGCAGTCTGAAATGCTTGCCCCTCTAATGACCTCCTCTCTGACCCACAGGGACTGTCTTTGGTTGAGAGATGATTCATTCACTCTGCTAGCTGAGTTGAATGAATAGGCAGTATTCAGACTGCAGAACACTTCTCATCTGGGATTCCCTCAAAATTTAGGTCTGACATGACTGGGTCAGTAACCATGCATTTTCATTCCTACCTCCTCGAACAGAAATGTCTTTTTGCATCCTTCAGTGGTTCCCACGAATCAGGTCAATTTTTATGGCTTGCTAATTATTACTGCTAGGCTTCTGCCAGGCTTCAGAATGAAAAGAGGAGTATTTTGAAGGCTCTGGGCACAAAACTTGCAAAATTAATCATGATCTATCTGGTAGCAGCAAAACCTAGCCTTAGCAATTACTTAAATAGGCAAATCTGTACAGCACTAAACTTTGTTTACAGAGGAAAAAGTTCTGTTCTTTTGTTGATGGAAAACATTAAAAGACAAAGACAGATTTAAAAGCATTATTATTATTGTTAGTTGAATTACACCCAGAGGCACAGTCATATAGCACATGCACAAACACTATGTTAAAAAAAAATAAAGGCTGCAAGGTCAAGCACTTAAAGTAAGGAAATGTCGAAATAAGGCTGCCTGTGTAACCTTAACTTGGCTCCCTCATGAGTACATATTAAGATAGTCTTTAATTACATGCTATTTTTCCCCCAAAGGACCTCTTCCTCATTCACTGCATAAAATGAGGTTGCTCACTCAATACATAGGTCCTTAATATTCTATTTGCTCTTTATTGTTCAACATATGACCCCCATGACTTGTATACTGTCCACTGATAATCGTGTTCAGAGCAGAGTTTGAATGGTTTCCTATGGTGCTCATAAATCTGCTATCTGATTATTTCATAAATAGTGTTCTTAACAAATCTGTCAGGTATTATCTTTATTTTACATAGGAAGAGCTGAAGCACAGAGATTAAGATCAAAATATATTCCAGTTTTGGGTGTCCAATTTGAGATTCTCAGAGTATTTAGGATTCTGTAGGACTTGACATATTCAAATAAAGTTCCCACCTGCTCTAACTGCAGTTACTGATTCTGAAAATCAGGTCACAGGGTATGAACAAACACTCATGGAACACAGCTCTGGTTTAGATGGCTTAGTTTAAGCCACTTAAACTGAAATCAGGAGAAATGCATGCAAACATCTGCCACTTGCTGGATGGAGGGATGGGCAGCTGGAGGCAGCTAAGTTGCAGGGGGAGAGGTGCTGGTGGGTCTGGGTCTAGGGGATAGGCAGGTCTGTGGTGGGGAGCTGTTGAGTTGCAGGGGCCGGGGGTGTTTGCAGATCCATGGGGGAATGGCAGGTCTGTGGTGGGGGCTGCTCAGTTTAGCAGTAGGCTTGTTGGAGGAGTAAAAATAGCCCAGTTGGGGGGCGGGGTGGGGGAAGTGCAGCCTCATGGATTGAGAGTGGCTGAGCTTTCCCAGCCCCAGGGCTGTGGTGTGAACACATGCAAGTGTTAACTAGGCTGAGCTAACCTGCACTAGGTCAGGTTAATCCCTTGCCAATTTAAATTTAGTTCACCTAAAACAAGAATTAACTTTAAAAATGGCATTCCCAATCTAGGGTAACCTAAGCTCTGTGAATATTTGGGCCAGGTTAAGACATTACACTTTTGCTGTTATACGTGATCGGAAACCAGTCTATACCTATAATAGAATAGAAGTTTGGCATACAAAACTGGTCTATACTTTTAATAGAAATGTGGCGCACACAGACTAGTTTAAAAATGGCGGAACCTGGTCTAAGATGCTTGCCCCCCTCCCCACCTGCTCCCAACCCCAGGCAGAGGTGTGTTTTGTTTTCTGTTAATCTAATCTAGGCTTCTTAAAGAAAACTACATGACTTTGATTCTGCCTCAGACTTTCTGAATGCCTGGCCTTGAACACTGGGGCATTTAGATTGCCTTAACCTTGGTTAAGGCAATCTAAACATAATGCTTGCACGTACCCAAGGTCTCTGGTTAGTTGTACAGTAAGTGGAGAACATGCAATTAGGTTAAGTACAGACAGTCAAGGAGCCAGAGGCTGAATTGATTCAATATCCACAGGTTAGTGTAAGCTGTGTAAATTGAACTGATAAGCAAGTGAACAGACATTCACTTTTGATTCTGGAAATGCAGTCACATGCCTGCAGTGGCTCAGACCAGAATTGGGGGGTGCTAGAAGCCATCTCCCTGCTCGCCTGGAGCAGACAACTTGGGCCAAGGCTAGCATGCCCACCCTGCGAGGAGGGGTGGTTTGCAGAAGGGGTGTAAAGCATCCTGGGATGCTGGGGGACCATGAGGTAACTTGAATCTGAAGAGGATCTGGGACAGAAGTTCAGTAAACTGATTTAACCTAAATCAGTTAAGTCTGATACTACACCCATTCAGGTTTAAACCAGTTTTGGCCATTTTGACATTGGTTTATATGCAGTGAACTTGTGTTATGGATTGAACTGGTTTCTGATCGCTTATACTGGTTTATGTGCAACTTCTGAACCCTAGCCTTAGTGACTGCCTATTAAGTCTAGCTTAAGTGACTTAGCATCTCTTAGTGTAGCAGGGGCCAGAGCCCAGCCCCTGCTAGATCCCTGCAGAGCTAGCCAAGCTGGTGGGGAACTTACTGGGACATGTCCAACAAGCAGCACGTCCCCAGTGAGTCCTGAGTCAGGAGCACCCCAGCATGACTGGAGAGTTAAGTAGCAGTGGACGACAGGATAACAGGAGTCTTCCCTGTGAGCCCAGGAGCCAGGGTCAGGGGAGGAAAGATCAGGTCTTGGCCAGTAACCACAGATCAAGAAGAGGAAAGGACAGTCTCACCAAGGGCAATGGAGGCCAGAAGAAACTGAGGCAGTGAGGGCAAAGATAAGACTTGTCTGGCATGCTGGAGGGAAAAAGAGAAACAAGGAGTAAACCTAGATGAGGATCGCCTAACAGAACCTTGACTTATGCCGGGAACAACCATGATCAAACTTTTTTTGGGGTAGGGGGTTTTGAATTCTGGAATCAAGGGACAATATTGGCTGGGAGGAAGATACCTCCCCCTTGGGTATAGGGTCCCTGGGAGAGAAGGACAATTGGGAGGAAAGATCTCCCTGTCTTTTGTTTGATCTATGTTTAATAAGGACCTATCTAGTTCACCTGGGGATTTAAAGGAGCTTCAGTTTATAGGGTTTGAAATAAGACTAGAAGGGACAAGGAAGCATAGAACAGGATAAGCCTGGATAATCACAGAAATATAGGGTCCTCAGGAGGAAGGAGTGGGGAAGACAACCAAGAAAAAAAAAGAGAGAGAAATAGAAAGAGGATGAAGGTAGAGTGATCCAATGAGTACAGCCAAAGACAGGACCAACCAAGAGAAACCAAGGCCAAAGAACCACAGAGTATATAACTCAGTGGAGTTAGGGCACAGACCCCACAGGCCCGCAGAAAACTGCAAATGACCACCTGAGAGGAAAAGGGCACACACCAGACCAGTGTGGACCACACTGGACCACACTCCAGACGAGCAGAAAATAGCAAATGACCACCTGAAAGGAAAAGGACAGAGTGTAGGGGAGGTGGAGCCCTGTGGAAGATCTCAGCCCTACTGGATGGACCTCTGCACAGAGAACCATCCATCCTCCCAAACATTCTTACAACATCAAGGCATGGCAGAAGAGTGCAGAGGACAAGCCAGAGGCCAAGGTAATTCTAACGGAGCAGGGCAGGCAAAGAGCACCCACTCACACTTAGGAACTCAACTGCAGAATTAAGGCTAGAATCCAGTTCACTAAGGCAGCTGTTAACTATCCTAACTATAAGACCCAGCCTGCTTTCCTTTATTAGGTAAAGTCTAGCAGCAAGGAGTCTCCTTCACTACAAACTGCTGATTGTCAGAACAGTTTCATACTGTGTACTGAATGAAGCAGAATACTTTGGTCAAAATAATATGTGATTACGCACTCAGAGAAACTCTTATGCTGCATAATGGGAACAAATTAAGTTTGCACAGAAGACTTGTAAAAGCAAGCATGTGCTAACAGTGATTTTTTTAAGAAAATCACAACTTGGCCAAATTTGCATAGATTTTCACATAACCAGGTGCTAAAGAATTTCAAATTTTGCAATACTGTGAAACAACATTTTTCTTTTTGTTCTCAGTGATGTCTGAACAGTTTGGGCTAAAATCTTCCACACTCCTCTGCAGCTCACATACAATATGCAATGTTTCATCCTAAACCATTGAAGTTTGACAAAGTTATAATAAAAGCAAGGTCTTATAATGGAAACTATCAAGCAACCTTAATGGGTTGTTTCACCAACCTTGCCTATGATACAGTGATAAGTAAACAGAACAGAATTTTGTAAAAAAAATGTTGTGCTCAGAAAAGCATTGAAAGATAGATTTTAAAATGTAAGTTCATTGTAACCATGGTGACTACTATCAGTGCACTGGAAGGCATGTTGCAGGCCATAGTCTTAGTATGATATAAAATGGAAGGTATGAAGAACTCTGGAAAAACTCTGTATTATAGTCGGCAAATAATGACAGCACCTTGGAAAGCAACATAGATTTGTATAATTTTTTTCAGTCTTCTAATGAAACCCTGATCCACCTCCCAGGACACAAACAGCACTCTTCCTTGAATTCACAGCAGAGTCCAGGTTTAGCCATACATGAGGGTACTAAAGGGTAACTTGACTTTCACAGCAGGTTCCCAGAGGAGGCAGCTTTAGCCTCCTCTGTAGCGACTTTGGTTGATGCACAGGTTCTGTATCAGCTTTGTCAGTTAAATTTTCTGCCTTTCAGTTGTAGCACTCTGAGAGATGATGAGTAGAAGTCCCTTGTTTAATTCCTGTAAACCATTTTTATTTAGTGTGTCTATCATGTCACCACTTACTCCTCTCCTCTTGGAAGTGTCTCAGTCTTCACATGCCCTCTTCATATTGAAGCTTTTTTCATAATGTAATTAACTGCAATAAAAACCCCAAGGACAGAAACTGGGGGAGGGGGAAAGGGGAGAGGAGAAGGTGGGTACAAACCCAGAGTCTTGCTCCATCACAGATAGATGATGTAAAATGCACAGTGTGCTTTGTACTAGAACTGTGTAAATTGTAGCATGCTTGACTGGCTCTCGTGTGAGGTGTGTGGCTGATAACTGTCTCAAAATAGGAGATTAAACTTCACATGTAGGGATTTACAACATAAGCCAGTCCTTCAGACTGGGTCTTTCTTCACTTTGGAATCCTTTTCTAACCAATTAGTTCAAATTGGTGCAAGTAGTACTTACAGTTTGGATATTCTTCCCCCACTCTCTGTGATGAAAGCAGAGGCAGTTCTAGGAGTCAGTAACAAGGGCAAATTCCTGGATCCCCAAGCCTCAGCTTCTCTCTGGAGCCATCATAAAAATAACACCAGCTCTGGGTAAAAGTAGCATGTTGCTCAAACCCTGACATTCCCCTTATCTCTGGTGGCAGGGAGGCTTTGTGGGTAAGGTCTGTCATCAGTCACTGGTGTTCCTATTCTCCCTGTCCACATGTAAGTAGCCTGGCTCTCCCCTTCTCCCAAGTAATTCTGGCTTGCTTTTAATCTACTGCTAAGGATAGTGGGACATTTCTCTAAGAGTTTTATGAAGATGCAACTAGCTATACCATTCAATCACAGTTTTGACACAGTATATACAAACACAAAGAAAAAAGGCTTTTCTTTCCTTTCCCCATAGCTGTTCCTCACATATGGTACTTGAAGCAGCTGCTAGTTTTGAGGGGCAGTGGGGGTGATTGACTCCACCTTATAACCTGATTTGGTTACCAGGATCAGGTAAGAGGAAGAATTGTTGCCTGATCGATGTTTCAAAAGCCTACATTGGCACCTATTCCTATTTGCCTTCAGGCCTCATCTCCCAGCTTCTGTTTTAGCCTAACCTCCAGCTCCTGCCTTGGATCCTGACCTTGCTGCATCCCCAGTCCTTGCTCTGGTTTCTCTCAGCCTTGTTTTTTCCCAACTACCCTCAGTATCCTTGATTCTCTGACTGCCTTGACCTAAAATGTTATAATTATTCTGCCTTGGTTTCTGATGTAGAAACTCAATTTTTTCCCCCGAACTCCAATCTGTCTTCCTTATCTGACTTGGACACTTTCTCTAACTGATATTCCTTTGGGCTGCTACGCCCTGAGCATTACAGTATCATACAAAAAATAATGACATATAAAACCCCAATGCTCTAGCTTCAGAACTAATGCTGAGCTCAAACCCCATTATATGCAACCTGAGTGCAAGTGGTCTGGCTTTAGGACTTAAATTGGTGCTTTCTGAAAGTCCTGTAAATGTGTTCCAAGAGCTAGATGATTTCACTTGGAGTGATTCCCTATAATAATCACCTTATTTGATGCAAAAGAACTACAGCCATCATCATTTTTTGAGTTTCTTTCATTTCGAGCAATTTATAGTGATTGTCATTGGGTAAAATGGGAAGCAACATGTATTTCAGATAGAAGTGAAAATCCTACTAAGCTCGGGTAATCAAAAACATGATGCCCAGAACTTCTAGACTTGACATAAAACACAGCTGTGTTCCAAACATCAGCCACTCTAAAGATCTTAAACTTTGAAGGCTATGGCTGGCTAGCAATTTAAAAATAAACATAAGGCGTTGACTGGGCTGCAGTGCTTGAACAGAGACCCATCTGCATTTTTTTAAACAAAGGTGAGATTATTTTCCTATTCCACTGCTAAGAAATACGTTCAAACCAAATAATTTGTATAGAAGACTTACTGCCAGTGATGAAGATAATATACTTCAGACTACAGGAGAGACATAGTATTTAAGGCATGTTATATTACAAATGTCTTATTTTTTTTGCTTTTTTAAGGATAACAATGTATTTGTTATCTGTTGCTTTTGAACTTACACCACTTACTTTTATGTAGCAGTTTCTTTGATCAAAAATACTAATGAATCATTAATTAAGGAGCCAGTTTCAAAAGTACCTAGAATACATCCATTTTTTCCTCCTAAATCCCTATGGTACTTTTTGAAATACCACTCTAGAGTCTCAGAACAACCCTCTAAGGGGGGTAGGTATTATATACCAAAGCACACAGAAGAAATCATTATTAGAGACAGGTTTAATACCAGATTTCCAGTGTTGTCCTCATGTTCTTAAACCAGTGGTTCTAGGATAAACCGCTTAGTCCCACATTGCTAATTCTTCTGTCTCCTCCAGTAAAAATCCAGATAATGCATTCAATCCTTTCCTAACATTAGTTTTTCTTTTCAGCATCTCCTCTTTCATTTCAGCAACTGCTGATCTTTGGCTTAAGAACCTGGGGCTAACCCATCCCAGCACATCATTACAGAGCTTTTACAAAGCTGTAGTGGACAGCTAAAGCTAAAACCAAAATGAAGAGAAATTATGGTTTTATATTTTTTAACTGTTTTTCAGTAGAAAATGGCTCTTCTGCAGCCAAAAGGTCAAAACGGTTAAAAGCAGCTGAGATGGTAGAGCAAAACAAGTTAGCGAGTTCAAGAGAGTTGGCTCTCTTCCTTTGATTGTGACTGGTCTGGTTCTGCTTCGTGACACACACATGGGATGACCTGTTCAAACAGATTTAAGCAGGGGCGGATCTAAGATTTCCCAAAGCAGGTGTGGGAGCAGCAACCCACACTGAAGAAGTGGCTATACCCCCTGCTCCCCCTCTACTCCACCGTAGAAGCCTCTTGGGAGTTTTTAAAGTCCTAAAGCTGGTGAAAATACCCCCTCCCTTCCCCTTCCTGCTCAGAGGTAGCCCCTTCCCCTCTTATTTTCCTCCCCTTCTTCCACTCCCCTGCCTGCCCCTAATGTACTCTCCCTGGATGGGGGCAGGGAAGCTCCATCCCCAGCTCAGCCCAACCCTTGCCCAGCAAGCAGAAATGGCTCTGGTGTTTCTCCACCCTTGGGACAGCAGGGAAAGCCAGGCTGGGGAAGAGCGGAGGGACTGGGATGGGCAGAAGAGGTGGGGAGGGAGTATTTCTGTAAGCAAGAAGGGGAAGGGAGAGAGTATTTTCACTTGGTTTAGGAGTTTTAAAACATCTCCAGAGGCTCCCCAGTGTGGTCCAATCCAAAAGGGGGATGCAGCTATGTCACTGCTGCACCCACTTTGGATTCGCCCCTAGATCTAAGGACCTCATTGCACAGAAGAAAATGATGTGTTTACTGTCTAGGAGGACATCTAAGTATTGTGGACTATATTCCTTGGGTTCAGGAAGTTATCATACTTCTCCATATCTTCACCAGCTTTATTTTCCACACTTTCTACCATGATATTATTGTAAATCCCCCTTACAAAGGCTTTGTCTCCATTGCCAAAGCCAGGTGTGTATTTACTGCAAAATGCCTAATGTCCATTAAGTAGCCTGCTGTAAAATTGTTGTGGAGATGGGACTGAAGTTTTACTGTAAGGTAACACAAGGCAAGGTCAGCTGCAGCTGGGTATATAGGGTCGATTTCCTTTAGCCACCTCACAGTAAAAAATAAAGATGCCTGGCTTCCACTAGAATTGTACAGTGGGGTATCTAGCATGTGTTACATACCCTGTTGTAAAACACCCAACTTTTTCTGGAGTGAAGGCAGCCATAGACTTCAGTCCTACAAATAGTTATGCACCCATGGGATGATTCACCTGTGTATATTTATTTATGTAGGTTTGAAAGATTGCACATGAAGCATCTGATTGCATATACACATCTTGTATGAAATCTTCCCTGTAAGCACCAAGCACAGATAAATACTCTTTAACACATGTATGCTATTTACTGAAAAGAAGCAGGCATAACCAAGTGAATGTCTGTTCACTTGCTTGTCGGTTCAATCTATGCAGCTTAGCCTAACTTGCAAAGATTGAATCAATTCAGCGTCAGGCGTTTTGACAGTTTGTACTTAGCCACGATCTCCTAATTTCTGTGTGTAACATTTAACTGTGTGACTATTCCAGAAATTGTTTGCAAGTAAAAGGTAAAGCATCAAGTTGTACTAATACCTCCTTCGTACCCTTTTTTTTTGTAGCCCACGGGCCTCAGTTAGCTCTTTTGGCCCTTTAAGTATCAAAATAAATGGTATTTCAATGCAAATCACTGAATAGTGGCTGAATGGTTAAGGTATTGGCTCCAGAGGCATAAGTACAAGCCTCACAAAAGCTTGCAAAAAAAGTTACCCCCAGTCAACCCAGCACTAATGTGGGTTGACAATGTAGCCTTCTGGGGTCAGGAGTTAAAGCCCATCACTCCATCTTATGCTGTCAGATACAGACTGGATGCTTTAACCACACAAGCTGAAGGGGCCAATGTGTACTTGCAGATCTTTGACTCATATAGGGATCTTCAGTTCCAGGTGTTTGTATACTTCTTTTGACAAATGTTCATATTCTCAATCAGCAAACAAAAATACTTTTGAATAAAGCTGCCTTTGCTAACAATTCAAGATCATGATGTGATGTACCCGGAGTGCCAAATTCATTTAAAAGCAAATAAAACTACTTTTAATTACAGCCTCTTTTTATTTTAATTACTTCCTCTTTAATAAAGCATAAGAAAGATCATAAAATATCTGGTATTCAGTAACACTTTACCCCATTTTCCTTGTCTTATTATCTCTGTCCCAAAGACACTGAAATACCCAACACCGTGGTTGTAATGCCTTAACACCCACCTTAAGCACACATACAAGATCAATTTTGTTGGCTCTAATGCTTTTAAATTCTGTTTGTTACCATGAGAACTTGACTAAAATGCCACCCACATGGTTGCAGGAAAAAAAAACCCAACAACAAAAAAATCCACTTTTAACCTTTATGAAAAAGCCAGTGGTAGTACACTTGCTGCATTGCAGTAATTTCAGAGGCTCTACAGCATTCTGCAGTAACAGGCAGTAGAAATACTCAGACAGATTTATTTTGCTGAATACTTTATTTTGGAAAATATTTAGCTGACAGAACAGCTTTTAGCCAATTCTGTCACACAATATTCCATTCAAGTAGTATATACACAGACATGCATGTTCTATTCCATGCTAGGAGGATCTGGTTTGAAACAAAGATGTACTCTCATATTAATGGTGTTTTTAGCTCTGACAGTCAGAACTGCAAAGGAATATTTTCTGTGATCCAAGAGATACATCAAAAGTATGATGCATTTTGATTTCTATTCCATTTGTAAATTTTGATGTGTTTTATTTTTATTTTAGCAATTGAGAATATTGTACTGTATTTAATAGTAAGCAACTTTTTTAAACGTACATATTCCATGAATTATGACCTTATGAATTATGACCCTTTAAATTAGGTAATCTGGTAAGGGGGAATCATTTTTAGTACTTCAAGAATCAATTATTTTAGAGTATAGCAAACTCTAGGGCCAGGTTTTCAACACGTATAACCTGTCTAAAGTAAGTTAATGGATTTCACTAGTTTGTACCAGCTCAGGCTCTGGTACGTGATTATTACATGCCAAATATGCTACAGTCCCAATTCAGCTACTGATAGGCAGAACTCCCATCCAGGATTGATGCAAATGTAAGAGTACAGCATTGGCTTTTACTAACTTAATCAAATTGTGATCCAATACCCACTGAGGTACAATAACAGCGGACAACACTTGATGACCCAAGACATCCCCTTCCACTTCCATGTCTCCATGTGTCCCAGCCAATAAGATTTTTTTCTGTTGAATTCAATGAGCTCTGGATCATGCCCACACAGGTTACTGCTAGTCAGGAGAATGTTACAGTCTTTAAGAGCCTCAAAGGTTGTGTCCACATGAGCGTGGACATTTGGTTCCCTGGGGACAACTAGCAGCGGGACACCTTGCACCCTCTGGCATGTGACAGATAACCCCGGGTGGGGTAGGGGTTATTGGGGCCAGCACTGGATTGGCCCGAGCAGCCTTACCTGGGGTCCTGGGGGGTTTCTGGGGCTGCAGTAGTGGTGATCCTGCCACTCGGAGCCTGGCTGGCAATCAGAGAATGGCTCTGGCTGGCCAAGCTCTGGTTCTGAGCCATGCACGCTGCCCCTGCATGCGCCGCTCTGCTTTTTTATACGCATTTTTTTTTTTTTTTTACCCCTGGACATCTGCATGCAGCCATAGTGATTAAAACCAAAATCCTCTTCTCCTCTGCCTTGAGATGTTGGCTTGGCTTGTTCTTCTTAGGCAGGGGTTTTCCAGGAGACTAATGACATTAGCAATTCTGAGGTACTTTATCTAAAGAGCTTTATCCTTTGTTAGCTATTGAACACTGAAATTATGGTTGTGTCACCTCTTGGCTGGACGACTGAAAGTTACTTTTTGGTAATTTGTCTTCTTCCATTAGCTAACAGCTCTCTGTAACTTACCAAAATTGGGCAAAGGATGCTAAGCATTTGCATGTTTTGCTGAAAACTCTACGCTAATTAGATTAACTACAAGATTATCTTACTTGAGTGGAAGGCCTTATACAGTGCTCTTCCTGCTACCACTACTATGTATTGGTATCTACCGATACAATATAAGCACCCTTTTGAAAGGAAGGATGGCCTTATGATTAGGGACTGGGCTGGGACATACAAGATTTGAGTTCAATTAGCTGGTAATCCACTGGATGACCTTGAGCAAATCACCAAGTTTCCCCATCTGTAAAATGTGGATTACAATGATCATACAGTCATATAGAATTAGGGTTGGAAGAGGAGGTCATCTAGTCCAAAACCCTGCTCAGAGCAGGACCATCCGCAACTAGATAATCCCAGTCATTTCTCTAAGTAATGTAAGTTTTTTGGGGCAAGAACTGTCTTGTTCTATGTGCATGAAAACTGTGCAGTTCCAAACTGAGGTCTCTAAATGCTCCTGCTGCTCTGAGAACCATTCTGATTAAAGTGCTTGCAACATCTCATGTATCAGTGTCTCCGTACTTCAAAATGGTGGTGGGGGCACCTGGACTAAAGCTTGTTTGACAAGCTTTATTTAAAGTGTCCCCACCACTGTTTTGAAGGGTGGGGATGCTAAATACACAAGATGTGGAGGCTACTGGAGCATACTGATTAGCATGCTCCAGCAGACTCAAATAATTGAGTCTGCTCTGGCGTGGTTTAATTACAGTGTGTAGAAGCAGTGTCCCCGCATGTGTACAGGCACCCATATATTGCAGGTGTCCCAATGCCCATGCAAGTAAAGTTGAGGGGGGAGGGGAGGCAAAAAACACAGGGGCTGAAAATCAGGAAAAATAAACTTGATAAATAAGGAGAAGAATCAGAGTCAGAGCTGGAAAGCAGCTTCCCACCACCAACGCCCCTGGGCTCCAGCCCAGAGTGGAGAGTGAGGGGCAGGAAAGTGGAAGGCTTCCTGAGTGCAAAAACAAGGACATGGGAGTTGGGGAGGGGGTGGAGTCGACCATAGTGAGCAGCAGCACTGACAAACCTTAAAGGGACAGGCACAGTCAGTTAAAGCACGCACAGCTGCATCAATAATAACACCAATTAATGTCAGGATTGTCTTAACAAAGACAAGATGGGAAAAGATTTAACCAGTATTAAAACAAGTCAAGGCAGACATGATCTGCCTACAAGAATGTGGTATGTGAGAGGAGAGGGAGTATAAATGCTTGGGGAAAAAGTGGAGATGGGGACTACATGAGAAAGAGCAGGCAGGGGGGAAGCTCCAAAACATGCACACCCAACCCACCTGCATCCCACACACCCGCTGTGCCAGTGGCTCCATTCAGCACGTACAAAGCCAGCAGCAATATGGTGCTGAGAGACCTGGGCTGGCTCTGTTCAGCATGTATAAAGCCCAGTCTTGCAGTGCTGCATCACTGCTGGCTGTGGCTGCAGCTGAGGCACAGTCTGATGCCCCTGGCGCCGCGGGGAGTGAGCGTGGGAGCAGGCGTGCAGCAGCCCTCACTCCACAAACCCACCCACAGACCACACATCCCCCCTGCCATTCCACATACCCCCAATATCCCCCCGCCACCTCCCATGGCCACCCACATCCATAAAACCCCTCATCCCCATGTCCTTACTTACCTGTGACAGCTCCCGAGTCATGATCCTTGCCACGTTTCTGCTTGCCCCGGCATGGTAAGGGTTCATGCCGCACATGCTGGGGCAGCAGAAGCAGCATAGAGATGCTCTGGCCAGAAACCACAGCGTCTCTCTTGGAGGACTGACTCCCGACTTTCCCCGTTTTTTTTCACCCAGGGTATTTTTTGACACTTGAAGAAATATTTTAAGAGTACCAAAGAAGAGTGGATATTGGTGAAGAAGAGGACAAGAGAATTTTTCAAGAAAACAAGCTGAAGAAATGCGGGGAGAAGAACTAAAGAACACAGAAAGCTACAAAGAAAGATGCAGGAGCTGCTAAAGGAAGCCATAGAAGGAAGACAGGTACGAGCGGAACTGGAAGAGACAAAGCAGGAGCTGGAAAGATGGTTTAACAGTAAGACAAAAGAAAAAATATTTTTAGCACAAGCATTGTGGGTGGAACAAAATGAAGAATGATCCTGATATGTTTCGGTCAGAGTGAAGAAGGCAAAAAGCGGTACAGATAGAAGATGGAGCCCGAGTGGAAAATCAGGAGGATGTGCTGAAGGTGATGAGGAGATTCTATGAAGAACTATACCAGAAGAAGGAAACAGATGTAAAGAAATTGATGTAAAGATTTTTCTGGAAGAGACTGAAGAAAAAATAGAGGAAGAGGAGATACAGACGATGGAAGAAAAAAACAGCTTAAAGGAAGTGCAGGAGTGCTTAAAAACTTGTAAAAGAGGAAAATCTCCCGGAGCAGATGGACTAGCCATGGAATTGTATGAGACAGTCTCGCCATGGATGAGGATAGACATAGTAGAGATTTTTGAAGAAATAGTGGGAAAAGGAGAGGTGGGGAAAGACTTTACAAACAAAATAGTAATATTATTATTAAAGAAAGGAGAGAAAAAGCTACTGAAGAACTAGAGACCAATTACCCCACTAACTACAAACTACAAGTTATTGGCAAAGACGGTGGCTTTAAGAATACAGAAGAACCTGAAAAAAGTAATACGTGAAGATTAAATCTGAGCAGTCCCAGGCAGGAGGATTTCGGACTTGATTTGGCTAATAAGGGATACACTGGCACATGTTCAGGGGAGGAAATTAAATATGGCAGTAGCAAATTTGGATCTGGATAAAGCATATAATAGAGAGGATCATGATTTTATATCTGAAGTAAGGAACCTCGGTTTCCCAGAGAAACTGGTAGGATGGATAAGACTGTTACATAGAGAGGCAGAAAGTCAAGTGCTAATAAATGCACATCTGAGTAGAGCCTTTAAAATCCAAACAGAGGTAAGACAAGGGTGCCCACTGTCACCAATATTGTTTGTATGTGCAGCGGAGCTGCTGGTACAAAGAATAAGGAAAAATAAAATCATAAGTGGGATAATGATAGCGGGAGGGGAGAGGTAAAGTGTGCACTCTATGTGGATGACATCAATGTAGTGGTTAGAGACAAATTATCAATTGAAAGGGTACTACAACATACAATGGCGTGTGGTGAAGCAACTGGGACTAAATTAAACAAAATGAAAAGAACTATAATGGGAATGGGAAGCTGGAGGGACCTAGAGAAGCTTGGACTGCAAGTAGTGGAGGGAGAGATCAAAGTTTTAGGGATCCCACCTGAGGCAGAAGGGAAAGGAAATAAAGTGTGGGAAAAGGTAACAGTGAGGGTTCAACAAGTATTATAGTTGTGGACACGAAGGACACTGTCCTTTGCTGGAAAAGTGACAGCAGTTAAGGCAGTGCTACTCCTTATCCTTTTGTACACCGGAATTGTGTTTCCACTATCATGGTGGCAGTTAGTGAAAGTACAGAGGGAAATATATGTGTTCTTTTGGAAAGGCAAAAGAGAAAGGCTAGCCAGGATAGAACTGTATAAAGCAAGAGAGACAGGGTGATGGGGATGCTGGACATAGGGTTGTTTGTTTACACAAACTACATTAAGTGCCGTAGATAAAGCAGCAACAGAGCGGGAAGGGAAACCATGCTTTAGCCCATTTTTGGCAGGTACGATCTTGAGAAGATGGGGAATGTATGGATACTCTTGGAAAAAGCTATGGGTGTGGCAACCTCCCATTCATTACATAAGAATGGGAAGTTTTATAAGGAGGTACAAAATAGGAGAGGTGGGGCTGCAGGTCCTGAAAGTTCACAAGAGGCTGACAACAGTTGAGAGACAGAGAGAGACAGGATGGCATCAAGTGAGGGACCTTACAGAAGGACAAGTGAAGAAAGTGTGGAGGGACATGGCTGACAAACAACAGAAAAGGGAGCATGCTGATCTAGCCTGTCTCATTATACAAAATATCTTGCTGGTGAGAGGGGGACAACGTAGATGGAGCTCGGCAAAAACAGCAGCGTGTTCAAGGGAGAGGTGCAAGAATGAAGGAACAGAGGGGCATGTGTTTTGGGGAGTGTACATATGCAAAGGTTATGTGGAAAAGGGTATGTCATTTATTAGTATCAAAAAAAATAAGCCAGTCCTTAACATGAGATAGTAATTTATTGGTTCATGCCAAAGGGGCCTGAGGACACAATATTAAGGGCACTGTTAGCAAGTATTAAAACCAGTATGTGGAAATTAAGATACCTCTGGGTTTTTAAGGGGCTGGCTTTCACTGAAAGAGAGTGCCTGAAGCTAGGGCTGCCTGAACTGAAATACTACATTGATCAGGACAAGGAAGAAATTGGAGAAGAGGAGGCAGAGAAGAAATAGAGGAAAAAGGACTGGACATACTTGTTTCACTGAAGCAGAAGAGAGGATTAATGGGAGGGATGGCGAGTTTCAGGTGGTTACTGAAGTAACTGGGTTTTGGTAATTTTTTAGAGGGTGGTGAATTGAAACTCATGGGGTTCTGTATGAAGAAACAGAGTTCTGTAAGGATTTTTTTGTGGGAAGTTGATGCATGTGGTTTAAGGGTTTAATAAATGTAATTGTATGTTTTTGATATGTAGTTGTTTTGCAATATGAAGTCTTGGGAAAACAAGGATGCTCAGTATGTGAAGCTTTGTAAATGTAGAGTGATAAAGATGTTTTTAAAAAGTTCCCATCAGTATGTTTGTCCAATGTGAGCCATGTATTTTATAGTCATGCTCAGTGTTGGCTGTACTTCCTCAGGTTCATAGTTGGTTTCCACTGCTGAGCACATGGTGCTTTTGGCAGATTCAATAATAGACAATGAACTTAGTGGGATTTCCTTGTATGTGATTATAAGATGGGGGGTCTCCATACCAACTGAGGGAAAACAACCTTGTCATGTATTCAAGTAAATATGGCAAATGAATAATGATGATGTTTATTTCAGTCCTGTGGGCATTCTTAATGTTCCTTATACCAAGTCCCACTGCAGTACTTCTAAACTGGGGGTTAGCAACCCATGGCCCGTGGGCTGGATCTGGCTCATGGAGCCATTATATCTGGCCCATGGGGCTGGGGGATTTAGTGACATTTTAGTGGCATGGACTTTTGGACTGGTGGGGGTGGTTCCCATGCAGGAGCTGGGTGGCAAGAAGAAGCAATGGTGGTGAGGAATAATAACGGCATTTGCAGTGGTGGTGGCGGCAGCATGGACCAGGTTGGAAGCAGCCCACACTTGAGGCTAACCATGTGGCTAAAGCAGACTCTGCTCTACCACATTGCTGACCCCCTGCTCTAGATTGGTTGATTCTCTTATGTTGTATCTGTGGGATCCTCCCTGTTGTCACCTCATCCCTATGGGTCTATAAAAGGTTTTAAGTTTCATCACCACAACAAGACCACTTCTATAAATGCAAGTTTCTTTGATACTCTTCTTTGATTCACACTCTAAGATACGTAGGATTTTGCACGTATAAGGAGTCCAAAAGTGTCTGCCCACAAATACTGAACATATTTTTAAATCAGTCAACTTTTACACTATAGTAGTTATTTATATGCAGCTCAAGCCAGTGCTAAAAATGAAGTTGGCCCAATATATTGCATCACTGTATAATGTACTGGTTTGTAAATCATGACTATAATCAAGAATGGCCAAGATATCCTTAGTTATGATAATTAACACTTTGTTTTATGAATACTTCCACCATTTCTTGTAAAGTATAATTCAATATGAGTAAAGATAGCAGAATCTGACTTACTGTTACTCAAACTTGACAGCCAATAGACAACACATACTCTGTAAGTGTTATCTACCCCAATGAACAATTCTGTGTCATCATTTTGTTGTGCTCCCTTGTCTGTTTGTCTGTATTCACCTGTGGTCTTTTCATAGATTTGTAAGGTCGGAAGGGACCTCCATAGATCATCAGGTCCAACCCCCTGCCCTGGGCAGGAAAGAGTGTGGGGGGCAGATGACCCCAGCTAGGTGCTTGTATACTCTCCTCTTAAAGACCTCCAAGGTAGGGGAGAGCACCACTTCCTTTGGAAGCCCATTCTAGATTTTGGCAACCCTCACTGTAAAGAAATTTTTCCTAATGTCTAATCTAAATCTGCTTTCCATCAGTTTATGGCCATTGTTCCTAGTAACCCTGAGGAGCGCCCTGGTCACCAGTATACCCTATTCCTTGCTGACCCCCCCGATGAATTTGTAGACGGTCACAAGTTCCCCTCTCAGCCTTCTTTTGCAAAGGCTGAAGAGATCCAGTTCCCTCAATCTCTCTTCATAGTATCTTACCTAGGCTCATAACCATAATTTGTTATACATTTTGATAGAAAGCACTGTGAAATAGGGAGCATCTTTTTTTTCTGCATTTATAAATTTAGCACAAAGCAACCTGAGATGTTAGGTTGATGAGAGTGGCTAAAAGCAACTTCCATAATAAAATAATAAAGAGGATATAGTAAAAAGTTATTGTTCACAGCAGCTGCTTTACCATAATCAGCTTAATAAACTTGTATTTGTTTTGTTTTAGTAATTATTATACCTGGCAAAAAAGGCAGCCTATTCTTTTGTGTTATAATTTTTTCAAATGAACAAACTGATGTCAAAAATATTTGTAAAAATAAACATTTTCCCCCAGGAAATGGTGGAGTTAGTCATTTAAAAGGAAGAGGGTAAGACTATGGGAGGAAAGAAAGATCAGCTATAAGAAAAAGGCAAGAAAAAAATCATCTATAATGACTGCTTGTCATGATTCTGCAGGGCTTCATTTTGTCAGCTATGCTGGAAAGAATATTAAGGTTCAAACAGCTGTTCTCATAATTTTTCCTCTTTAATATCAAAAAATCTGTTCTCATAAACTCTTCTCATGTTAGAATACCCAAAACTATTCCCACTATCTATCTCTTTAGGGTAATAGTTAATATAATTGTTCAGAACAAGATTTAGATGTGAGCATCAAACTATTTACCATTAATGGATTTCTTGTTATGGTTTAAGAAATGAATATTCTAATATAAAAATAAAACACAAAAAGCCATTAAAACTTCAAAATTAGTAATAAAGTGACTTATTTTCCATATTTTTTCACTTTATTTCCAAATAACACTAACTTCCTTCCACCTTACGATGCTTCCTGGTAGATAAGAATACCAGAAGAGGGCAGCTCCCAGAGTATAGTTTCATAGTTTCTAGGGTTGGAAGGGACCTGAGCAGATCATCGAGTCTGACCCCCTGCCATGGCAGGAAAGAGTACTGGGGTCAAACAAGCCCAGCAAGGTGTTCATCCAGACTCTTCTTAAAGACCCCCAGGGTAGACAGCATAACTTCTCTTGGAAGTTGGTTCCAGATCCTAGCCAACCTGACAGTGAAGTAGCGCCTCCTGATATCTAGCCTGAATCTACCCTCTGCCAGCTTGTGACCGTTATTTCTAGTCACTCCTGGTAGTGCTCAGGGGAACAGGGAGTCCCCCAGTGCCTGCTGGTCCACTCTGACTAGTTTGTAACAGGCCACTAGATCCCCCCTCAGCCTTCTCTTGTGGAGGCTGAACAGGTTCAGGTCCCTGAGCCTCTCCTCATAGGGCCTGCCCTGCTGCCCCTGATCATGCAAGCACTGGTCACTGCAGTCCACTGCACTGTTTCCAACACTGGCAAATATCACTTGTCTCAGAGGAAGGTGCAAGAAAGTGTGTGACAGGTGAACATTGGCTCACCATATATACTTTCCATTCTCCTTGAGCTTAGGGATGGATTGTGCCATGTAGCACCCAGGATTGTCACTCTTGAAGATGCAAGATCCCATAAAGTACATAGTTTTTAAAAGTTTCTTTGTATGTGAAATCCTGCCCTTTCTGAACTCAATGGCAAAACTCCCACTGACTTAAATAGGGCCAAATTTAACATGCCTAGTTCTCTTCACTTTTCCTCATATGTCATGCCTTCCAAACACTTTATCATTTTGGTCATTGACTTCTGGACCCTCTCTAATTTTTCCACAGCTCCAATATAACCTCCTTGCAGGTGAAATGACTTCAATCGGGCATCCTGAGATAAAGAAGCCTTCTTCTGCTGCTTCTCTACCCTCTGTCTCGATAATGCTGTCCAGTAATGGAACATATTGATGTTGGCTGCTAGATATGACAAAAGTAGCTATCATTACAGGCATGCCCAAGTTAAGTGCAATCACTATCCTGCATTGCCACTACTATCCTACTAAAAATGGTTCCAAAAATAAAGGGAAAATTCCCTTCCCCTTTATACTGGCTTAAGTGAAAACAAAATTACCCACTCCTCCTATCTTTTTAACAGCTGCTATGGTGCTTACTAAAGAGCTTGCAGCAGGTGGTACCATCTCTAGCTGCAAAATTCCAGCCTAAACAATTCTACTTCCCAGCTGTAAACAAGTTTTGAAAATATGATGGTGACTCAGCCTGTTCAGCTGAACTATTATTATCATTATTATTATTATTAATCATTAGTATTAGAGGACATAGGCACTGCTCCTCCTTTCCACTGAGATCAGCAACTATGAGCAATGCCTCTTCTAATCTGGCAGATGACTAATTAACTGATAAAACATAGGTAATAGTGGGTGCATCTATATGTGCTATTAGCACAGAGCAATAAACTCCAGTGCAATTTGCACCGGAGTTTATTGCTCCTGGGCAAACTGTTTGAACATGTGCCCGGGACTGCAGCACATTGAGCTGGAATGGAGCATCCCCAGCTGGCAGGGGGACCCAGAGGTCAGCCTGTGAGCCCATGGTTGCTATGACCTGGCTCAATGTGCTCTGGAGGGACTGGCTGGGGCATGAGGGTGCTACAGTGTGGGGCTAGCCAGGAGGTATCCCCATACTGTAGCACCCTTGAGCCCCAGCCAGCCCTGGTCAACATCTACACATATGTTCTGGTGGAGTAAATAACTCCACTGTGTTGGGCAGTGGAGGTAATTAATTTACTCTGGCCTAACAGCCCTGCACATGTAGATCCTGATGCTCTACTGTGGAGCTAATTAGGTAACTCCACAGTTAGTGTCTCATGTACACGCTCCTATCAGGTACAGTTCTGGTCCCTTGTGTTCAGGAATGATAAATTCAAGCTGGAACTTGTACAAAGAAGGGCTACTAAGATATCAGGGGAATGGAAAGTGATAGATATGAAAGGAGATTAAAACAGCTTTACTTATTTAGCCTGACAGGTATAAACCATATCAGCTGGAAATAAGAGGAAGGTTTCTAACCATCATAGCAGCAAGATTTTGGAACAGTCATCCAACAGAACTAGAAGAGGCAAAAAAAAACCCCAAACAAAAAGACCGAAACCCCCCCACATACACACACCAACCCCGCCCCCAGCCAAACCAAAGCCAAACCAAAAAAAACCTAACTGATTTTAGAATGGTGCTTGAAAATTTCTCAAAGGTATTATATGGTATGGGGGTCTGAAGTAGCAAGGGACTGGATCCAGTGACTCAGAAGATCCCTTCTAGTCCTAAATTTCCACCTGCCAAATGTGCCTTTGGGGGAACGCATCGTTCATGCCTGTTCAAGTGTTTTACTACCCTCCTAGTTAGAAAATTCTTCCTAATATCAAACCTAAACTTGCCTTGCTGCAACTTGAGACTATTGCTCCTTGTTCTGTCATCTGCCCCCACTAAGAACAGTCCAGCTCCATCCTCTTTCAAACCACACTTCGGGTACTTAAGGGCTGCTATTAATTCCCCTCTCAGTCTTCTCTTCTCTAAACTAAATAAGCCCAGTTCCCTCAGCCTCTCCTCATAAGTCATGTGCCCCAGCCCCCTCAACATTTGTATACCATACTTTTATAGTCTGTTCTCTCACAACTTTTCCTTCTCTCATATTCCCCTTCTTCCCCATCCCCCATGATATAGTAGGTGATGCCAAATGCTGATGTTTACAAACTAAGGCACACTGAGATACAGCTTGGAGAGTCTTTCTATATATAAATCAAAAAAAATTTTATTTGTAAATACTAGGGCCCAAGTCCTTAACTGGTGAGAATCAGCACCACTTCACTGAGGTTCCAGAAGGGGCTTAAAGCATTAGAAACCAGTTCCTTTCTATATAATCATCATCATTTCCAATCAAATGCCAAGAGAAACTCTAAGTCTGTAATAACAGCTATGTATTATTGATATAAAAAGGTGTAAATGCATGCACCTGAGCCCTTACAGAAAGCATAAAAACAAAGATCCATGTCCAAATTGTTTATTGTGTAATCTAATGCAAACAAAATATGATCCTTAGGAATCCTTACTGAAATGTGTAGCCTGAGCCTGTAATTCAGAATATGTTTGCTAAATAACTTTCCGTCAGTTTTTCTGACTTGCTGAGTATTAGACCTACAAGAACAAAAGATATGCAAGTGTAGGCAATAAATAAACCAATCTAAAAATACTAACCAAAGACAATAGCAGTGTCAACCTGACATAGCTTTGGAAGGTTTTATAATTCATCTTGTTATTTTGAAAAAAAACTTTGTGCAGCTGTGTACTTAGTTTGGAGTCTAGGTAAATGTGTTGTTCTGATACCTCAAAATCTTCCATCCTTGGTTTGAAGAAAGCCTTGCTCCTCATTTTATGGAACATTGCTATACAGACCCCATGCTGAAAAGTGGGTGCTTAAAGACACACAGTTGTTTCTGCTTTTGCTACATTTCCCCCCTTTCTGCTGATACCTGACATGCCCACCCAGGGACCATCTTTGTAAAATATACAAATAGATTTCTTCTTTTATTTGGCTTTTAGCTTCTTTATCATAACTTTTCCCTGTAGGCCATGTAGGATACTATGTCCATTATCAGGACTATAATAGCTGCTACAGCAATAAAAGCATACTAAGACACTGTACGCTTTCAAGTATAAAGAAAAAAGGAGGCTCAGGAATGAAAATGCTCTGATTATTTCATAACTCACAGGACTGGCCAAATTCTTAGCTATAAAAATGGCACAGATGCATTATTTTCTCTTTAACGCTAGATCAGGGAACTAGATCTAGCAAAAAGTGCTAGAGTTTCATAAGATTCTTAAAAGAAATTGTGTACTACTAAAATTGCTGCCTGCTCTGGCACTGCATTCAGTAAAAATGCAATGAAATTCTCGAAGTACCTATTTTCTAAATTCCAGAGCAGAAATTTAGTTTGATCAGTTAAAGGCAGGACATGAAGAGCCATCTTCATATTTATATGTATGAGAGACAATGCATGCATAAATGATACACTATGGAGGTATATTTTATCTCTGGTGGACTGCAAGCAATGAGCAAAGGATATGGACCATGCACTTGCCTATTCTTTACTTAAAGTCTTACTGGCTAATTCTGGCCTTCATCCTTGCGTACAGATGCAACACTGGAGTTGCAGAGTCCACAGGAAAATTGCTGCAGTAATTCAGGACCACTGCCAGCAGCCTTGCACACTCACCACTCCAGCAGATGCTGGCACAGATTCAGTCTGATGAGGATTCTGCACTGCTCAGTTTCCCACTGGCAGCCTTGGTAGGGACTGAACTAAGCTGGTGGCAGCTTCTGCCCTGTGGCGGCTTAGAATCCAGAGGATACATTCATCCTGCTGGGCTGGACTTTCATTGCTGTGTTTCTCAGGGATAGCACACTAAGTCCCTTCACATATTAGCAAAAAATACCCTGAGATGCAACAACTGCTCTTATCAGAATAATGTTACATGTTATTTAGGACTAGATCATGCCCGGCAAGCACATGTTGGCACTGACCCACAAGAAGCTCTGGCAGTAGCGTGACTCAAGCCAGATGGTGCGGAGAGTGTGGGGACTAGTGTCTTGGCTTCCCTTAGCCCCTGATGGTGTGGCTCGTGGCATATGCTCAGAAGGAAAGGATGGGGAATGCAGAGTGTGAGACTGGTACTTATGCAGAAGCTTCATGCAACCCTTCATAGATAGGGCAAGTTTGGTTCCTGATTTAAAAACCTGTAGGGACAGGAGTGTTTCAGAAAAAAAAAATGCAGATATGGATTGCTCATTGGCATTTTGTTCTGAAAATTTCTAGATTTGTGGATGTTCTTATCTATAGTTCTGCAAACTGAGTTTGGTTTTGTGTTTGTCTCTTTTTACAAGGTGCATATATATGGAAGAAGGAAGAGAGAGCAAGTGAGTGAGGCCTTGGCTCTTATATTATTAAAGCAATTAAAGTGTTTTCTCTTCAGTGTCAACCACCATACTTGCATTTTTCTAAAGCTCTGGCTGATGTTTGCATTTTTTACTCTTTAATCTTTAATTCTCTTGGCAGCCTAAAAAACAGGGCACAGATTACTTTAAGGGAGATGGAGGGGCATTATTTTACTTACAAGTCGTCAGGGAAAACTTGCAAGATGTAAATACTGTATAATTCTGTAGTCTACCAATTGAAAACCAAATTCACTCCTGGGTTTGCAAAATCAAAAACTGTAGCCAGAATACAAGTTGGCGGGTTTCATCGAAACCAAACTTGCCTTTGCTGCTTGGTGATCTAGTAGATAGCTTCTTGATTACTTCCTCTTTATTAATTACTATAACAATCTCTTGAGTTTGATTTCACAAAAGAACTATGTTGAGGAAACTGCTGAAAACTGGCAAAACCGCATTAATGCCAATGAAGGTAATCTCTACTGAGTTGCAGTCATTTACACCTATGTGAAGTACTGGCAGAGGGGTATCCAATGCTGCCCAAACCTGTTTAGCATTCTGCATAGGTACCTAAGGAGTGAGGCAGTACATACTCAGATTTTGCTCTACCAGTCTTACTGAGAAACTGATTTTATCGCCGCATTCACCTTCACATGGAACCACTTAGTGCAAATGTACCAGTTCTAAAAGTTTACTATTCTACCCTTTGGATTCTGAACTCATTTGCCAGCATAAGCAAGGACTACATTTGCCTGTAATTTAAACTGTGCTGAACAATCAGATATGGCAGCAGCATGGGAAAACAAATAGCTCTGTTTTATCCCGAGAACATGGGCAGCATAGACTGTGCTTATCAATCTTCTTCATAGTTCTAAAAACCAGACCTCTTCAAAGTTCCCTCTTTTCTGACAAGAAGTCCAGATCTCTTAATTAGTCTCATCATTTAAAATTTCGAAGACCAGGTAATGTTACAGTTGTCCTTACCCTGTCTTTTCCAAGTCATCAAATATCCTTCCTAATGGCATGACTCATCAGAACTGCTGGTTATGGTATTCCAGATAGGGTCAAATTAGCGCTTCTCACAGTAACACTATCACCTTTTTTGTATTTTCTCCCTTTATTAATAAACCAGTCTTATGTCTTTTCCAGAAGAGCTATGCATACGGTTGTTGTTAAGCTAAGGACGTATGTTGAGACTGCTGTGGATGTGATAGCTCCCACCAACAAGATATAAAGGTTTTTAATAAAATTAAAGAATGGGGAATAAAGGCATGAGACCAGTAAAATGAGACCATTTGAGCTACCCTTTGTGTGAAAACATGAGACCCCCTGTGAAAAAGTCTTACCTTTTTAAGCAGATGGTAGAGGGTCAAGGCTGCTGTGTCCAATTGTTAAAGAACCAGGAAGACTCTCTGGCTCCTGTACAAAAATATCAACAAATATATTAAATTCTGGCTCATTTTGAATTTAGTGTAAATGCATCATAACAGCTCTGACCGGGCCTCGTTATTATTTTTTTTTAATCTGGTCAATCGGGGCATAGTAGCTCAGACCCTTTACTCTGCCCACCTCCTTTGAATGTAGACGTCAGGGGGCCAACAAGGAGCAGCCTTCACGCTGGCCCTGGTACAGAAGCCTGGAAGCTGTCTGAAGCCAAGCCAGCTGATACCAAAAGTTTTTTGTCAGATGGGGCCAGGTAGGGGGCAGCTTCCCAATGCTCTGGACCACACCTCAGCTGGGGTAAAACTCTAAAGCTTCATTGATTGCAGTGGGGTGGCATCAGTTCACAGCAGCCAAAGATATGGCTCTAGAGCTCTATTTAAAATCTTTTCTTCAAACTATTCCTTCCTCACTTGTAAAATCGTAGCCATTAACAAGCTTAAGATGAATACGTTATGACAATATCTGTAGTACTCCCTGAACACCCTTTTACTTATTTGAAGAAATGCTTTGGCTCCATGATAATTAGCAGGTTTAAAGGACCACAAGTGCACCTTTATCATAGATACCTTTCCTTTATTCTCTTAGCTATATCTTTGAGTAAAGGACAGAAAGGAGATTTTTAAAAGTACAACAGGTAGCTGGGAACCAAAGTTCTCACTGCTCACCAGTGGCATTAGCTACTGAACTGCCATATGTACATTTGAACACCTACTTTGTACATTATGGGTAGAGGTGTCCATACCTATAGTTCCCAGCACTTCCCATTATTAATCCAGACTTCAACTGCTTAAAATATTGCCCAATTTCAGCCTTTTACATTCAAATCTTCCAGGCCAGATGTCTATCTTAGGTTATTCTTTCTTTCTTTTTTTAAGATTCAGCAAAAGATGTCAGCCATTTCCAAGAATGAAAGTAGAGAGATATAAGTTGGTTGGACCATGTTAAAAATGATGAAAAAGTAGAAATAAAATTATATGTGATCAGGTAAGTAAGGATTATCAAAACAAATGCACCAGCAGCTGAATGAAGGTTGCAAAGGTAACTGCAACTCAGGCATTTCCTAATTTTTGAGTGCTTGATTTAGCCTTATAATATACCTTTATTGTAGGCTTTGTGTGCATACGCACTCCATGTTATTGGCAACAGGCTGTGTTAATTACAGTTTTTCACCAATTTGTTTAATTTGTATTTAGGTTTGTTCTGAAACATCTGACAGGTTTTGCTTCCTAAACATTACATCTTGAAGAGGAAGGTTTCATAAAATTCTGACAGTGAATTAATATCAAGTGACTGCTGCATTCTACAGCACAGACCCTCGGTAGAGCACACCATTCACCTCTGTGCAGTAATTAGTTACATTAAATGAGCTCTGTAGAAATGAGGCTCCAGCCTGCATTGATTTTACCCACCCACAGGATGCAGAGGAATTTTAAAATAAACTAATTAAATTTGCTGTGGCTCAGCAGAATGATCAATGTGCTACAGACAGTGGAGCCTATTCAGCACTTCCAGCCCTGACAGGCATTCTGATGTGTTGCCTGTGCAAAATAATGCTATGTGGTCTGATCTGGGGGAGGGGAATCTATATCTCTAGGGAAGGTTGTTTACAGTGGATAGACATTTTAGACAAGGATATAAACAGAAGCATTGAAAAATCTGTAAAATGTACAGTGATTTGCTGGATGAATAAGCCAGCACTTTTATGCTCTCCAGTAATGCTGGGGTTGGACATGTGCTCTTTAATGTTCTTAAACTGTACAAAATATGCCAACCTATAACTTATGGCTAAAGCCAAGTGAGCAACAGGTTTTCTATGCCAGGAAAGTTTCAGAAATGTTCCCTTTGTAAACTGGAATGAAACTAAGGCCTTTCAAAGATGTCTGCATAAAATGAGAGATACCCCTACCAAGTAGCCAGTATCTAACAGCCCAGAAGTTAGGGCATCATCTGGAATGTGGAAAATAAAATTCAAGTTCAGAGTGTGAAATAAGCCAGAGAAAGGACTTGAACTTGATCTTACTGGGTGCATCTACACATGAAATTAATGCAATGCAATAAAATCTGGGGCATATTGCGTGTTTACACACGTGCCCAGGACCATGGTGTGTTGAGCCATGTTAGAGCAGCCCCAGCTGGCAGGGAGACTGAGGGGGTCAGATTGCCTGCCTGAGGCTGCTCTGACTTTGCTCAACATGTTTCAGAGGGGCTGGTTGGGGCACAAGGGTGCTTTAGCGTGAGGGCTAGCTGGCAGGCAGCACCTGCACTGAAGCACCCTTGTGCCCTAGCCAGACCTGCCAGCATCTACACATGCACTACTGTGCACTAAATAACACTGCCATAGGATAGTACTTTTATTTACTTATGGCAGAGTTAATTAGTTTACTGTGGACTAACAGGGCCCCATGTGTAGCTGCTGAAACTATTGCAGAGCTAATTAGGCAGCTCCACAGTAAAATAAAAGTTGTGTGTAGACGTTCCCACTATGTCTTAAACTGGTCTTAAGAATTAAGTCCTCCTCTGCCACACACACATACTTTCTTGTTTTGGTGAGAAAAACATTCTTAGTAGAAGATTCATTGTAACTTGCAAATTCCCACAAGAAGTCTTTGTTTACACTAAGCAGCATTTTCCAACCTAAAAAGGGTTGCTGGAAAGTTCCTAAGTAAGCTCCACCTAGTCTTCCTTTAGAAGCTGTATTTCTTGCTCTTAAGCACAATGAAATAGAACCTCAAGAAATGCACCTTGTCACAGTCATCAGTGTAGTCATGATAATCTGAACTAGCTGGGGACTTGCTCTACATAGTTCATAATCTGCATCTGCTCACAACCTTGAAAATGAAAACTTCTTTTAAATAGTATGAACACTTATCACTTGCAGAATAACATTACTTTAGTACTCAGAACAGGATTTATTTTCATGCAAGTTATTTCTGTATGTGTAAAAAGCATCAGGCTTTTTAACTGTGCTTATATCAGTCAGCCTGGCCTCATGAATAGAGCACTAGATTGGGACTCAGGGGGCACACCTCAAAACTGTTTGAGGAGCTGCAAACCACATGCGGCACACATGCAACCATTCACCATGCTGCATGTGGCACCAACATTTAATACCAGGAATTCCTGGTATAAAAAAAAAAAAACTGCTGCAAAAAAATGGGGCAATGACCAACTTTTTTTAGGCGTGGTTTTTTTCTAACCCCAGGATCTCCCATAGTCAAAAAATGCCCCTGAACTCCAAAGTAGCAGCGCAGGAAATGCCTGTATGTGCAGCATGTGGCACCACAGATGGGTCTGCAGCACCACATATCTGCACTTGTCTGGATGTGCTCAGGATGTCTGAGTTCTCTTCCTGGGTCTGCTGGTGATACTGGGCAAGTAATTTGACCTCTCTCTGCCTCAGCTTCCCTATGCATAACATAATGTTAAAGATACCTATTTCCTTTGTAAAACATTTTGTGATCTATAACAGTTACTGTTACAATATGTAAATAAAAGGCCTGGTTCTCATTTATAGGAAGGCTATTTTACAGTGGGCCACTTGAAGCTGTCTGTATACTATCAAAGTGACGTAAAGGGGCCATCTTGCACTTGAAAATCAGGCTTAAAACTTCTTCTTGGATCTTCCTCTCAACCTTTTTCATATTTATATAACACATTAAAATATGATCAATAGATTTCATAAAACTAACAACTTTTGTATTTATTTCCTATAATTTAAGCATGCATTCAATAAAAAGAGCCCCTATCCTTTCCTGCAGTTTTAGACAGAGACTGGTGCAGGAAAAAAAAATCATTATAACTAGCTGGTATCCAAAAAATATGAAACCTTCAGAATCTGTCCACCATTTCCCTTTCTCCTCTTGGAAACACAGTGTGCTATCATTGCTCATGGAACTCTCTATTTGATTTAGACCCTATTGTGGGCAAGCTATTCTAAGAAGATGGACCTTTTCACTCTTGCATAGCTGCAGTAACTTCACTAAGATGCTTTCCAGATTTTGAATTAAGACAGCAAACCTTTCTGATGAAGGGCCTTGTCATTTCATATATTATGCCTGCAGAGTTTAAACAATACCAGTAACCAAAAAAAAAAATTTGATTGCCACCAATTATTTTTAAGTATTTTGCCCAACAATACCTTAGAAACATTAGCCTGCAAGGTTAGGTACCAACATTCAAAAAGTCTAAGTCTGAATTGATTAATTCTTCGCAGATTAGTCTAAAATTAACTGATAAGCAAATGAATAGACATTCACTTTTGATTCTAGAAATGTAGCCACATGCCTGCAGTGGCTCAGTCCAGAAACTGGGGTGCCCTAGAGCATGCCTCTCTGCTCAGCTGGAGCAGACAGCTTGGGCCAAGGCTAGCCTGCTGGCCCTGTGAAGGTGCAAAGCATCAGGGGATGAGGGGGAATTGAAAGTTAACTTGAATCTGGAGGGGAACTGGGACAGAAGTTCAATAAACTGATTTAACTTAAATCAGTTAAGTCTAATTCTACATCCAACCAGGTTTATCTTAAACTGGTTTTTTCCATTTTGAAAGTGATTTATGTGTACTGAACTTCAGTTGTGTTAGAGATTTGAACCAGTTTAACCCATATGAGAGTCTGCATATGGCCCATATCTGTTAACATCGAAGCATTCTTTAAATCTTTTCCCTATAGTATTTTATTTCCCCCCTCCCTCTAACAGTAGCAGGGTTTAGGCCCAGATAAAAATCTTAATTTTCAAAAAGAATGTAAGAACCTTTCTATACCTGAGGAACTGCACTATTTGCTTTTAGTTTTAGTTAGATTTTCAAATTACTCCAAAACAAAGGTAAAATCTATCTGAATTTCAAATGGTGCTGATTTGGAGAGAGAGTTTCAGGAAGAGATGGATATCTGGAAGGCAGATCATACTAGCATAAATTTTCAAGGTTCAGCTGAAGCCAATGAAGCTGCACAGATTAATAGCAGATGAGGATTTGGCCCTGAGATTTGGACAGGCTTGGAGCCAGATAGTTCTACTTTTGAACTAAAGATCAGTCCCAAGTGCAATCCAACCTGAGAAATAAACAGATCTACAATGAAACCATTGTCACACATTTGCACTACAACTTTAATCAGTTATGAGGTGCACATAATTCAGTGCACTTTTGCTTTCTACCAGCACTGCGGGCTGAGTTGTTAACACCATTGGGAAATATTCCCTATCCAGCTAATCTCAGCAAAGCTCTAACACCCAAAACAAGCAGAACAACACTTGCCAACACAAATCTATTTATTGTAAAAGCTATTAAATTACTTCTGCATTATGAATGACTGGATTAACTCTAACATGTTTTAATTCCCAACAGTTAAGCAGCACTACTTGTGCAATGACAGGGAAAGGGTACAGCCTACAGAAATCTCCTTTACACTAAAATAATCCGTGGCAAATTCATGGCACAAAAAGCACAAGTAAAGTCTACTGATTCATAAAAGACATGTTGGCATTGCTGCTACTAATCTGAATAAAAGGTAAAGAACATTGTGCCAGTCTTGGTTGCTACTATTAGGTTGCAACATGAAAGATTAAAAGTTCTCTAAGCATTGGAAGATCCTGGATGTCTGCAGCCTAAATTATACAGTAACTGTTCAATCATTTATGGAAATCAAGGTTAGCAGTGTCAGTAATGCTGGCTTCAGAGGGAATGGTTCTCATTGTCTTGGCAGGAAGTAACTTAGCTACATTAGCGGCACTGATGAGAGAGGAGAAAAGAATTAAAATGAAGAAAGACAAGGAAAAGGCAAAAGGTAAAAATATGAATACATCAATATTTTCACAGCTTGCTTAAACAGACCTACTAGGAGCCAAAGAGGCTTGTGTTTTGGGAAACACTAACTGTGTTAGACAGACAGATAACTGCTGAAGTAAATGAAAATATATAGTGTCTGACTTTTACTCATGGTAGCTCAAACAGTTTATCCAATTGTATAACTAGGAGCAAAATAAATTGTTAAGATGAAAATTAGTGCTGAGGTACTTGCAACATTTTGCAGAGTGCAGCAATATAGGCCTGTCATTAACATTCCCTCTTTTTAACTACAACTTGTTTCCTTTGTAGTCACTCAGTGAGGACAGATCTGGAAGCTGTTTTCTTGATGCTGTCAAAAGGAATTTTAATTCATTGTCTGAAAGATATACCACCTGCTATTTTATTTCTATAATTTATTATGTAATGAGTGCCTATAAATTCTTATGATTACTTAAAAGACCTGTTAAATGAATTGCTGGCATTTTTCTTCTTTGTTCATCAGCAAACAAGGAACATTTTGGTTCACTATACGTTTTTTCTCTCTTTGTGGTCATAGACAATGTAAAAGGATTCTTTGGTGTGATTATACTTACCCAATGCTAATATATGAGTTTGGTCCCTAAGGGTGTGTGCAGATGAAACAGGGGCCCTAAACTGAAGCAGTGGGTTTTAAAAAACACTGCTTCAATTTAGGGCTGACTGAACCCCTATGTTGTGTACACACCCCACTGATTTACCTACCTCTCCGGCAGGGAGGGGAGGGCAAGCTGCCAGCAGGCAGAGCAGTCCCTGGGCTATGGGTGGAGGGGGTTTCCCTCCACGGCAGCAGCGGGCCCCCCAGGCAACACCTGCTTGCAGGCACCCATCTTGGGCGGTCCAGGGGAAGCACCGGCCCCATGCAGCTCAGGCAGGCAGCCAGGCTCCAGGGGGTAAAGTGTGTGTGTGTGTTTGTGTGTGTGCGCGTGTGTCAGTCTCGCCACTTTTCTTGGTTGAGCCTGATTCCCTGGGCAGCTGCCAGGCTGCCTGCAGGGCTTCCTGCAGAGCCATGGAGCTGCACAAAGCCTGGTGCTTTGCTCCTCGGCTGTAGGGGCAGCAAACTAAAACTCCTCAAAGGAGTTTTAGATTGCTGTGCCCCAAGTCATTTAAGGTGCATTACACCGCCAACTTTCCTACAGCAGCTGGAATTAATGTGCAATACACCACCAATGCGTGCAAACACTGACACCACTAAAGCAGTGCAAAATCATTTAGCCCACTTTAAAGTGTCATGCACACACGCTTCTTGTTTCATCTCTACATGGCCTAAGAAAAGGGCTTCATAAGACCCTCAAAACTAACTGAATATTATTGCACATGTGCAGATTGCAATTTTTGCCATTCTCCCTTAGAAGCTTTGACGTTCAGTTGTCAATAAAACTGGTAGTCTCTATATGAATATAGAGTGAATGGGTGCATCCCATTGAGTGTGCATGTGTGGCTTGTGGTGCCACAGTCTGAGGCACTGTGAACTGCACGTGGTGCACAGGCACCCTTTTGCTGCATTGCTAATTTGCAGCATGGCAAAAAAACCCAACCCACCACTGAAAAAAGTGGTGTGGCACAGGTAGCAGCAGAGTGTGATGCCAGAAAGGGAACCTAGTTGACCAGAGCCATGCTCTGGCTTCCAGCCAGGCTCTGAGCAGCTGGCTCAGCACTGCTGCTGCCCCAGGAGGCCCCAGGACCCCAGGTAAGGCTGCTGGGGCCAGCACAGGTGCTCGCCCCAGCCTTCCCTATCTGACCCGGGTCACTCTGTCACGCACTGGGGCACATGTGCAGGGGCACGTCCAGGGACAAATAGCAGCAGCACATATTTGTAAGAAATGTGTGTCCCTGCACACATGCAGTTTTAGATGCACCCTATATCTCCACAGGCAGGAAAGAGAAGATCCTATGGAAATTCCTCTTCACAACAGGAGTGGTGGAAACAAGCCGATTTCTTTAGTCCAAGGGAGCCCAGCAGACCTAAACGCCCTTTTCTGTGAGGAGGTGATTACTTGAAACTATGGCTAGGGAGAGGCATTCAAATCCAGTGCTGGAAAATGTGGCAAGAAAAAGAGCGTACAAGCATTCTAGATCTCTAGGTGGAGAGCAATAAGTCACTTCCAAGGTGAGCTCTCCAACTCAGGGATGATAAATGAGCAATTGTCTCAAGTTGCAACAAGGGAAGCTTAGGTTAGATATTAGGAAGAACTGGTTCACTAGGAGGGTAGTAAAGTGCTGGAATACATTACCCAGTGAGGTGGAAGAATCTCGATCCTTGGTGGGTTTTAAGACCCAGCTAGACAAAGCCATGGGTGAGATAACGTAGTTGGGGATGGTCCTGCTTTGAGCAGGGGGCTGGACTAGATGACTTCCAGAACTCCTTTCCAACCCAATTTTCTATGATTATTTGATTCTATGATAGGGAACTGCACTTCTCCTTCCTTCCACCCCCATGGCAGACAAGCTGTCTCCAGCTTATGTCCAAATAGCATCAGCTAGTGGTAGTTATGCTGCTTCTACCTTCTCCAGGTAACCTGGAGCTGTGCGGGGGGTTTATTCAATACTTGGACCCAGAGCTGTGTGTGAGGAGGCTACTAGAAGTTGGGGGGATGCCCATAGCCAAGTAGCCACGCCCAAACCCTCATTGGTCCCTAGCCCCCCCACTCCTGCAACACCCCTGGGCCCTAGACCCACTGCTGCTGGACCCCTTGACACCTCAGGACTCACTGCCACTGCAGTTGCAGTCACCATCTCTGTGGTAGCCACAGCAGCTGCCTCCACGATGAGGGCCTCAGGTAAGTTTCATACCCATGGTCTAGGCTATCAACAGCACTCTCAGTATTCTTGTTCTTTATAAGGCCAAGCTGTCCGTATCTCGACGTCATCCACTTGAAAGTCTTGGGTCCAGAAATCCTAACTCATGGCAGTAGAAGCTGTAGGTATTTCCCATTTCCAGGCATAGACTCATTTTAGGGAGTCCAGTATCAATAAACTGTAGCACCAACAAGTTCATGAGGACTGAATGAATATATTTCATTTTTTTAATTACTGAGAAGAAACATCTTCTGTAACTGTGTTCAATTACAGAAGTTTTAAAAAAGCATTAGTTAAGTCTTACCTTTGGCTGAGTTTATTTTCTGAAATATTATAACCCTGTGACTGTTAATGCAACATTGGTAATAAATTGAGAATACTGTTGAGTAGAGATCCTGGGGTGCATAAAGCTGCGATGTGGCAATGCTGTTGGCATGGACTATCTCTGTCTCAACAGTGAGTTATACCATCATCAACGGAGAAAATCTTGACAAAGTCTTTCATCTATGTGCATGAGTCTTTAAGATAGTGACCAGCCTTGAGGTGTTTCAAGCCATCAGAACAGAACAGCAGCCAGTTACTTGGACATCATGGTAATTAATATAGGGGTACAGCGGTTGAATAGATTAGATCAAATAAATTTAGGGATATCAGTATGGGGAGCTGTGTTAAAAAGGGTCTGTGACGAACCAAATTTCAGAGCAGAACCACTTCCTGTCTTACTTCCCATTTAACAGGAAATCAACCACCTTCTCCCTTGACAAGTCTAAGATGCATTTTTTCCTTTCCTGCTGCTCTTGGGTCTTCCCTCTGCCTTATACAAGGAAGTAATAGTGAGCTGGTGCTTCACAAGACCAGCATCAAACAGTAAAGAAGTAGATTACATTACCTCACACAGGGACCATCCACACATGAAATTAATTCAAACTAATACATTCTGGAGGAGTTTGGCCTGGAATTTATTGCTTCCTGGGTGCTGTATTTAAATGTGCACCTGAGAACACAGCACATTGAGCCAGGTTGGAGCAGGCCCAGCTGGCAGGGGGGCCCAGGGATCAGCCTGCTAGCCTGGGGCTTCTCTGACCAAGCTCAAGGTGCTGCACAGGGGCTGGCTGGGGCATGATGGTGCTCCAGTATGGGACTAGCCAGCAGGCAGCCCCCGCACTGAAGTACCCTCGGGCCCCAGCCAGCCATGTCAGTGTCTACACGTGCGGTGTTGTGGAGTAAAAAACTCGGCAGCAGGATAGTACTTGTATTTACAAGTACTATCCCACTGCAGAATTAATTAGTTTACTCTTCCCTAATAGCACTGCATGTATAGATATGAGACATTTACTGTGCAGCTAGTTAGTCAATTCCGCAATAAGTGTCTTGTGTAGATGCACTCACTAAGAGCCATACTGCTAGAGCTAGCCTGCTTCCATTAACTGAGCAGCTCCTTTAAAGCTATCTCAGGTAACAGTATCCCCCACTCTACATTCATTTTTGTAATTCCAGTATAACCATATCAAATGCCTGGTGTTAGATATAATTGCTGTGGGGAGTGGTCCAGTAGCAGGAGACTCTCAAGGGAGATTGTGG
This sequence comes from Gavialis gangeticus, assembly GCF_001723915.1. Taxonomy (NCBI): domain Eukaryota; kingdom Metazoa; phylum Chordata; order Crocodylia; family Gavialidae; genus Gavialis; species Gavialis gangeticus. Next base: position 99,366,854 of record NW_017729031.1, read on the forward strand.
GAGAAGCCTCTCGTTATTTTTTACATGTTCTCAGCAGATGGGGAGGGCTCCTTCTGCATCTGGGAGAAAAGAGATGAGAAAAGAGAAGAGGCAAGATTATTTTAGAGGGGAAACAAAGAATATGCCTTGACTTGGCTTCCTTCCCTCAGTTCAGAATCCTTTTCTAAACCATTGTTTTTTTTCTGAAGAGATTTTTATGAACCTACTTTAAAGGGAGGAGTTCTCTTATTAGCACACTGTATACCTGACAGAGAACAATATTTCAGAGCCATGACACAAATGTCAAATAAGACAAGGTAAAAATATGTTGTATGTCTATAGGGTGATTTTAGTCATCAGGATCTTGCAGCAATTTAAAAACATTAATTAATTACAGTCTTACAAGATGATTCTGATAAAATGATATAATCCCCATTTTACATACAAGTAAATTGAGAGAGGCTAAGTGACTTACCCTTGAATGCACAGGGAGATACTGCCTGAGCTAAGGATGAAACCAAGATCTCCTTGTTCCCAATTCCCTACTTCAACAGATAGATTAAGCCAATAATTGCCTATCATGCACAGTGTTCACCAATTGCAACCTCATATACTAAAAGAAGACAGTCTTTTCCTGATTTTACATTATGCAAATTTTATTCAGAGAAGAATTCTCAATACTACATTGTCTACTAAAGAAACTTAGTTCTTGTGTTGAGTTTGTAATCTTCAAGGGTATAGGGGAGCCACCTTCAGTAATGTCTATTTTTTTTCCAGAAATCAACTGCCTGTATTTTGTCTCTTGCCCCAAGTTGCATTTAAAGTGTGAAAACAGGTTGAGTTGCACCAATGCAAACTGCATGGCAGCAGTGCTAACAGCATTCAAAAAAGGGACCTGCACTGATGCAACTGTAATTGAGATGACAACACAAAAGGCATCCAACTTAAAAAAGATAGGAGATGAAGAGTATTGCCAATAACATTCTTGAGGGCATCTAAGGGAGTGGACAGCAAAATAGATTATATCAAGTTAAAAAAAAGAAGCTGGCGAGGGGGGCATGTACTACACTTCAATGACATACAGTAAGTGTTTTGTGTTTCCACACTACCTCATAAGTGGAAGCTAAACTGGGTGGATTGCCCCATATGAAACAATTTGCTTATTGCTGCCAGAAACTCACACCTTAATTAACATTTTTCTTAACTTCCATCCGATTCGTGCTTTGTGGAAAAAGCAGAGGAACATTTTGATAACATTTGTTAATGAGTTACACCACAAGCTAGCAACAACTTACTTTTCAGTGCTAACCAGCAGGCCCCTTATGCATCAGGTGAAACAGAAAGAGCTACTGAAATATCAGCTGCACACTCAGCATCTCAACCCCTACTCTGCTAAAACCTAGCTGGTAGAAGCAGGTCACCTGGTGACCAGAACTCAGATGCGGCCTTAAGTTGATCCTCCAAACTACTTCATTACTCTGGTGCCCATATGTCTTCCTTCATCATCCCCTCTTACTATTCTCTCAGTGACCTAGTGCTAGCAGATCGGAATGATATTTGCCTAATCTCAGACATGGCCAGAAACTCTGACTTCCAGAAGATTTCCCAGATACTGTTGCCAAAAATCTCGTGAATTTCAGTGTCACCACAGCTGTCACCCCAACTCTGTAAGTGATGCTATGGGAATGAAAAAAAGATAGGCAACTTCTGTCCAAGCAGGCAAAAAAAACCCAACAGTTCTTGAATCTCTGAGCCCACCTTCCTCTGAATTCTTACAGGGACTTCTAGGGTGCCTGTAGATGTGTCTGTAGGCTTTTCCAATGCACTGTAATTACAGCATATCGGAGCAGACTTGATTATTCACTTGGGCTGTGTACACACATTCAAATAATCTGGGGAATTTTCTCAGGTTTGTTTCATGGTAGAAAAACTTGCCCTGAGCCATGTGTACAGATGTTTGAATGCTGAGGCCCTGAAGAGTTGAGAGCTTGCAGTCCTGACATTGTGCAGCCAGGCGACAAGGCCCCATGCACACATCTCATTGTGCTATGCAGGATCTTTTAATCTGCCTGGCAACAGGTGGCAGCAGTACATAGGGTAGCCCTGATTGACTAACCCAGACTGTCCATGGCAGTCTGTGCTGTCAGCACGTACAGATATTTGCTCTCCCAGGAAAAAAACTCTCCAGGAAGTGATTTAACCCCAGTTGTTCCCAGGTTATTTTTAGCCCGGAGCAGCCATTTTTACTCTGGGAAAAAAGCATGAACTTCTGTAAACCCATGGTGTAAACCCATGGGAGCAGCAACTCTCCCAGGAGAAAATGGGCTATGTACAGATATTACACCCATTGTGCTTTAAGCATGCAGGAAATGCTCTAACGTTGTAACTGAAGAGACATTCACAGCTCTTAGAATACCTTAAAATGCTGACTCATGCTCTCAGTTAACCATTGATGGATGAGATATTAGACTAAGAAATAGTCTATGGATGAGATATTGTGACAAGAAATAATGGGCACAAGCTGAATGAGGATTGCTTCAGGCTAGACATAAGGAAAAACCTTCTTTACAAGTTGAGTACTGAGGGTTTGGAACAGGCTCTCCTCAGAGGTGGTACAGTCATCCACCTGGGCAACCTTCAAAGAGCATCTTGATGCCCATCTTGCTGGGGTCATCTGATCCCAGCAGTCTTTCCTGCCCAAGTGTAGGGGGGCTGGACCCAATGATTTGTAAGGTCCCTTCCAACCCCTAACTATGAAACTATGAAACTTAAGCACTTTCTGTTCATAGAGCACTTTATGAAATATCTATGCCAGATCGCATTGAAGGTTAACTTAGCACATGATCGCTGCCATCTCAGGTGGCATTGCCCAGGACTGAGCTCTAGCATTGGGCAGACCTCATTCACTTTGCCTGAGCACTGGGCTGTCACTGACCTGAGACAGTGACAGCCTCTGATCCCAGCCCTGCCTCCGTCCTCTGGCCAGCTATGAGCTGCAGCTGACGGGGCGGTGGGGGGTGGGAAAGTGGGTGTCTGGCCAGGGTGGGTAAGGGGCCCAAGGTATCTCCTCCCCCAGCTACCGCTGATAGTCACCAGCTAGAGTGGGGTAGGGCTGGGGAGAGGGGCCACTCTGGAAGCCTCATGGGAGGCATACAAGAGCCCCCCCATTTGCCAGTGCAGGCAGACTTTAAGCCTCCCTCCCTCCCTGACACACACTGAACAGTAAGTGTGTGTTCAGTTTGCTCACATTCTAACTTATAGTGCTTTAAGTGAAAGTAAAGTGTGATAGAGCACTTCCACCGGGGGCTTTTTGAACCTCTGTATTTAGCCTGAATGTCTGTAGGAGGCCCTAACCTGGCCTTTTGTATAGTGTGGCCTTCTGTCATGAGAAAGCCACACTAATCTGCAACCTAATCCACAGTGGACACTCATACCTCCTCCATTCCCTCCACCATTAACTCCTTGAGGCATCATGGATCCAAAGAGTTGCAGCCATATGTCATTGCTGAACCAAGATTCCACACAGGCTACGGCTGCCTGTAGAAGTGTCTCGCATTAATCAGTACTAACCTCAGCATCACTGCCACCACAATAACTGGCTTGGAAAGATACTCTCACAGCTGGTAACTACGATTAGACTTACCAGCTGTGTTTTGTTTTGATGGGTACTTGGATGAACATCCTGTAATTAATCTACCCTGCCTGTCTGCTCTGTCCTCTTAAAAAAACCTTGTTTATTTCAGAATTCTTCTTGCTTGGAAGATAGGAAGAACAGTGCATCCACAGATAAACCTACTGGCACAGGTTTACTGCTGTTAGGTTGTCCAATAGAAAGTTGCTATCCTAATTCCTCTCTCTCATTTCTAAAGTATCACTGAAACTGGTATTTAAATGTTGATGAATGGATACATATTTCAGAATCAGCAGAGCTATTAGTTATTTTAAAGCTAGGTCAATTTCAAGCTTTTCAGCACTAACTGCATAAGTGACATTCAGAGGTAAAGATGTTTGCTTGAGTCTGTGCATGCACTGGGGGAATTGTAGGGGATGATTATAATGGAAAAAGCACTGAAAGGACTTAATATTTTATATAAAGTGTCAGAGGCTTCATGTATTTTATACGTGCATATACCCTCTTCCTACATTCCTCATAAAGTGATTCTTTTCCTGCCACACCTCCCTCTGACCTGCTCATCCTGTAAATTATATTGACACTTATATGTTGTCACTAACAGAGGTGGGTATGAAATAGTTTTCCCAGTCCAGAAGATTTGTCAAGATTTTGAAACACAGTATTGTGGCTCTTTTTTTTCCTTTTTCTGTAACTCTCTTTTTTCTAAATAAAAAGATTTTTTTTCCCAGAAAAACAGAATTTTATCATGTTGAGTGATTATGTCAGATTAGGCTATTATTACAATTTTGATTTTTTTGCCCCTAATTTTTTTTTTTTTTTTTTTTTTGGAACATATGGTAGAAATTACATTCTCTCAAACTGGTTTGGTTTGAATGAATTGATAACATTTTTTTTTTGAAAAATTCCTGCCTACCTTTACTTTCTAAAGTTCATACTACCTCTGACTAACTCTCTGGACCACATTTTCCGCTGCTATTCCCCAAATTCTGGGAGAGTACCAAATCTGTAAGCAGGTAGAATTCGGTCCTCCCTCATTTAAAAGATTTTCTCTAATGCCATAGATTTGTTCTTAGCTTGCTGTTTATTTTAAAAGTATGCAGTTTCTGTGACACTGAAAGTTCAGTGTTTAATAACTAAAGCCAGTGGTACTCAACCCGCCTGACTCCATGAGTCAGATGAGGGACGTAGAGCCAGTCCATGGAGAAGAACCCTTGAGCCAGATCTGCTCGTGGATGCCCTGTGCACTGTCCCAGCCCCATGTGCCAGCATGATTTGGTGTATGGGGCTGTGTCATTTGCCCATGGGGCTCCCTACAGGTCTGGAAATCTGGCGCTGGGGGACAGTGGGTATGTTAGCTGCTGTGATTCTGGGTTCTGTCACAGCAATTACTTTTGTCTTTGTTCTCCAGATGCCAAATTTCCAGACCTGTAGGGAGCCCCATGGACCAGATGACATGGCTCTCCAGGTCATATTCAGCCCATAGATTGGAGGTTGAACACCACTGGCTAACTCCATAAGCCATAGAGCCAAATTTAGCAAACATATAAATAAGCTTCCAAGTGACTAGTTGAAGTCAAGTTGAGGCCTGCCTACCCACAACAAACACACTTTTATGTCCTTATTAAAGTTGTAGGAATATAAAGACATCAGAAGTGTTTTTTCTTTACAGAGTTTAGATTTGTTTTTACTTTGTCAAAAAATAAAAATTACATCCATCACAAAGTTTGAAATGACCAGGAACTACCAGACCGGGAAAATTTTTTTTCCCTTTTATCTTGTGAATAAGTGACACACATTTTTACTATTCAGTACTACTTGCTATTAAGCACTCATTATTTTCCTATTATATAACACAAAACAGTCACTGCAATTCAGAAAAATTTTCACTAGTTTTATTGTCTAAAGTTCTTTAAAATTCAATAGCTCCTCATCTTGTACTACCATCTGTGCTACTAAGATGAACTTCTGATGAAGATTGTCTCTTACCTGCAGTAGATATATATCCAGCAAATTCTACAGCTGACTCCGTAATCAAATACTTTACTAAGCTTGTCTGGTCCTGGACTTCTAAACCACTGGGGCCAACTGTTAAAGTTTACTACATTAAGCACTTAGTGTCACAGCAGCTCTTTTCCTGCCTTGAGCTGGATTTGGACTAGATGACCTCCTGAAGTTCCTTCCAGCTTTATTTTTCTATGATTCTATGATTCAGTGTTAGCAGCTGGTGCCCATTGCCTTGCATTCAAGTGCGCACATCCATGAAATGTAAATAGAACTTGGATCTAAAAACTAGTGACTGGGGCAGCCCAAGCTTTACTGTAAGCATATAAACTAGTGAGAGTTGGGCATCAGCCATGCATCAGAGTCCAGTGCCCAAACTCATATTAAAAGTCCTAATTCATCAAAGTACTTTATCATATGCCTAACTTTAGGTACACACACACATTACAGGAAATGGGCTGTGTCTTCTTAAAGTCAGGCCTATGTTTCAAACTCTGTTATTCAAGGCCTCGGGAAAGGGGAGCCTGGGGGAGCTAAAAGAAAAGTCTACAGTGCCGTGACAAGTAGGTCAGAAATAATTCTTTTTGGGGTAGAAATAGAGCAACTGACTATTTGGGATTTGAAATCCGGGACTGCCTGCTTGCCAAAAAGGCGGCGTACGCCCGGTGGAAGGGGGGTGAAATCTTCAAAGAGGAGTATACCTCCTCAGCTCGGGCCTGTAGGCGAGCTGTTAGGAAGGCCAAGGCGGACATGGAGCTCGGACTAGCGTCCAAGATTAAGGATAACAAAAAGTCCTTTTTCAAATATATTGGGAGGATGAAGAAGGTGCCGGGTAATG
>NW_017729031.1:99374217-99375223 GCF_001723915.1 Gavialis gangeticus
ATAGATTGGACATCCGCAAAAACTACTTCACGGTTAGGGCGGCTAGGAGCTGGAACCAACTTCCAAGGGAAGTGGTGCTGGCCCCTACCCTGGGGGTCTTTAAGAAGAGGCTGGATGCCTACCTGGCTGGACTCGTTTGAGTCCCGTTTCTCTTTTTGGGGTTTTTTGTTGTTCTCCCGCCCTGGCGGGGGGTCGGGCTAGAAGATCTATTAGGTCCCTTCCGACCCTTAATCTATGAATCTATGAATCTATGAATGAGTCACCTTGTCGACTCCTTCAATCAGATCTTCTCATTCTCCATTTTCTGCAAGCTGACTAAATTTGCATGTCAGTTCTATCCAAGTCACTAATTCTTAAAAACAATGGTTAACACGCATGCAGATTTTCTAGTTGAGAGAAAAACATTCTTAACTTCCTCTTTTCTTATATTGGTCTTGTGTAACATCAGAGTTTGTAAAATGTTCTTCCGTGGCCGCCACCAAGTACAGCATCAATAGTCCAAGCACAAATTTCCCAGGGCTGCCCCTCCAGTCTTACTCAGTCCTAACTTCTACCAAGTCCAGGTGAGAAATGGAAGTTGTCTCTATGCCCTCCCCTTGCTGGAATTCTCTGATGAAACTCCCAATGACTGTACCAAATAATTCCTGTGGAAATATGGGCCTTGATGACTGAAAAGTTAAATGCTAAAATGCTTTGCCAAGTACAGACAAGGGTTCTTGACAGACTGAAAAATGTGCAAGCATTTACTAGTTCGTGCTTTCTTTTACTGGCTGTTAGTGGTATATTGAGATAGAGTATTTCAGTCTTTCTGCCTGAAGCCATCATCTTTAGCAAAGTGGTGTATTTCCTTGCTTGTAAACTCAGAACCTGTCTCTTCTTCAGTGTTTTACAGTGAGAGAGTTGCACAATTAACAATCAAATGATACTGCAATGCAAATAATAAATGTAAGTAATGCTAACCCCACAATGACCATTGCCAACTTATGCCTCCATTGTATAGTATTTC
>NW_017729031.1:99375235-99385747 GCF_001723915.1 Gavialis gangeticus
CAACTTATGCCTCCATTGTATAGTATTTCAAATTAGTATGGGACTAGGAAACAACCATACTCGCTAGAGTAGAGGCCTACTACTGACCAACACATTTTCTTAAATCTAGAAGAATTGGTGTGATTTTGAGATTACAAAAGAGATTTTTAAAAGCATCTGAAGGACAGATCTAGACTGGTACACAATGCACCTAGATGAGTCTTAGGTGGAAATTAGGGGTGTACATTACACAAAGTGATCCAAATGCCCTTTCTCCACTAGGCCTAAATTTATTCATCCTACATTTTGGACCACAAAATTCATTGGGCACTGATACTCAAGGTTCTGTATGTGCAGGGAAGCCGTCCAGCCTGAGCAGTCTCTGTACAGTAGTAAGTCCATTCATTTTTATTCTGTTCAGAAGTATGCTCTGTTGTTATACAGTAATTGGTTTATAATTAAGCAAACAGACACTGCTAAAAAGATAAGAAGCTGAGGTACAATAAAGTGGAAAGTATTAGATAAGCCACATTTTCATGAAAATGGAATTGCACAGTAAAGTTAAAAATATGAAATGAATATTAAGGCAACATATAGGTCACACAGATGACTAATTCTACTGTGAAGCTTGGCATAGGAATTATTTTTCCCTAACATCACCACATGCTTCTGGGTCATATCAAAATACATTAAGGTAATGTTAATTTTACTAAACTGCCCACTGTTAGGAAATGATTTAAGTAGGGAGCAGCAGCTGTACTTAATGTGACTGGTCTTGCGTAAGTACCGAACTGTATGGTGCCTGTTTGGTTCCCTGCTTTTTCAAACAAAAGACAACATTGTTTGCAGTACTTTCAGAGACGCAGAACAACGTGAATAAAAAATAGTTGTTTGATCTTGATAATATGCACTTGATGCTTTACACTGAAGCCATTATGGGCAAAAATGTATTTAGGCAATTTCAAAACAAGTACTTCAGAACCTTGAAAAACAAATTTTATTTACCCAGTGGACTAATATCTTTTCCACAGAGCAATTACAATTCACTACGTAAATCTTGGAGGAAATTTTAAATAGGAATTTGTTACTCAGAAGGTTATAATAACTTCTTTAGCAACACTAAGCTCCCTGTTAGGGGATTTAAAATGAAACAAAACAAAACTACAGATTATTGACCATTTCGCCATATGGGTTCCAATCTTTTGGGTCAGAGAAAGCACAACTTAGTTAACTTGTCTGGCAGCTACTTACAAGTATGCAAAATCCATAAGAAATGTCAGTCATATGAAGGTCACCGTTATTGTTGCCACGTCTGGCACCTCTCCAAGACACCTGAACCATTTTTGATTCACACTTTGCAAATGGACTCCCAGGCACAGAGCTGACACTAAGGAACTATAGCCAGAACAACTTCACATTTAAAAGCACTGATGTGTAGCAGTGAGATTATATAAAATAAATAAGCAAGTAAGCACCACCACTTTGCACTTTGATGGCAAAGAAGAACCCGGCACTGAATTTTTCTCTCTCATTTTTAAATCAACATTCACTTGGGAAGGGATTTTAAGGCAAAATTCAACTTTACAAAAAGTAGATTTAACATGGAAATTCTATTAAACATTTCAAAAAAGGCAGAATGAAATCTACCATTAAAACATACGTAGGATGTAACATGGGTGAAGTCGCACCATTTTTTTTTCTTTTTACAGTCTAGGCACATAGAGAAAAATATCATCAGTTTACATTCCTTAGCCCATGCCACATGGAAAGATCATGCCAAAAATCCATCATGGAAATATACAAGCACCACACTGACAAAATCCTTCCTGCCTCGTCATGTACTGATAGGGCGTATGTTCAATATTACACTTACCTGAATGGAATTAGCCAAGCCCAACTGATTAAGCCAGATCCATCTTCCAATGGTTGGGTTGCAAAGAGTTCCTATTCCACCACTGGAGCTAATCTTAAACGAGATAATTCTTTAGTTCGTATAGAAGACCCCAATGTTCTTTTAACAGTATGCTGTTAAAATGCTTTTAATAGTATTCCCCTTATTTTAGCTGAAGTCCCTTTCCTCAGTGCTGGCATACAGCCATGGATTGTAACTAGCTGATGAGCATCAGCTGGCACAATTTGTTGTGATCCCTGCCCTTCTTTGTGAAGGACAAGCTCTGTTTCAGTTTGAGGACTATGTAACACACTGTAGTCTGTAAGTACAAGTACCATGTCCTTTACAGGATGGATTTAAACCAGCTTTTACTCATGTGTTTGTATGGTACCAAAACCTGTCCTCTATCTCAGCTGAAGTGGCTAAGATGCACAAATAATAAATGCATTTGCTGTAGAGGGGCCTGAACTTGCCAGGCCCTGAATGCCTGCTGCGACGTTCTGAGTGTCCTTACCACCATCCCTGCCTCCCACCAAGCAACCTGTGGGAATTGAGGGAATGTACATCTGTGGCTCTGGAGTCAGCACTCACGACATTATACTCCAAGAACAAAGGCTTCCATGTCATGCGAACTAATGGAAAATCTTCATTTCCTCATAGTATATGTCCTTTTTATAGATTAAGATCTAGACACTGGGCATCTTTACACATGCTCCAGGGTAGGGAAGGGACTTTTAATTAGAGCACCTCCTGAGAGCCACTCTAATTAAAGCACCGCAGTGTCTCATGTATTCAACATTACATGCTTCAAAATAGTGGTGGGGGTGCTTTAACTAAAGCTTAGTCAACAAGCTTTAGTTAAAGCACCCCCACTGCTATTTTGAAACACGGCGATGCTGAACACACGAGACACTGAGGCTGCTGCAGTGCACTAAATAGCATGCTTCAGCAGATTCAGTTAGTAGAATCTGCTCCAATGCATGCTAATTAGCAGGTGTCGGAGCAGGCTTTGGGCATATGTATAGGTGCCCATAGTGACTTGAGCTGGGTTATGTCCATCCAGTAGACTCCCTGGAATAAAGGCTCAGAAAAATAAAGTGACTGCCCCAAGATCACAAAAAATTCCATGTCAAGATCACAACAAATTCCATGTCAGAGCTGAGAACTGAAAACAGATCTCCTGAAACCAAATTCATGCCAAGAATTATCATTCCTGTTTAGTGAAGAACCATTGCTCTGCACAGGGATGAATACAGCATATGAGTTCTGGATCTGGAGTTTATCCTAAACTTCTTTGAAAGCACTGATGATCATTCAACAGCAATGATGAGACTCTTTTTGACAGCCCTTTCATAGAAGCTTTCACGAATATTTCCTTGGGATGATTAGAAGCAATGTGTTTTCCGAATGCAAAGATGGAAAACTCAAACAAACGTTGCCTCCTATCCCAAGATATTAACATTCCTGGAGTTTGTCTTTCTAGAATTGGAAATAGTCAAATCAGACTTGGAAATTAAGATGTCTCCTACTCATAAGGGGTTTTTTTTTTGTTTTGTTTTTTGCTTTTACTAAAGTTTTGTTATCTCTGGGGGCACCTACACATGTACCTTGCTGCAGAGCTGACTAATTAGATTCACTGTAAAGTGTCACTCTCTACACATGCACCCCTATTAGGCAGGAGTAAACTAATTAACTCTGCCATATGATAGTACTGCTCAACACAAGTATTATCTTACAGTGGAGTTATTTAGTGCACTCTAAAGCACATGTAGATGGTGACCAGAGCTGGCTGAGGCATGAGGGTGCTACAGTGCAGCGGCTGCCTACCAGCTACCCTTACACTGTAGCTCCTTTTGCCCTAGCCAGACCCTCCAAAGCATGCTGAACTGGGGTGGAGCAGCTCTGGGCTGGCAGGCTGACCCCCAGGCCACCTATTAGCCAGGGTGCATAGCCCCAGCTCAATGTGCCATGGTCCCAGGCCCATGTATAAATGCTGCACCCAGGAGCAATAAGCTCCAGTGTGAACTGTGTCAGAGTTTATTCAGACGCACTAATTGCATATGTTCCTTTGTGTTCATCCTTCTTACCCCCATCTGTACTGGGAAGCAGTGAATGTAAATTCTGCAGGGCAATGGCAACGGCATCGGCAACGGCAACATCCCCAAGTCAGAAGCTGACCAAAAGAATTTCCCTAATCAGAGAGGACGGGCAACTGAACAGCAACTTCTAAACTTCCCACTTTGGGATCTGAGTGGGATGAGAAATGTTGCAGGCATTGTTCTGGTTGCCTTTTTTATCTGGAGGTGGGAAGGAATTTTTTCCTCAACTCCAGACTGACAGCATCCCCACAACGTGTCAGAGACCCAAATTAATAGGTAACAACACTGAACAGGAGGCAAGTGTCCTGGGCAAAGCTCCACAGAAGGTTCAGGTCCCTAATAAATCAGAGTCAGAAGTGAACTTAGTTGAAAGCCCCTAAAGGGTTGCAGCTCCTAACATAGTAAACAGGGAGGCAATTCCTTTTCATCAGCATCCTCTTAATATTTTTGTGGGGGGAGTGTGGAGGGATACCAGCAATGCACTGAACCAAGGTGGATGTGGAGAGGGTGGGGAAGATAAACAGTCCATCCAGAAGCAAGAAGAAACAATCAAGGGAAGATCTACTTGTAGCTGTCCTTAATGATATCTTTTCTGGGTGGGTAAATCAATGAAAGTTGCAGCCTAATTAAAACACCATGCTTGCAACTTGTCTTTCTTTCTGCATGGCTCGAATGAGAGAGAATTCTCTCTTGTGTCTAGAGACATGAGCTGGGTTCTCAGCCTGTTACTCAGTGCAGCTACGCTGACTTGAGAGAGAGTCACTGATCTCCCAGGAGAAAACACAGGTGTACAAATGTTCAGAATTTTTCTCCCAGAGCAAAAATGATCATTATAGGAGAAAAATAACCTGGAACTACCTGCATTAAATTGCTTCCAGGAGAGTTTCTCTTGGGAAATCAAATGTCTGAACAACTTACCCTTCTGAAAAAAGGCACGGCACAGTCCTCTATCATCCTTGCTTTGCTCCTGCTTCCCAACCACTACCCCAAGATAGTGTATCACTCAGGCTGGACTGTACTACTTTAGCCAGGCAGACAGCAGAAAATGACCCCTTTACCATCTTACATTGTGCTTCAAGGAGACAAGGGCTAACTCTGAGCAGCCTGGGTCAGTCATTAGGGCTGCCCTATGCACTGCTGCCATTTGTCATCAGGCAGACTGAAGGAGCCTGCAGAGCACACTAAGATGTGTGCATAGGGGCCCTGTGGCTTCACAGCATTAGAGCTGCAAGCTCTCTGCTCTTCAAGGGCTCAGCATTAAAATGTCTGTTTACGTGTTTACAGGTAAGTTTTACTACTAGAACAAATCCAGGAGCATACATGCGTCACTTAAACGTGTATGAAGCCTTAAATGGAGCTACTGCAGGTTGCACCAGCTACTGGTTTAACTTAGGATGTCCTAAAGACATCTGATATTCAAAGTTAGCTCTCTCAGAACATGACTAGTACAATGCCTTGTTATGCCAGTGGGCCAGTCACCTTTACTGAAGACAGCAGTGCATAGTGCTGGGACCCTCAAGAGTATTCAAATAAACCACACCTCTTTTTTTTCTTAGCTCCATACTTCCAATAATCATGTTTTGGGTGTCTCTTTTGTCACTAACCTTGCCTACTTCCCAGAAAGAAATTTCTTCAGTACATTTGCCACTTGGGTAGTAATGACCCCACATCAATGGAATGACTCCACATCAGTGGAAAACAGTTTACAGAACATACTAGCTCTTTTTAGGTAAACATTCCCCGTCTGTACCCAGTAATGGCTCAGTATCTAGAAGCAATCTTGGTTAGCACCCTGGCATACCTCCATCAGGGAAAGATGTGTGTGGAAGCACAGGAGGAGGAGAAGCTGTTTGATGGAAATAACGCCACCCAAAATTAGTATATAGCTGATTTAGGGGTTGATTTTGATGAATAATTGCTCTCGTGTCTCTCTATATAGCAGAAATAGTTTGGATCACAAAACTGAAAATAAAGAATCAATTAAGCCTTAGTTCATAGATCTCATAGATTTTTAGGGTCAAAAGGGAACGCAGTAGATCATCAAGTCTAACCCTCTGCCCTGGGCAGGAAAGAGTGCTGGGGTCAGACGACCCTAGCCAGGTGTTTGTCTAGTCTCTTCTTAAAGACCTCCAAAGTAGGGGAGAGCACCACCTCACTTGGAAGTTTATTCCAGATTCTGGTGACCCTTACTGTAAAGAAGTTCTTCCTAATGTCTGGTCTAAATCTGCCCTCTGTCAGTTTCTGGCCATTGTTCCTAGTTACTCCAAGGGGCACCTTGGCAAACAGAGTATCTCCTATTCCTTGCTGCTCCCCCCCACCCCACCCCAATGAACTTGTAGATGGCCACTAGATCACCTCTCAGTCTTCTCTTATGGATACTAAAGAGATCCAGGTCCCTTAATCTCTCGTCATAGGAACTAACCTATGGGCCCCTAACCATACAAGTGGCCCTCCTCTGGACCCTCTCAAGGTTATCCCCATAGCCTCCTGAAGCGCGGCACCCAAAACTGGATGCAGTACTCCAGCTGCGCCCTTACCAATGCTGCATAGAGGGAAAGTATCACCTCCTTAGACCTGTTCGTGATGCACCTGTTAAGGCATGATAAAGTGCGATTAGCTCTTTTGATCACTTCATCACATTGTCAATTCATGTTCATCTTGGAGTCAACTACGACTTCAAGATCCCTCTCTGCTGCTTAGAAAATCGTCTCCCAATCTATATGTGTGTTGTTGATTCCTCTTCCCCACATGCAGTACCTTGCACTTATCCTTGTTAAACTGCATCCTGTTTTGTTCTCTCCACTTTTCCAGCCAGACCAAATTTGGCTGAATCTGTTACCTACCCTCTGGTGTGTTTACTTTGCCCCATAACTTGGTATCATCTGCGAACTTGGACAGCGTGCTCTCCATGCCCTTGTCCAAGTCACTGATGAAGATATTGAACAGCACTGGTCCAAGGACTGAGCCTTGGGGGACCCCACTGCCCACATCTCTCCAGGTTGATAGTGATCCGTCCATCACCACTCTCTGGATGCATCCCATTAGCAGTTGTTTTAATTTGACTTCACCTTCCCGCTGTCAAGTTTATCTTGCATAAAAAGAATGAATCTAGTACTTGGGAACTTAAAATCTAATGAATCAGATGCATTTTAATATCAATGATTAATGAATCTGCCCTATTTTTTGCCATTTCCTAACATCTGAGTGGTTCACTCAGCAACCTTCACCATGTTTTAATGTAGGGTGGAGATTTATTATTGTTTAGTACATGTAGTGGAAGTACAGGTAATGAATTACCTGAATTCAGTAAGAAACATTGTAGACAATCTTGAAGATTCAGTACACATTCATCACAAAGTAATTAGTTGGAGGAAAGGAGACAATATTAGAGATGAATGACTGGAAAACATAATTTCTCATACATATTTAGGTTAATTTTATTGAATTTGCTTCAGCCAAACTCAAGTTTTGTGTTAATTTTTCATGAACATATATGCAACTGAGTTCACATATATAAATGATTCCAGAAAATGAATATCCAAACCATACATATTTGTAATGATAAACCCAACAAATATGTCCACTCTGAGAACAGAAGCACTTGCATGCAATTTATCTGAGCAATCCCAACAAAGTAACACAATTTGAGCAGTAAATACTGAATACTTATACAAAAAGGTTTGCAATTATAAAAACAAGAAAGAAAGAAATGCCAGGTACTTCTCAAGGAATATGGTCAAGTCCCTATACCTACAAAAATATATGCCACAATGCACAGGGTGAGCTAGCTATTTAGAGCTGAAAACACTACAGTAGAGGTATATACTTTTCCCGTTCATCTCCCTGGCCACTTGGAGTCATTCTGCTCTATGCTGATCAGATGGCTCTCATAAGCACAATGTGGTGGTTAGCTAAATATCTAAACAATGTAGTTGCACTGGGTAAGGGCCAAAGCTTGCCTCTTAATTATGTTCATATGTGGCCCAGCAAAAAGGGCTCCAAATGGAAAGTGCTACTGTGAGATAAATCTTTATTACTAATGATGTTTATTATTTGGAGAGCTCAATGACATATTAACATATGAATTTACAAAATAAAGGACCCAGACAATTCAAAAAGGATGCTCTAGCAATGTGAAATATGTTAAAGGAGCTTAAGGGAGTCAGCTCCCAGTTAATTTAAGTGAGAGTTGGATAGTTATTTTTCTTAGGGCTGCCTCAACTCTTTCCTGGGATATTTATTCACAACTCCTGAAATTCCAGCATCCTACACTGATAGATACGGTGACTTAATGTGGATTAATCATATCTAATTTCTACACTTCTATGATCCCAAATATTTTTAAAAAGGCTAAAAGCCAACTCAAAAAAGCACATGCTGTATTTTTATCCTCTGAGAAAATACGGTCAGTGAATCATGCCCATGTTCTCTGGCACTGTGGGATAAATAGAGACCCCCTTTGAGACCCACTCTGGCTGATGCACATTCTTTGTGCAATTTATGGTGAACATATGTAGGGATTTACACCAATGGGATTTTCTAAGATAGAAAGAGTAAATAATACTTAATAAAGAGCTACACAGTAGGAGATGGTGCTATAAATTTGTTGGCATATGTTTTAACTCACTGTTTGTAAGCAGGCAATAAACCACACAAACCTGATTCAATTTGAAAATAAATGTAAGTTTAAATTCTAATTTGCACTCACATGTCTGATAATTTGTTAGTAAATCATAAGGAAGAAAAACTGTGCCTTTTAAAACCTTTTCCCTATTTTTCATACCATTATAACTAAAAATAATGCACAGTGCATAATGGATGCCTGCATCTTGATAATTATATAGATTCAAAATTATTGTAATGCACATACATACATTATGGTCTATAAACAATATCATTTCAGTTTTGCCACCAGTGTGGATGGAGCTACAGCAATTTGCTCCTGCAGAGGAGCTCAATCTATACATTTAGGCATCATTTGCAAAATCTGGAGCTGGTTTCAGATGTCTGAAATCCACAGAATTAAGGACTCCTTTGCTAAGGGGTTTTACTTTAAGCAGAGTTATTGCTGCTAACAAGAGGCTCTGAAGTGACAATTTTATTTAACCTTTCTTTAAATTTACATGAGCATTCACTGCAGCACCTGTTCAAAAATACCTTTGTAATTATGTCTAATTCCAGAAGAGCCTTAACAAGTAGAGTGAAGATTTCTTTCAAGTTGGTCACATAATCCTAGTTGAAGAGAGCAAAATAAACTCAACACACAACATGGCAACCAGGGTGGAAGCTACTGTAGTTGAAGGCTGAACAACCTTTAGCCCTGAAGCGGTTTTGTCTGTCTGTCCCTCTTAGCAGTAAAGGAGACCCCTTGGGGAAGTTGCCCTCATACTGGATCAGCATCTCAAGACAATCATTTTCAGTTATACTGGTCCCTCTTCACTTTTGCAGACAGACTTCTATTAAGCAAAACAAATGTTCTTATTTAATTTTTTGTACTGGGAGCCTTATACAAAGCCCCTGAAGTTCACATGAGTCTTCCCACCCACTTCATTGACTTTGGACCTAACTCTAACACTATAGTTATACATAGCGGGCCAGATTTCTTGTTTTTGATGTGCTATACTCTGTGTAGGACCAAAGCCACAAAGTATAGGGAGATAGAGGTTTTAGCTTCTCACTGCCTCTATGTTCTCTTGATTTTAGGAGATTTGGGCCAAAGGACTACTCCATCATCTGGGGACTGCTGGAACAGAAAAGCAGCTGCAGTGAAGATGAAATTCTGTCTCTAGGGTTATAAAACAATGGAGCTCTTCTTCAGACAACACACATATGGACCTTCCAATAGCATGCATAGGCATTACTACTACTACACAACAGGAAGACACTCTCAGAGAATCCCAAACCAATACTGGATCTGGCATGCAAAGCTGATCTGTGGGGCTCAGTCTGGCTTTTGGACCATTCCTGTGGTCCTCATCTGGCTAGAGGGGTCAGGTGAATTTGATACCCCGGCCTAAACAACCACATGGGACAGAAAGGGCAATAGGGGAATGTGCTACAGAATGAAGGAAATATGAGTGTCCCTTCAATCAAAGAGATGATACTTACTACCAGGTGGTCAAACCTTGGAACAGGCTACAAAGAGAAGTTGTGGAATCTCCATTCCTGGAAATTTTCAAAAGTAGGTTGGACAAGCACTTGGCTCAGATGGTTTATTCAAGTTGATCCTGCCTTGAGCAGGGGGCTGGACTAGATGACTTTGAGAGGTCCCTTCCAGCCCTACTATCCTATGTTCTGCATAACTGTTCCACAGCCACACAAGGCATCCAACCAACAACTACCCTTATTACATCTAAATCATTCTGCCCGAGTGATTTTTTTTTTTTTTTTTTAACAGAAATCCCACAGAAGCTACCACACTTTGCACCTACAGAGGTGGCTTCTTCAAAACAGTCACTCCCTAGCCAGCTCCATTTAAAACAAAATGAATGTTGAACTAAGGAGGGCTGTGACTCAGCAGAGAGAGAGGATGAGAGCACTCTG
>NW_017729031.1:99390747-99399024 GCF_001723915.1 Gavialis gangeticus
ACCACACTTTGCACCTACAGAGGTGGCTTCTTCAAAACAGTCACTCCCTAGCCAGCTCCATTTAAAACAAAATGAATGTTGAACTAAGGAGGGCTGTGACTCAGCAGAGAGAGAGGATGAGAGCACTCTGCACAGCTGAGAGGTACTGCCAGTGAATCATGCCCATGATCTCAGGCTCTGTGGGCTAAATACAGAACCGAAGTATTTTAGACTCCCTTACACCTACTTCTGTCAATTTTACAGATGCATAAGGGAGTTTGGTGTCATACATCAAATCACTAAAAGAAAAAGTTGCAAGTTAAAGTATGGAAGAAATTCAAAGTAACACCAAAATAATTCCCCTCACGCATTGAAAACAAGGGGGTAAGCAGGTCTGCTTGGAGTATCAGCCTTTGCCTACATCATTTTTGTACCAGCATAACTTAGTAGTTTTTTAATTTTATCAGTGGTTTTTAGTAGTTTTATTTTTATCATGCTGAGACTGTAACATCCTTTAGCACTCATACACTAAATACCAATATAAAGGTGCCTTGTATCTATGTAGCACATGGGCTATGATGGTACAAGCACATTTATCCCAGTGTAACTACAGCTACACTGGGTACATCCAGACGAGCACACACGTTCCTCTTGCCTTGCCTCAAACTCCTCTGGGGGGCCGAATCCCCTGTTGGGGGGGCCTACCCCTTGTGTGGGGGCCAAATCCCCTGTTAAAACCCCTAGTGTGGGGGCTGAATTCCCTGTTGGGGGCCGTACCTCTTGCATGGGGCTGAACCCTCTGCTGGGGGGCCAAATCCCCTGTGGGAGAGCAGCAAAATATATATTCATGAAACTTATTTAGAATTCACTTTATTATCAGGATAAGAGACTTGCTTTAATACTGTAAGATATATCAATAAAACACTGTCCAACTAATCGCTGCCTCTGTTTCACTCTCTCTTTTTATAGTGGTCTTTTGTTTTACTTGTGGAGGAACATAGTTTCATAGTTTCATAGATTTAGGGTCGGAAGGGACCTAGTAGATCTTCTAGCCCGACCCCCCGCCAGGGCGGGAGAACAACAAATCCCCAAAACAAAAAACGGGACTCAAATGAGTCCAGCCAGCTAGGCATCCAGCCTCTTCTTAAAGACCCCCAGGGTAGGGGCCAGCACCACTTCCCTTGGAAGTTGGTTCCAGCTCCTAGCCGCCCTAACTGTGAAGATGGATTTGGGGGTATTTTACAGAGTGACTTTGGGATTTTTTTTTTTATCAGGGATTTTTCAGTTTTCTAATAAGGAACACCAGAATTCCTGCTAGGGAGGCCAGTGGCAGGACCCTGTTTGCTCAGAGCTGGCACCTTGGACCCAGCTGGCTGTCGCTGACCTCCTCGCCAAATGGGGCCAGGAGGAGATGCTTTGACAGTTCAAAGCAGGCCACCACACTTGGAACATCTTCCAGCAGATAGCTGCCCAGATGGCCAGGCAGGGGGCACATATGGCAGTAGTGCCACACAGAGGCCAACCCGACCACCACAGTCCACTGGCAGCTGGCCCAGAGGGGCACATGCCTCTACTGGCTGTGCAGTCCCCATCCGGGTCTGGCAGGTGCACAGCAGGTCACAGCCAGGCAGCAACCCCCACTGCCACACTGCTGCAGTGGGTAGAGGGTGCAGGGAACTCTTAGGGCTGCTTCAGCAGTCCAGCTGGCATAATTGGTAGTGTCCCCAGGTACCAGTTGGCTGAGCCTCAGAAGCTCCTGAGAGCTAGTAGTCCTGAGCTACTTGCCAGGGCAGCTTTTTATACCGCTGGGGACTGCACAGGTGCTGGCAGTCTCATAAATGGTAGTCTCATAAATTCATTCTCTGGAATCTAGGTTGTGACTGTGTGCAAACTAGAAATATTTTCTCCACTACAGCATTTAGTATAAACAACTGGGTCCTTACTGTACCTGGAAACTTCCAATGTAGGCATTCTAGCAATTCTGCTTTCCTTTTAAAGTTATTAAACAACCAAGTAATATTGTGAGATTTACCATGACCAAGTAAGATTGTAAGATTTACCATTTAAGTGGCTTTCCTGACAGTTTCAAGACCCAAGATACCTGCAGCAATTTAATATAACAGATATTATACAACAATACTTCAGCACCAAGGAAAGATTTTAAAACTGGAGGTTTTAAAACATTCAGCAAGCAAGGGGGCTCTTCCCAACTATATGAGATATTGTGCTATAAACAGAATTTGCAATTTCTTTTATAAGTGCTTGCTGACAGTTCATCCTAATGCTGCACCTCACAATACTTCAATATTCTATTAACTGGATATACCACTGTATTGCTACACAATTAATATTAGTATTTTGCATTACAGTAGTAACTAGATGGCCCAAAGAAAACTGGAAACCTACTGTGATACGTGTTGTAAAACACATGCTAAATGATGCTTCACGATCCAAAAAGCATAAAATCTAATGATAACAAGTCCAGCAGCTGATCATATACAGATATGGAAATCACCAGGGCTAAATACACACCATTAACTGCCTGACCGTAGCCTAAAAAAAGAAAAAAACAGATAGGAGAAGGGGAGGTATCATAAAGATGGAGCAATCAGAGTAATGGCTGGTGAATACAAGTTTTGTTTAATTATTTTTTTAAATACTCTTTTTCCCTGATATTGTGTGGTCACTTAGAGATATATGTATGTATGTATGTATTTATATATTTATGTGTGTATGCATAATCGGGGGTGGGAAGAGGGAGTATTTTACTTGTGATGGCTGAAATACAGACCAAACTATCCCAACTATCTATTTCTATAATTATACATTTTGATATCTTCAAATGAACTGTCCAATCCAAGATTACGGACTGTATTGTCTTCCTAAGTAAAAGACAATAGAACCAGTTCGCACAACTAAATTCTGCTCTGAATGTACAGCTTTTTTACACAAGGCACTATAACTTACTGAGAAGCAGGGGCATGACCTAATAGTGATTCTTCTAACAGATTGCAGTTTATTAATTACAGTTTACAGAATCAAGTCAGTACTGTGTGTAGATGTTTTTTTCACCTGGAAGAATATATTTTTCCTCCATGTCTTTGGATAGTCATTATATTCCATTGCTTTGAACTTCACTTCACTTCCATGGTTCTGATCATACCTTTTTAGAACATATTTTAGTATGGGTAGCAATGTTTTGTCTCAGGATTTGCAGACACTAGCTCTTTGGCTCTCTTGTCCTATTATATAGTGTCTAACAAACTATAATTACCTACATTTGCTTTTACAATGGCATAATTGCTTGTTATTTTTGCTTAAAGGATAAATGAGTCTGCAATAGTTCACCCACAAAAAAAATCTGAATAATGCACATAGTGTATTATTCAGGACAGATAAGAGCCTGCGCTTTATCTAAAGATTAAATAGGTATTGCCTGCAGTGGATCAATACCAAAGAAATGCTAACAAGAATTTTCAACAAAAATTCAAAAGTGAAAATAACAGTCTTTTTAAAGCCTTTGTTTCCAGTTCACTCCTTATGTTTTGTGTATAAGCGCACATGTATCTAAGAAGTATATCCATTGGATGGGCCCCTTTACATACTGCAGCAGTAACAGAGAGCACTAATGAAACTCCTTCTGTTCACTGCCCATAACTTGTCATTATGCAGGAGCTACACTGCATGCTGATTACTACCTTGGCTGGTATGATGGTCAAAAAGTAGGGCTGTTCCACAGCAGCTGCTCTGGGCTATATTAAGAAATGGATTTATACAGTACTTTATAATACATGACATTTCAAATCCTTTCACAGAAGCCTTACAGTATGTTCAGAAATCTATGGGATATTATAGATTAGAAACTGCATAAAGACATGCAAACACATTGAAGTCAAGAGCTTGAAACTGAATTACTTTCCTATCCTTCCCTTGCATCAAACACCTCCCAATTTTCACCTCCAATGAAGAAAGTAATGACTTGAGCTTGTTAACAACTTTTCATATCCACCACACACTGGAGAATTCAACCTTCCTCCCTAAGCATGTCCTCCTAGCAAGGTGTACAGTATTTTACGATCGAGTGAATTAAGACCCTCTGTTGAATTTTTAATTCACAGACTCTGACAAAAGCAACATAGTGCAGTAGGCAACCAAGGACAATACAATATTCTCCTGTCTACAAAAATATATGGGACAAGATTCTCAACATGCACCACTGCAAAAATGAAAGTGGTTCCACTGAAGTCAACAGAATTACTTTTAACTTGCACTATTATAATCTGGTTAGAATTTAACTTTAATCTCTGCATTGAGGACTACAAGAACGTTCAGAAATTCTTTCAGCTTCTTACACTTAGAAAAGCTTTCAGGGCTAAATAACTTGGGATGTTTGTTGGAAGGAATGGTTTCTGCTAGAAACTTCAGCGTTTGTATTTTTCAAGGGAATTAACTGCATATTTCCTAACGCTAAAATATTTTATGAAAAATCCATAAAAAAAATAGATAATGCACCAAATCCTACTCTTACTATACCTGCTCAGTGTCAGAGATCCTAATGCAGCAGTAGGAATGTAACTAGAATCAAATGTGGTCCAAGGTGGTCTATTCAATGTTAATGCCTACTGGTAATCACAGTCTAGCAAAACTTCTGAAACTGAAATTGTAGAAATTGCTCCTGGTGGTAAACAGACCCCTACTAGCCTGACTATGATGTGAATGATGATGCTTCCAAAGACATCAGTTATTATTCAACAGGCATGGAATACATTTGGAGCCATTCCAAAAGGTGAATGGTTCAAAAGATGAGTAGCTGATCAGCAGCAGCTGTTACTTTCTAACAGTTGTATGTACACTAGCTAGAAACAATACACATGTAGCATTACTGCTGGGATTCTTTTTTTATCCTGGGTGAAGCAGTGCTAAAGCTGGAGCTGTTTGCTACATTTGTATCATTTCTGGCTTCTGCAAAGATAACCGTTAAATAAAAAGCAAGAGTCCACCCCACCCCACTTTTGAAAAGGCTCCAGACATGCCTGTTTCCATATCTCATACTGCACTGTCTAGAGCAGTGGTTCCCAACCTTTGTCCTAATGGGACCCATTTGCAAAGATCCATGGCCAATCCTGACCCACATCCCCCTGGCCCTGTTGGTACCCAACCCCCAGTCCCCCGTCCCCCTGCCAGCCATGCTGGTGTCCCTCCCCCCAGCCCTGCTGGAGAGACCCCCAGCTGCCCTGTCCTGCTGGGGCCAGACTGTAGTGGCTCCAGCTCATTTGGGTGGCAGCAAAGTGAGCCTGACCCCAGCATGGGCTGGAGGGAGGAGGAGGAAAGGCCTGTGTCCCCCTCCCCCTCCAGGCTGGAGCTGCTTTAATGCACCAGGCAGCCTGGTCATGGCACCTCCCACCCCCGAGCAGCGTTTCCTGACTGCCCCACCCCCGCGAGCACAGGCACCAGCCACGGTGCTGCCAGCCCGGCCACACGGCTCTCACCTGCCCCCTTCCCTCGCTGGAAGGGGCAGGTGCCGTCCCACTGCCCCTTTGCTCTGCTGCAGCTCGCAACCCTCTGAAATATTCTTGAGACCCACTTTTGGGTTGCAAACCATGGGTTGAGAAATGCTGGTTTAGAGTACTATAGGATTTGCACTCCCCAGCATTTGTAGTGGCTAGCTAGCCCATTTTATAATTACTTTGAAGCTTTGCCTCATACAATTTTTCCAACTGCTGCCTGCTGCTGCCAAGTGTTATTATTTTACTTCCCAAAAGCTGGAGGTAAGACTCCCTTATACTGTAGGAGGAAACTTTTCAAAATGCTACCTGAGCATGCCCAGTGGAGTGATGGGCAGATACCGCATCCTCCCTGGGGAACTCAGTGAGACCCTCTCAAGCATGTTTGGTGGGGAAACGGTGGCAGCTGGCAGCCCCGATGAGTGTACCAGTGAGGTCAGGGGAAGTAATCGTTATCCTAGAGCCCAGGATGGAGAGCAGATGGGGCCCAGAAAGGAGAGTTTTGTGGGAATGCTCTCTGAAGAGGGGCAGGGTCTGGGTGACTGGCAATGGACTGTCCTTTAACAACACTGACTGATCAGGGCTGGGTGAGCTCCGGCTCCTGCTGGCAGAAGGGTAACAAAACTGTCCAGTGTCCCAGGAAATAATAGAGATTGATGAGAATTTTAATAACTTTTGTCTCAACCAGAGAAATCTGCATCCTGCTCTGAGTGCCTTCTGGGAAAAAGAAATAATACAAGCACACTGGATCTATCCAGAGACTCCAGAGGAGGCAGGTTCGATTTGCGCTGAGAGCAGCACTTCTCCGAAGTCTGAATAGGTCCAGTGAGAGGATGGTGGATCCTGCATAAACTGGAGTTTCAGGCACGAATGTCAAGGACTGAGCAGCATTAAGACCTGAAACAGAGTGGAGGCATTCAGAAGCAGCTGTTTCATTTTGTTTTGTTTCATTTAATTTTTTTTCTTTTTTTTCTCCCATTTGCAGACTCAGAATATGAAGAGTCCTCAGGGATGGGGCAGCTGGTTTGTAGTTTATTCACCAGAGAGGAACAGTACAATATAATGTGATTTTTAATGTTTTGTTTGTAAGGATTTTGTGTGTTGTTTGTTATCCATTTGTTGTTGTACTTAAAAAAAAAGAAAAGATGATAATTTTAGACATTTTTTATTCATTGTCAGTCACAGAGGCAAATTTAATGCCAAATACTCCATGCTAGGCACTGCTAGTATGCATATATAATGAACCTAGAGTGGCTGTGCAGTTAACATGGCAGAATCCTTACACAAACACGTCTCCAGCAGCCGTTTTAAGCTATTATCATTTTGACTTCACAGTCCATGCAAATTTAGATATTCACTGCTTACATGCTTTGCTGAATCAAGGTGATAAAGACTGCAAAAAATTCCCTACACACAAAGAAGCACACAGACGCACAGAATTTCAAAAGAATTTCTATCAGCATTTTACTTAGTTTCTTCTTAGGTGTCACTGCTGTTTTATACAACTTGTGTTTGTCTAACAGGGCAGAAAGTTATATAAAAGGGGCCAGTATAAAAGTGAGACTTTATTTTCTGTTAAAATATTGATGATTTCTGCTTTTGTTCAGCCATGAATGTGTAGTGGCCAATGATTTAGAAGCTCAAATAATTTGTGGTTAAAAACCAAGTTAAATAGTTCTGCATGCAGCACAACAGATGGCAACCACACAATAGCTCTCAACTGTTTAAAAAGATGAGTATCTCTACCATCCCCAATGCTGCTCTATACGTGTGTTAAATCACATGCATGTGCTCTCTGTGCAGAACTTTCTAACCTTTTGAAGAAGGTGCATAGGTCAGGCCTCTTCCTCCCACTTTTATCATTTACACTTTGCCTATTCTGCCTGACAAGCTGCAGTTAACAAAAGCTTCTCACAGATGCCTTCAACTGGTTAAAATAAAGTATGTATCTGTTTTGATTGTCTTCCAAGCATATGGGCAAGAGCTGTGGGATGAAGCAATGCAGCTCTTAAAACACAGAATGGCACAGAATTAGACATGAGGTGCCCGACCTGATAAACTCAATGTTTCATCAAGAGGTTTCTGAGCAACAAAGGAGACAGCTGCTGTGTGGAAGGCAGGGCTATGTGAATGACTGCAGATCTATTTCCATGTCAAAGATCCAGACTGTCCCCAAGCAGAGTCCCCTCTATGTAGCAAGGGGGGAGGGGGGAGGACCCAACAGGCCAAATATAGTGAGGAATAAACAGAGAATAATATAGATTTTGCCATCTCAGCCTGAGAGGTAGAAGTAGACAGATTGTAGTGAATTTTGAATGACAAGATCAGGGAAAGACCTAATCCACTAAGCAGCTAAGGGTCCTCAATGTAAGGCAAATTTTGATGATGGGCAAAAAGTACTGATAACCCTGAGAAATCAAAAGCCAAAGGCAACAAAATAAGCTGTGAGCGAGAGGGAGTAGGGAAGAGGCTATAAGGGGTCAGCAAGAAAGAGCACCTCATCAAATTTTCATTCTGACATGACACTACAGATTCTGCAGTTCAATAGGCCCTCTCCCCCTCCCCCTTACATCCTCCCTCCACAGACATGCAGAAAATCTGTGGATTTTAATATTTTTTCCCAAGGATTATTTCAATCCACTGGTTTAACTTTTCTACAGAAAATCTACTCAGAGAGTGAGTGCCACTGCCTCACTGCTACTATGAAGTCTATCAACAGGACTGATATCACTATTAATTTGGCAGATCTAATAGTTCTGGCATTTTCTTGTAGTGAATGGTTTCTTAAAGAAAC
>NW_017729031.1:99404024-99408521 GCF_001723915.1 Gavialis gangeticus
GGATTATTTCAATCCACTGGTTTAACTTTTCTACAGAAAATCTACTCAGAGAGTGAGTGCCACTGCCTCACTGCTACTATGAAGTCTATCAACAGGACTGATATCACTATTAATTTGGCAGATCTAATAGTTCTGGCATTTTCTTGTAGTGAATGGTTTCTTAAAGAAACCAGCTGCTAGTGCTTCACATATGATTTCTTTCACACTCCATAATCTTTATTGCCGCCTATACAAGTGCTTGGGGGTGGGTTAAATTAAAACGGCTCACTGTCATGTGTATTAAGCCCTTGCACATTTCAAAGTGGCCACTGGATGCTTTATCTAAAGCTCATTTAATGAGGTTTAGATAAAGTGCTTCTGTGGCCATTTTGAAATGTGTGGGTGCTTAATACACATGACGGTGGGGTGACATTGGAGTATTCTAATTAGAACACAGAGTAGACTCGATTAATCAAGTCTGCAGATTAATTGAGTCTGCTCCAATGCATGCTAATTAGAATGTGAATGAGCACGTTATATGTCCATCTTTCTAGACCCTTTGCAGACAACGGTGCTGGGAAACATAAGCCCTCTCTCTCCGATTCTTAGAAATGCACAGGATAGAAACTCCTTAGTGATCTTAGGAACTGACTTCAAATAGAGGGCTTTCAATTCTGCTTGGGTCAGGATGTATATTACGCAATTAGGTCAACTCTTCTGGGGAGGGAAGAGGGTGATATGAAACCTTATCAATAAATTAGTGATAACCGGAATGGAGTAAGAGTTCCTTTTTGTCAATATCTTTACATTAAAAGTTTTTAAATAAATATAGACCACCAAATGCTAGACCACCCACCCCTTTGAATAACTGACATATGTGGACTCAAGAGATGAAGGGTTACTCTCTAAAGTAGTTTCTAAAGTACATGCCATTTTAATAGAGGAAGGGATGGATAGGAAGGCTATCCCCCTGGGGCTGTGGCAAGTAGCTGGGCTTTCCTACCCCCAGCGCTGTGCTATGAATGCATACAAGCATTCATTTAACTGTGTTAACCTTTACTAGATTGGGTTAACCCTTCATTGCTCTAAAATTGACTTAACTTTAAATTGGGCACACCATTTTAGGGTGACACATGCCCTGCAAATGTTTGCAAGCCAGGCCATTCATATCACTATAACCACTTGTAAATACCTTAAGTAAACAGGGGTAGAGGTGTGAAGTGGAAAGCCCCAAGAAGGGGCTTCTTTTGGACCTGATTTAAGTCTTTTTGACATAATTGGGAATATATCCACTGAACCCAATAGTCTCTACACCAGACCCCATCTGAATAGAACCATTTTCATTACTTTTTACCAATTTTATTCAGTACCAGTATTTTAGCACATTTACTTAAATTCTGCCTTGTAGTGATGGAAATGTAAACACAGCACCTTGGTGTCAGCTCCTCAGGGTAAGAAAGCTACAAAATGGCCAGTCTATTATTTTCTTTTCTAAACCGAGCAAAAAGCAAGATGAACAACAAAAACTACATTCAATTTATTAAAATAGTATTTCAATTAGTGATTTTACTTTCAATAAAACATAGCAAAATATGGATTGAAAGTACTCCTGTATACATGCATATTTTATACACACACCCACACAGGGACCTAATTCATTTCTGGCTATTGAAGTAGTGGAGTTACCCCAGAAATTTACCCCTGGCTATTTTAATATCTCAAAGACATTTTGGGGACCATAATACTGTTCTTACAGGCTCTTAAAATGGCTCCCAGAGGCGGAGAGAGAGCTCTGGGAAATGTAAACACAAATTTTATTAAAATACAGGTAATGGAGACATGTTGATACAAAGGTAACCACTTGACCTTGTGCATAATCCTGATTGTTCTCTCTTTATCTTAACAATTTTCATTAGTGTTTACTAGGTACTGGAGGAAAGATTCACTTAAAAATATATTGCAAAGTGAACATCATATTTCAGTGTGTGGTGTGGTGTGGTTTGGTTTGGTTTGTCATAATTTCCTATTTCTTCAAGAGCTGGCTCCTCCTTTATGCTAATCTTCATACAGATTATTTTAATCTGCTAGGTAAATAACCTGCCATTTCCACAGCAAACTGAATGATTTGCCATGACAGACCATGCATGCTACAATTAAACAAGAGGATGGACAGTCTTGTAGCAAAAGCACTGGGCTAGAACTCAGGAGATCTGGCTTCAGATTCTCAGACTCCTTCTGCGATTTTTGGCAAGTCACTTAATCCCAGTTCCTCTCCTCATGATAACAGCAAAAATAATTATCTTTCTGTTGCATAATAAATAATAATGAGGACTTGGAATGATAAATAAACTGGAATGCGCAGGCAACTCCCACCTATTTGCCAATCTTTATATACACATCAAGGCATAAACCAATAAATAACTGTGAAATTAAATACTACAACAACAACAAAAACTGGGCAGACACTTATGTTTTGCTGATTCTTATTACTATTTGCCTCTCTTCCGTGCTCCCTAGCTGACAAATATGAACTACAAAGCACAAAAGCCATTACCCTGAGTATCATGCACTCCTTCCTTCTCTTCATTTTTTTCTCCACATAACTTGCTGAAGTCTGATGGTTTCCAAAAAGAAGGAAGCAAGTGTTTACAATGTTAGTAGAACAATCCCTGGCAGGTTTCTAAATGGAATACATTATTGAATGGACGTTAGTAATGCTTCGAGTCCTTCCACCCCACCCACTTCTTCCTGGAACTGGAATCAGATCAGTATCATCATCTCTCACAAGAAGAAAAATCTCATAAATGAAAATTCCTCCTCAGATCCATAAACCGCATGTACATCCTACTGGGGTTGGATGAAAGCCTATACCACATTCACTCCAGTCAGCCACCAGTCCCTGCTGGACTGGTTTCCTTCCTAACTAAATTTTGCTCTCTGTTGGCCAAGGACAACTCCCACTGATTCCCATGTTTGAAACAGACGAATATTACAGCAGAGTAGATTGCTGTAGGCTGCCACTAACAGCAGTGCCAGGTGGGGATTATCCATTTATCCTAGACTGAACTGGCCCATGACATATGCACAGATCTATATACATCTTTTTGTCAGATGCCCTTTCCCCACTAGTATTTCTTGCTCACTGAGTGCTGGCAGCCAGGAAAGGCATAATACAGCAGAACCAGAAAGACTTGTTGAGAGTCTTCAAAGCCTTTAGAAAGAAGATCTTAAAGGGAATTGGCTGTGCTTTTCCAAAGCAGACTACACAGTCTGCAGTTACTAATGTCTTTGTGAGTAAAGTTATGATGAATGAAAAGAGGCTGCAGAAAACTGGAGATCAATTAATTCTGTGAATACCCTTGTTAGAAATATATACATATGTGTGTATGCGCATGTATTTTATATGCATTTTATATATCTATATATCTCTCTATATATATAGATATAGTGTATCTGTGTATGTGTGGGTGTGGGTGTGTGTGATGAGACATAATTGCACACCACAGGTGCAGACAAGAACTTAGTTTAGTTAGAATATTATTCTTGCATATTATCTTGGAAGTGTCCAATTCTGACCAGGGCCCCACTGGACTGTGCTACTGAACAAGCACATGTTATGAAATCAGTTCCTGTCTCAGTAACATCCCAATGTAGGATTCAGACGTATGTCAATCTTTTTCAATTGAGAGAGACAAGGGTGACAATAAGATGAATTAGCATGGCCTACTTAGGCTGGTTAACTAGTCCAGAAACCAATAAGCCATTTGTCAAATGTTTCTTTCTTTTTCAAATTGTGATATGCACGCAAAGAAATCCTCAAATGTACTAGTGTATTCAAATGTTATTTGCACCATTCTTCAATGATTTATTCCTTCTCTCTAAATTGTTTGCAAGGTGTATTGGTTTGTCACTTAAATTATGTAATATTGTTTCTGTTCCCTGACTTCTGCAATTAACCAACTATAAAAGCTTATCCTGCTTCTCTTTTTAAGGATAACCTTCAGTGTTAATACAAGATTCACTGTGTTGTTTATTAGTTATGCAGTTCCAAAACGGCTTTCAGGAATATCACAACTGAACACTAGAGTTTCAGCTATACCTTTCATAGCCATTTCCATTAGTCAAAATGTACTTGAGAGGATAGTTATTGAAAGTGAATACAAAAGGAACTTAAAGGCAATCTTACCATATTCATTTAAAAAACAATGTGACCTTACAAATCTTCCACAGTTTCTATTAGCAGTATTACTACTAACTTTCTTGGGGTCACCATTAAAGGAAAACAACTCTGCTGTTCTTATTACAGTAGTGAAGGGAAGGGTCCTGCACAACAGTTTATAGCACAGTCTAATGAATTGCCAGTGGCTTTGGTGGGAGTTCTGAACATAGAAGCTAAATACAGAACATTCGGGGGCATTAAGGGGATGTTAAATCAATTCAAAATGAGTGTCCAATATCAGGTAAGTCAGGATGGCAGGCTAGCTGGGGGGGCTGGGGGTTCAGCAGGCTGGAGGGGAT
>NW_017729031.1:99408578-99408802 GCF_001723915.1 Gavialis gangeticus
AAACAACACACAGGTGGGTAGGTAGGACAGGCATTACCTGTGGTTGGGGGGGCAGGCACAACCCGTGAGGGTTAGGTGGAGCAGGCATGACCTTCAGGTGCAGCTGGGTGAGGTAGGCATGACCTGCGAGGGGTAGGAGAGCAGGCATGAATCGTGGGTGGGGTAGTGGGGGCAGGTATGACTTGCAAGGCGTGGGAAAGGGGCAAGTGTGACCCATGTACAGG
>NW_017729031.1:99413802-99430595 GCF_001723915.1 Gavialis gangeticus
ATCTCCATCCCCCCTCTGAACCCCCCCCCCGCCCCACCCACTTGCTCAGCTCTGGCAGTGGCAAACACTGGGCTTGTGGGATGGGGGTTGTGTGCGCTGCCTGGGGGGGATGGAGAGGGAAGGCAAAAAATAGACCAGTGTGGGGGAACTGGGGAGTGAAAAGAGCAACCCCAGGGTTGGAGCCAGTGGCTGGGTTTTCCCAGCCCTGGGGCTGTGCAGAGGAAATGTACAGAAGTTCCATGCACTGGTTTGACCTAAATCAAATAAGTTTGATACTACATAGATCCAGGTTTATCTTAAATTGGTTTCTGCAATTTTTACACTAGTTTGTGTGCATGGAACCTCTGTACAGTTAGAGGTTTAGACTGATTGTCAGTCACTGAGATCGTGTCTGTAAGTGTAAGGTCGGCACCTGGATGAGCTAAGTTTGAATTGGGCAGCCAGTTTGAATCTGATTTAACTTCCCAAATGTCTGCACTTAACCAAAGAGCTTACTGGACCAGGTTCAGAGCAGGTTAAAGCCAGCACAAGACTCTCACCCAGAAATGAGCTTTGTCTGGGTCAATTACTGGACAGTAGCCAGAGCTTGGAGACTTCCCCAGTATTGATGCAGAACCATCTGAGTTGATCACAAAACTTTACCATCAATTATTCATCTCCTCTGGCTCCAGGTCACTTATACATAATGAGCATCATACCTTTTTGCTTTAATTTCCTTCATACACAATTATGATTAAAAAAGGAAAGATAAAAAATAAACTACCAAGTAGACTCCTAAAACACCATTTTGTAGCTAAATCTTTCAAGAATTTTTACATTGTTGATAAATCCAATAAAATTTAAGCCACGTTCTATACTTTGTCTTATTCATGTTCAAAGGATACTGTTTAACAGTTGCACATCACAAATGATTATTAACAACAACACATATTCTGAATTATAAATGCAGAGCAAAGTGCATTTAACTACTTTTTATTATAGTTCCCAGTAGTAAAAACTATGCATATGGCACTGAAAATTTACACTGCATTTTACAAAACTATGAAATAAATTACCATACTCCATTATAGTTTCCTGAGACCAAGAGAATGCCATTAGATTAGAAACTCTTTAGGGAAGGGAAATTGTTTTAAATAAGAGACGAGAGAGGTGCTGAGTCCCTACTGAAAGGAGAAGGGCATTTTAATGAGGATATGTGCTTGCACCTGTTGGCAGTCATGCAACATCCTCAGAGCAAGGGTTTGTCTACATCAGTGGATCTCATCCTTTTTAGGCATTAGAAAATGCCAACTCTTAAGATACCACTTGCTTTTCACTACAGAACCATAACAGAGCAATTCTTCTGTTGCAAAAGAACCCAGAAAGACCACAACAGGCCAGAATGCTTTTGACACTACAGATTCCTATTTGAAATCTCTGGGTTTATCTTGGGAATCATGTTATGTGTTTGCATGCCTAACAGTGACAATATTTAGTAACAGCCTGTGACATGCTGAAAAGGTTCTTGTGGCACTCTGACTGGGAATCGGTGGTCTGTCTGAAAATTTGTTAAATCAGTGCAAAAGGCCTTGTGGATTCCCTTAGAGAATAATTTTATTTTATCTTACATTAAGTTAATAAGAAAGTGATTTAAGCGGAATAAAAAATACAAACCATTTAAGTAAAATTAAGAGGATTTACAATGACTTTTGCATTGGTGTAAATAAATCAGTTTTTAAACATATTTATCTTAAACTGTTGCAACTTCTCTGTGTAGTGAAGTCTTAAATAAGGTTGCCAAATCCTAAAGGTAAAATATAATGGCTTTGTCTTGCTCTCACTGGGCACATCTACACGTGCAATTAATGTACAGAAAGCTTATTGCACAGTAAGTTTTCCCTGAGCGTACGGCTACATGTCTGCCTGTCAGGAGCAAATCTGCTCCCTACAGGAGCAATTCAGGGTAGGGATACTCCTGCCCTGGTCTGTCACCATATGGCAGCTGGGGGAGCTGCGGGCTCCCCTGGGTGCCAGTCCCAGGCTGGTTGGGGGCACTTGGGTCATGCCTGAGCTCAGGGGAACAGGTAAAGGTGTTCCACTTCCAAGGCAGCTGTCCCCCCACTCTGCATCGCTGCCCCAGGCAACTGCCCGCTGCCCAACCCCAACTCTAATCTCAGAATGGGAGCTGGGACAATGTCCCCACCCCCCACAGCAGGCAGCAGGCAGCTGCCCAGAGCAGAGGGCAGTGTCCCAACCCTGACTCCAAGCTGGGGCTGGGAGCTGCCTGCTGTGGGGACACGGGACATTGTCCCAGACTCTACTCTGAGATCAGAGTTGGGGTTAGGCAGCAGGCAGCAGCCTGGGGCAGAGGACAGTTGGGAAGTGGGCAGCAGGCCTGCACTGCTCTAGGCTCCCCTCGGTGCAGCTCTGGGGGAAGGCAGAGTTCTCCTGCCCCCTGCTGCCTGGCCTAACTGGGACCAATATGCTCCCAGGCAGCTATGTAATTGTGTGCTACTGTACAGTAAATACTGCACAGGAAATGTACCACCTGTATTTACAGGTAGTAGAAAACTGCACAGCAGACTAATCTACTGCGCAGTAGTTCCTGCACGTGGTTACATAGTGACACTTTAATGCACAGTAGATTAGTATACTGAACAGTAAAGCGGTTCATGTAGACACACCCACTGAAATCAAATGGAGCACTGCCACTAACTTGAGGTGGAATAGGATCAACCTCTCGGACTTTATGCCTTTTTTCTTCCAACATACTCAGAAATAAAATAGTAAATGTTTTCTAAGTGTATCCATGCATACGATATAATACTGTATGCATATGAAAATAATTGCAGTTCAAAACCACGGAAGTGACAATGTGGCTCTAAGAAAAGTGCATCCAAGGATAGAATTTGGCTGGTAACACTCAACAACAGCTCTTAAAATCTTTCACCTTCTGCCATTTTTCCATTTTGCTGGCCATTTCCCAGATGGCTTTGTATTAAATATCTCGATTGCTTTTTAACTTTTAGAATCATACCAGGTAAGTGAACCTTCAAACAAACATTTAACTAAACCAAAGCACAGCGCTACTGATTTCCCATTCTTTTAATTAGAAGCATACAATCAAACAAAACACACAATACTAATATTGCATTTACAAATTAATGGGAAAAAAATTAAATACAGTTGCAAGAAAGAAGCAGTTATTAGTCAACTCACAGTTTCCTTCATTCCATAATAAACATTTTAGGCACCAATCCTTAAAAGACATACTCATTTTTAACTTTATATGTTGGAAATAATCCCATTGAAATCAGTAAGACAGCTCATGGGACATAAAGATCAACATGGGCACAAAACTTTGTAGGCTCCAGGTTTTAAACTATGGACTGCAGCCAGATCCCAAGCTGGCAAGAATTGGCATATCTCTGTCATCTGCAATGGAACAATGCTGACTCATACCAGCTCAGAATCTGCCTGCATATTTTTGCACTGCAACGTTACCAATATAAAGACAGTTATAATATTAGAAAGTCCTTCTATATTAAAAAATGAGTAAAAAGCAGTTTAAAATAGTGTAAAACATGAAAAAGGACTGACTAGATTCCTATACAGTAAAATGGCGTTTTGCCAATGTAAACAGGATGATAGTCAGAAGATACTCTTGCTCAGCCTCAATCCAGCTACATGGGGGAAAGGGCTTGTACAGCATCACAGGGAAGAGGGCACATGGCCCAGTCCCAATCCATCCCTGTGGGGGAAGGAGTATGGCTTGGGTTTGACCCCTGTAGGGGTTTGGGAATTTGGCAGCGTGGGAGGGTGGCTGTATTAATTGCCACTGCTCCCCAACAGCCAAATTTTCTGACTCATGGAGAGCCCTGTGGGCTGCATGCCCCTGCAAGCCAGATTCGGCCCACGTGCCAGAGGTTAAACATCCCTGCCTAAAACCAAAACTCAGATGTTCAAAATCCCCACCTAGGAGTCCCTAATAGCCTAACCTTTTGACCGCACCAAATACCCCAACATCTTGGGGGGTAGGAAAAGGGTGGTTTTGGGGATGGCAAAGAGAAACACTTCACTCCTTCTCCACTTCTGAAAGAAAGGGCTTAGGCACCTACCTTCAGAAGAGGGTTCAGGGCTGAGAATCTAGAGTGGACAGAAGCAGCTCCTGGCAACACTGAATAATAAGGCAGGTAAACTCTGTAAGGGGTAGAATTTAAGACACCTCCCTGTCT
Organism: Gavialis gangeticus; assembly: GCF_001723915.1. Taxonomy (NCBI): domain Eukaryota; kingdom Metazoa; phylum Chordata; order Crocodylia; family Gavialidae; genus Gavialis; species Gavialis gangeticus. Next base: position 99,418,017 of record NW_017729031.1, read on the forward strand.
TCATCGTTTCCTAGTAATTAGTAAGTAACACCCCTTTTTGGACCTGGCCCTAAGTGCCTTAGGAATCTCTGGAACTTGGGTAATAATCTTGGAAGGATTATCCTATAGATAAAATGCAGGCCTAGCAAGTCTTTTCTCCTCCCATGTTATTTTCCTTTCCTGCAAGTGCTTTCGGGAACTTCTTAACCTTGTGTATCAAAAAATAAGTCGCAAGGAGCTTCCTTAAATCTGACTCATTTTTCTTTTAGCCAAAGAGGCATTTGAACATTTTCGACTGCAAATACATGAATATATGTGATATATAAATTAACCTGAATCACCAACCGCCACATCCAGAAAATCAGTTCACCGCAAAAACTGCAGTGACTCAGAAGAAAAATCTAAAAAGCGTTTGTGATTTAGAGTTGACTGTCACTTAGTGCATTAAAAAAAATTGCCCATGATTTCTCACAAGTTTTCTATTAATGAACTCCAAAATGGCAATGAAAATGCTGCAGTGCACAACTATTTAGAGGCTTTACTGGGTGGCAAATAATAAAATAAGCTCTCTTTGGATCACAAGAGGGAATGAGAGTGAGGGTTAGTTAGCATATCCAGCTTTTCAGAGAATGTTCCAGGATTTTAAATTGTGAGCCAGCAGTATTTTTATTTGTTTCTGCTAGTGCAATCTCTTCTTGGTTTTCACAGCTTTCACATACCAACCTCTCTCCAGGCAGAGAGACCTCTGTCAGTAAAGAACAGTCTTTTGTGTAGCACAGGACAGGTGAATCAGTTGGCTTCTATTCATCATCTCTGCCTTGAAAGTGCTCAGTATGTGAGATCACTATGTTATTTACATGGAAAGAGGCTCCACAGGGAACAAAATCATTAACAAGTTAGTTCCTGGGGAAACAAAATGTCAGATCTTTTTTGCTAATTATTATTATTATTATTATTACTACTGTTATTACAGCCACTTCTAAGTTTCTGAAGTACTAATTTCCCTTCACTGCATTACCTAAGTGCAACAGTGAAATATTGCACTTTATACAGTTTCTTCTATTCAAGAATCTCAAAACATTTTACCAACTTCAGGAATTCAGGCTCCCACTGAGGATTCCCCACTGAAGCAGAAGTTAGCATCACCTTTTTCTATTTTTGAACATATAAGAAAAGGGAGGAACAGACAGATGCAATGATGTTCCCAGACAGAGACATGCAGCCTGCAACAACAGTAGAACCCTTGTCTCCAGTTTTCCAGGTCTGGGCCTCAACCACTGTGTACCCTCCATTTAATAGCACCTTCTAGCCATGTGAAAGATCCAGGCTCAAGCCTTTACCCAGTCTCATTCTGCGCTTGATCTTTGTGGGCAGCCTACAGTGGAAGCGTCATTGATGAGCTATGTCAGTTAAGAAAAAATGATCCCACTCATAGGCTTCTGAGAATGCTTGCAGGATTTTGAAGACAAGAGGTGTCTTCCATTGAGGACTAGAAGAAGGATGATCTGGAGGGTAAGGCACAAGCTTTCTTCTTGAGTGAACTGAGTTCAAGTGCAGGCTCCACCAGACTGCCTATATGACCTTAAGCAAGCTAGTTAAAGCTACATTTAAGCTGATAATTATGACTCATCTTAAGGTTGTTCTAAAGCCCATGCATAATGCCCACCCATGCTACAAGTCTCTCCATTCCCAGTATCCATCCAGCCTAACTCTGGAAGATCTGCTGACCTTCTAGGTATGACCTAGCCTTTGCTTCTCTCTGCTCCAGTTTCCTAGCAGTACAATGACAGACAACAGCAGCTCCCTGCCTCATAGGGGTGCTGGAGGCATTCAGATATTGTAAAGGGGGACCTTATTTATAGTCAACATTAAAAGGCTAAATTATGCATTAATGTTCAAGGGCTTGGCTTGATGTTTTCTTACATGGTTTATGAAAAGACAATACTAACAGGGGTGAACTATGCGATGAACTTGAATAGGAAGCTAAGCTTTCCAATAAGGTTAATTCTTTCTAAAAGGAATAGTCTAAGAATTTGCATTGCTTCAACTTCTTAGGGAGATGTCTACTTTATCTCAAGAATTAAGACAGACAGAGACCATCATCACCAGTGTAACACCCAATGAAACTAACAGCAAGGACATACAGAATCCATGTATTTCTTAGGGCCCTGCATCAATCTGGCTGTAGCATTCACCTGTAACCTACCACATCACTGCCACTGTAAACTTTAGCTTCTGCTATTTAGTCATATAAAACAACAGAGCTCCTCTTTTCGCCATTTCAAAACAGCTTTTTTCACCACCGTGCAGCTATTGTTCATAACTTTGGTTAAATGCCTTTAGCTAGCATAGCAGAAACCTGTCAGCGCAAACACTGCAACATGTCCTTCAAGAAAAATAAAGATGCTTCAAAATTATTTAAATATATATTTTTCTTTTTTTAAAATGAGATCTTCCCTAATCAAACCTAATGTAGAAACTCATGACTGAAACTACTTTTGTTTTCAGATCACAAAGGTTTGGTAAAATGCTGCATACTTAAGAAGAATTCCTATAAGAGATGAAAAATACCTATCCAAAGGGAGCCCGTTGTCAGATACTGACTCATCATTCACTGATCCTGTGAAAAACTATGCAGCTCAATTTGGCCTGCTAACTATGATATCACTTTTATTTGTATATTTTTATCTGGGTATAGAACATTCTTTTCCCAGTCTCTAATGCTGCAGCAAAACCTTAAATATTGACATCAAAACCAGTAAGTACTGTTAGTCCTTGAAACAATTTGGAAAGCACTAATGAACCTGGACTTACACTGCAGTTTGGCTTGTTGCCCTTGGATACTGGAAGTGAAATTAAAAGTGGAGGAAAGGAAAATCAAATTGTGCTGCAAAAAACTGTTGAAGCTATTTATCATGAATCCTGATTTTGTTTCGTTTTTACATTATGCTGCCCTTGCCCCTCAACTTTGCTAAGTCTAATGTTAATGCAGATCAGGGACAGATTACTATTCAAAAGAAACCTCTGGAAAACAACAAATGAAGACTTCCTTTGAAGAACTTTATTTATCCAGGGAGATCCGTAAGACAGCAAAAGCACCTCCTCCTCAACAAGAAGTAAAATGGTCTAGAGAACAGGGAAATTTTAGGAAATTACTATCCGTGATGTGAGAACTAGAATGGATTAGCTGACCAGCTGAAAACCTGCAGACCATGTTCACTTTGCTTCAGAAATAGAACCTATATATCAACTGTGCGTGAAAAATGATTGCAACATTATGTTACATAAAAGTATTATTAACTTGATTTCAAAGTGCACTTTGTTGTCATCAGTGCTGTTAATAAAAGACGATTCTCAGGAAGTCCAGGCCAAAAGTTTTACTGAGTTTGCATGCTTACCCGAAACTTAATCAAATGTCTCATTTCTGGGTACTGGACTACAACACTGGGCATTCTCACGCAATTTCCATGATTCCTGATTTCATCCCATCTAGTAATACCACAAGATCTGTCTTTCTTGAAAATGTCTTTACTTTTATTTTTAATCTCATTATTGCAATGCCCTTTAGAAAGCTAGATGAGACATGGTAGTGAAGTATGTGAAAATTTAGGGCCCATCCTAACAAACACACACATATAAGAAAAGCAAATGTGCAGAGTGAACACAGAAGGTTATGGGTTAGAAGCTGGGAGAAATATAACAGGTAAAAGGTGACTAGGTGATGATCATAAATATCCCTGTCTAGGCAGGAGACAAAGGGTAGGATTTTCAAAACTGCTTAAATGTTTTAAAAATACTTGATTCATTGGAAGCCAATATGATCTGTACTCGTAAGACATATAGGCACTTGAAAATCCCACCCAAACATACCAGCTTGCAAAGTCCTCATTATGAATGCATGCCCTCACAAGCAGGGTTCACTATTTTTTCACTATTCTATGAAGCTAGCATCAAAGAATTAAAGCAAAACAGAGATACTACGAAAGAGATGACTACATATTTTCATTTATGTATTGGCAACAAAATATTCCTAAAAAACAGATTTAGCCTTTTTTGTATCATCATGTAGGAGCAGACTCCTAAACATGAATGACATAAAAAAATATACATGACGTGCTACTCCAGCATTGGCCCTCATTGGCAGCATATTAAAATTCCATGCATGAAACCACAAGCTGAGGTATTTTACATATTCTGACAGAACTGAAAGGGTTAGTGATTTCCCTTCCTTGCTTCATGAATATGATGCATCATATTATGCTATCTCTGCCTTCAGCTGTGTGTTCTGTGATAGATTGTTACTAGATAAGAGCAAGTCACTGGCTTTAACCCCAACCCCTACTGCACAGATTTATGTCACAATCAAACCTGTATGAAGAAGAACCCATTTCTAATGTTATTGATCTCAATGCAGATGGAGGATTTTATACCCAGTTTTCACAGGGCTGTTAAATCAGCTCAGGCAGACAGGTAATGAAGTTTTTTTTTAGCCTTTGGTAGCTTCCCCTGGGTGAAATGCCCAGTCTGACAATGCAGTCAACACAGATCAAGTAGTCTGAGTTTACACATGCATGTAGAAAATAACTTTAGTGTACATAGTAAGATCAGACTGAATACCTATGCAAAGATGTAGCATAGCAGAATATGACAGAATGAAGCAATACAGACATTACTAGAAGACACTATCAGCAATAACCTTCAAATACCTAAATGCTTGTAAAAATATTAAAATAAAATGTGCCATCATACCTTTTTTGATCTGTGAAAAAGCAAATCCTAGTCAGTGCGTCAAATTAGTGTATGCAGGCTGACGAATCTATTAAAATAAGCCAAAAAGAGTAAAAATATATTTTATTTTTGATGCAACAGTCTTTTCTTCAGCCTTTGGGGAGGAAGAAAATTGTTTTCATTAAACTGGTACAAAGATATACAGATAATATACATGCACACACACAGAATATATATAAAGAGATACCATCATTATTATATATACATTTTTAATTAATGCAATGTGTACTAATGCAGCTCTAAACATTCAGCAGACTGAATCCTGAATTCTACACAAGAATGGTGGTGTCTTTTTAAATGTTCATAAATCACATAAAGCTGATATCTTAAAAAGAAAATCATTACCAGCTCATGCGCTGCCATACCCCAAAAAGCCTATCCTTAAATAACTGCTGCATAATCATTCTCCTGGAGCATTATTATCCATCAGCTTGCTGCCTATCTCCAGACAGACGCAGTCTGCAAGCCACCAGCTTGTATCTACCATGTGTACGTCAGGAAAAGGAAAACTGCAAATTAGAAAAAGTCCCTGCAGTGGTGAAAAGGAAAAGAGGGCGAGTGGGAGAGGAAGAGGGAGTTCACTGGCCACAGAATTTTCGAGAATGATGACAAGCCAGCCAGCTCCGCCATCATTCACTCACAATAGGATGCTGCGACTCGCGTCTGCTCAAACAGTTTGTCAAGGGGTGTCTGGTATCAAATGCCTGAGAGGCATTGTAATTGCATCCAACCAAGTGTGTCCTCAGGAATCAGGCCTTTAATCCTATGAATATCATCAACTGCCTCCCTTTGTGCCACTGCCAAGCATACACACTAGCACATACTGCATACAGGCAGCAGCACCACACAGTTTCTGTGACTATACCAATCCAAATCCTAAACAGGTTTTACATATTGTACATTTTGAAAAGGAAGTCTTGAGGGATTTGACAATCTCTGCATTACAGATTAGGAACCACACATTGATTTTACTGTCCCCTTTTTTGATTGAGATGTCCCTGAATTTGTTGGCAAGTCATTTGCTCAGTTATTGGGATCTATATTTATTATTTCTACCAATAATGAAAAACAGGGAAGTCACTGAAGAGCAAAAGCAGCATGAATGTAAGCTAGGCTCTGTGTAACCAGTATTGTGATAGTCAGCAGCCACCCCATATTTCAGCTTGAAAGCAAACGTGCGACTTACATGTTGGCCTCAAAATTTGCAGTTTAGGTCAGGGCCAGGGTACATGTTTATTTTTATCCAAATTTGACAACAATCAGATAAATGACTTAACCAAGACACTCTAAAGCAAGACAGTCTAAAGACTGGAAAAAAAGAGGTTGGGGGTGGAGGGGAGAGGGAAGATCAGTCTGGTCAGTCTGAATAACCAGGTTGAGATTTGGACTTTAGGACCAAAAATGAAGTTAAATTTCTTTATGAAGTTGTAATTTTGTTATAAAATACCATCTAATCCAAGCTATTAAGGACACAAACAAGCAAAGCACAAGCACATGCCTGACTTCAGTCCTAGTAAAGCCAGTGGGCCTAGTAAAGTTTAAGATTTAGGGTTTTGCTGGATCGGGAGTCTAAGTATACACATCAACTGCTGTCCCGTTACCTTAGTTAGACCTCACAAGGCAACCCTATTGCTAGGAAGGCTTGTCAATGGAAAATGGGATCATTTTCCTACCCAAAGGCAGTTGAGGGGGCATAACAAGTTCCACATGTCTTGTGGGCCTAACATGCCATGTGAGGGACCTAACATGTCCCTAAAGCTGTAGAGAGGGGCCAATATTCCTCCTCAGGTTTACTGGGAGATCTCACCTTAGGAGGTCCATAAGGAGATGGGGGCAATGCATCCCTAACCTCTTCCCCCTAGCCACCATTCTTGCCCTGTTCCCACTCCACATGAGCTCCATGAGGTGTTTTTGGCTGGCTATCCTTAAAGGACCACAGTAGTGGGAGGTCTATTAAGTATAAAAGACTGACAGTAGCTTCCCTCACTGCCTTCCCCTGCTCCCTTGAACAGGGCACATGTAACAATTTTTCTGCTTCTCTAAATTTATCTTTTCCCACTAGATCAACACACCTTCAGTGAGGGGGAGCATGAGGAAATGGAAGAAACCAGTCACCAATAGCAGCAGGCATGAGACAGTGGTTATGGGTGAGCCTGAAAATAAAGGTGGAACAAGTTATCTTACTGGAAGAGATAGGGAAAGCGAAAGATCAGAAGTGTAGGAGAAAGAAGCAAGGAAAACACTAGCATATTTCTGACTTTTCCTTCCATCCACCTTCCTGTGGCCCATCAAAAGAAACTTGCTTTGATTTCTCACTTGCAGAAGCCAGGGAGGCTCGCAGAAATGGGCAAAATGTGGCCCGGGGGCCAAATGAGGCTCACCAAGCCATTCTATCAGGCCCATGGGGCCCCCACCCAAATTAAGAAAATTAATATTTACCTGTCCCTTGCTGCCTCTCATGTGGCCCTCAATAGTTTGCCAAAACTCAGTAAGCAGCCCTCTGCCCGAAATAATTGCCTGCTCCTATGTCTAGTGTCTCCTTGCCTTCCCCCAAAGCACTGAGCTGTTCCTCAGCTCCTCCATGCTGCCCTCTCTGCAAAAGGTCCCCTGCTTTCTCCTCTATGTACCACCAGACTTCATCAAACTCTAAAGGTTTATGGTAAAGGCCCATAAACACAAGACAGGTGAAGGAGAAGAATAGAAAGGTGTCCTGTAAGCCTTATTAAAGATTACTGTCAATGCAGGGTCCTCTTTTAAGTCTTACATGGAAACTGATGCACATCCCTAGGCAGCATCCATCTCCTGTGCCCGTTCTGGGGCCTCAGAAAATGTGAAAAGGTAATCAAAACCCAACTTCCTTCCTTCAGGCATAAGGAGTCCAAAGCTATAGCTATTAAAAAAGAAAAAAACATTTAGCCACAAAAGCTTTCGTATTATCACAGGCAAGAGTCAGCAGCAGTTTGAGGGTATACAACTCTTTCATAAAATTAGAGATAGGAAAAACAAAACCTTTATATACCTAGGAAATGTACAATTGAGGTTGGACTTCTTGAAGACAGCCCTCAAACTGCTTTAACTCTGCTTCCTGGAAAAAACCAAAAAACAAACCCTAACTACTGACCCTGTCCACAGCAAACCACTTCAATTTTGTCATTCCCTGGCAAACAATGGAATGCTTTACTCATCAATCATATAGGAGAAGCACTCCCTTACAAATTTCTATAAAGTCATATATAGCACACAGAAAAGAATTTCACAAACTCCTGATGGGAAAGAAATCACTAAGGACGATATTGTGCAAGACACAGAGGGCATTCAACCAAACACATGGAGCTCATTTCTTTCTAAGATCGGGACATACATTTTGAGGTACTCATGATCTCAACAAATGCCATTGCACACAAAATTAGCTTGTCCCCATATACAATTCTTGTAAATTAGGATAATGAAATAAGATCATTTTTCAGTAGAAACCCTCCCCCATTCCCCTGAGGTTAAAATAGTGATAAATCATGGCACTGACTAATGGAGGCATGTATGTGTGACTGAGGCCTCTAGCAGATGTTACATTTATGATGTGATTAACACATTAATTGTGCCATAATTTACAACATGCCACATGTTTAGCCAATGCCTGGCACCATAAAATGGCAAACCAACCACAACGATTTTCTACATTATGGCTAGGGACAAAAGTTACACATAAACCAGTATAAGTGATTCAAAACCAGTTCAGATCTGTAACACAACAGAAATTCAGTGTGCACAAACCACTTTCAAAATGGCTGAAACCAATTTAAGATATACCTGGATGAATGTAGTATCAGACTTCACTGATTTAGGTTAAACCAGTTTACTGAACTTCTCTCCTAGATCTCCTCCAAATTCAAGTTAGCTCAGTCCCCTAGCATCCCAGGATGCTTTGCATCTCCCCTGAAAACCCTCCCCCCAGAGTGAGTGGGCTAGCTTTGGCCCAAACTGTCAGCTCCAGCCAAGCAGGAAAACATGCTCTAGTGCACCCCAGCTTTTGGCCTGGGGCATTGCAGGCTGCATTTCTGGAATCTGTTCATTTGCTTATTGGTTCAATCTATGCAGTTTAGATTATCCTGCAAAGATTGAACCAATTCAACCTTGGACTTTTTGACTGTCTGGACTTAGCCTATATGGCTAGGGACAGACATTACACATTAACCAGTTTAAGCGATCAGGAATGAGTTTAAACCTATAACAGAACAGATGTTCAGTGCATATAAACCAGTTTGAAAATGGCTGAAACCGGTTTGATATAAACTTGGTTGAATGTAGTATCATACTTAATGCACTGTCTGTCCCAGACCCCCTCCTGGTTTAAGTTAAATCAGAGTCCTATAGCATCCCAGGTGCTTTGCAACTCTGGACAGGGCTCTGCTCCAGCCCAGCAAAGCTAGCCCTTCCTCTCTGCTCCCTGACTGGAGCTCTGGCAGAGACTGCAGGCAGCTGCCTGGGTTCCTCCTGCTCCTCTCTGCCCCCTCACTACTTCCTGTTCAAGCAGGGATTCCCCCCTCCCCTCTGCCTTACACAGATACCTCTCAGCATTAGTTAGCATACCACATGCTGGCTATGGTCCATGGTGTGGGAAATGGGACAAAAGCAGACAAGACAGTGTTGGCTTAGGGCTTTTTGGAGCTCATCAACAGGTAGGTGGTAATGTCCCTCCATTCCTTCCTTGGAAAAAGTTGTTTAAGAGGAGCTTTAACTAATGAGAGAAGCTGTTGTTTTGTTTGATGGGGTGATAAATGCTAACAACTCCCTGTGTAACTCCCTGCTGTGTAACTCAATGCCCAGGGTGTGTGTGAGGGGGACCCCCTCCCTAATCAGAGCATCCTGCTGGGGCCTGGCCACAGCCCCTGAGCTCAGCACTGTCACAGGGAAGGGAGGGCTGCTCCAGCACCCCGTGCCTTCTAGCCTAAGCCACTGCAGGCATGTGCCTGCATTTCTTCAGTCCAGAAGGGATATCTGTGCAGTTACAAACCAGTTTAACCTAGCCAGGTTAGACTAACCTGCAAAGATTGAATCAATTCAGGCTCAGCCTTTTTGAATGTCTGTCCCTAGCCTATGTGAAAAAGATCACATGATGTTTGGGATAGAACATAAAATTCCTCAGATCTCAATGGCACCATTATTTAAGTGTCTGCCAGGGGTCAAATGATAAAGCCATTATTTTCTAGTGCACACCTTTAACAACTTACCTATAAAGAAGGGAGAAAAGTAAGCTGAAATCTCTTTCAGGGCATAAGAAAAAATCATGTGCATGCCTTGTTTAAGTGTCATCTGAACTCTAAAGTTAGTTTTAGTTTTTATTTTAAACTCTAGTGTTCATAAACAATAAAGCGTCATCACTTTTGCTATTATTTGTATTACAATGGTGCTTAGAAGCACCAACTGAGATGAGGCCACATTCTGTTAGGTACTGGACATACATAAAATAAACAGTGCCTGTCACAAATACTTTATAAGCTAAATAGATAAGGCAGGCAAGAGGTGACACAAAGTATTCTCCACATTTTACAGATGGGTAACTGATGAAAAGAATAACTAAGAAGAAAAAGTCTGTCACCAAGCCAGGAATCAAACCCAGATCTCCTAAGTCCCAACCTAGTACCTTCTATTCAGACCACTGCCATATACCAGCCACCACACCAGAAACTGAATCTTTGTTTTCTATCAGAGATTGTGTGCACTTGCACATGCACCCATACAAGAGAAAATTCAGCTGAAATGTTATGCAGTGCCCATAGTGGCATCTACTAAGATCATGACTTTAAATTAGAAGGAACAAGTTGTGTGAACAGAAACAGCTTCACAGTTTTGAAAACAGGACTGGGAAGGGATGAATATTTTGACACATCTTCTTGCATTGACATTTTAAATTATAAGCAGCTATTTTATCCAGCATTGCTAGTTTTGTTGCAGTAATAATAAATGGATAGGCAGTCTGATTTTTGCATTGCTCTGCAAGGAGACCAGTTTCTTGCAAGTTTCCCCCCATTTCTTTAGAAAGAAAAAACAAGATTGAAGGAAAGGAATTTATTCTTAAAATACATACATGTGCCTTATGAAAAGGGGCTCTGCAGTGAGGACAGTTGAAGCAGGAGTCATCAATAGTAAATATCTCTATGATTACTCATATAGAAAAGTTTAAGTAAAAATAAGGCAGTGATGGGAGCAAGGAAAAGCTGTAGCCTGCATAACTAGCCTCTGCATGTACCCAAGGGAAGAAGATTAAAAACATAATGTGGAAAATTTCAGGATCAAAGCAGCCCTGGTTTTGTCCCTAGTCTCCTTGTTTCATTTCATTCATACTGAATTGATGCACAAATAACTTATCTCCCCATCTCACACTGGCAGTCTATCCAATGTCTTCTAAATTGTATTGTTCATTTCCTTTGTACCAAAGGCACCCCCCATCTTTGTATCCTCAGCAAATTCACATGCCCCTTCGCCCAAAGTAAACAAAATCAGACCTACCATTCATCTTGCTGTCCATCACAAGTTGCCTGTTTACATTTCACCGTCTTCTGCAAAAAGTACCTGTTGCATTGGATACCTAAGCACACAGAAAGTTACCGACCTTGCAGCTAGACTCCATGTAGCTCACTATTAACAGGGGTTTTATAATGTAAGCCAGCCAGGGATATCAAAGATATAGCCCATGGGCCAGATCCAGCCCACAAAGACATATCATCTGGCCTGTGGTGCTGCCTGCAACCCTTGGACTGTACCTAAACACTGCATATGATGTAGCAGATTGGCCCTACATGCAGCACATGTTGGTCTTGGCCCCATGTGCTATATATGTCACATGGGGCCAGTCCAGGGTGTGTACTATATGTGCACTGCCTATGTGCTGTGATGCCTGGCACTGGGGCCAGTCTGTGGGGCCAAACCAGCTTGCAGACTGGCCCCATGCCTCCCCATCTGGCCTATGGAGCCTGATGGATGTGATACCCCTAATCTAGGTAAATTATGTTCACTCTTTGGCCCTCTGACATCTCAGTTTGTTACTTGTTTTTAAAATGTCAGACAGATTATTCAGTCATGATCTTTTTGTGAATCCAAGCAATTAAACAGCAACTGTCCAGGTATTCCTCAAATCTACTTCTGATTTCCATTTTTTTGCTGCCACCTCATTTGAAGATCTAGGATTTTCAAATCATGGTAAAAATGCTTCTCAGAGCAATTGATGCTTTATGGAGACCTTTGAAGCTTTCAGGCAAACACATACTTTTCATTCTTATTTTATTACAAGGAAAGACTAGGTTTCTTATTTTAAGGACCAGTGCAAATGAATGTTTTTGTGCAACTTTAGGCTCTTGTTGCCACTGACAAACATTCCAGAAAGCAGCTACAAAAAGACATCTTTGAGTGACATTGTCATCACATTTTCTATCGGCACTGGGGATGTGGTCAGGACAAACTCTAAAATACCCAATTTATACATGGCATCGTTAATATAGCTTTCACACAGCAACTCAACAGTGCAGCACAACCCTGCCTTGGATGCATCATATTTCAGTGCGAATTCAACCCTTTCATTCTTCACTGAGGCTATAATATGGTTAATTAGAATATGGACAATTGCAATGTTTTACCACTTTAAAAGGGGAGGAAGAGCTTCTTCAGGGGGGTTGCAGATCAGTAATGAAATACCAATGTTTGTAGGTTTAAACTTGTTTCATTTGGAGTCAGGCACAGTGATTTAGCTAACTACAACAGTTACATTTTCTATATCCTTAGTGTCAATTATGGTGGCTAGTTCCTGTAATGTGGATA
>NW_017729031.1:99435595-99445071 GCF_001723915.1 Gavialis gangeticus
GTCACTTCAGAAATGAGGCTTACTGAAGGGTTCTGTGAAGTCCCATGGACATCGGGAATTCCTGCCAAACGGAATAACAAAATGGTGGTAGGGCATGTAGAACTGGGCCCTTTACTACTAATCAAACCTTACATACCACCGTACTACCCACTGTCTTGAAAGCATAGCTCCAATGGAGAAGCATGCAGATTTCAAAGACCTTTTAAATGCATCTGTAATGTGGATATCTATTCCTTGAGAATTAGATGATAAAATAAAAAGCTCATTGACTTCTCATAAGCCAGTATAGGTTCCCATCTTAGAGTTTCTCTGCTAAAAATCCTGATAAACCTTTCACATCTGGAGATCCAAGTTCAGTTCTTCTAAATTTCCAAATCAAATTGATGCTGGTAATCCCATCCAAGTATCTAAATAGATATTTTGCATGCATCAAAAATCCAGGGAACAATTTTTTTTGTAAGTCTCTGCTAGAAAGAGTTTGAAATGGGGTGTAATGATTCTGTCCACTGTGTCCTGTATTTGGCTCCAACTCAGGAAAGCATTTAAGGATGTGCCAAGTCTCCCACTATCCAGAAAGTCTTTGAGCACTGGTTTTAGCATCCTCCTTTCATTCCTATGACACATCAAGACATTAGGCTTTAGTCAGCATTACTATTCCCTCACATGTGGGACCATGAAGAACTCAGTTAACAAAATAACTTATAAAGAGCACCACAGTTGCTATTCATTGTTTACTTCACAGCATTGGCAATGCATAGGGGGTGCATGCAGATGCACGTGCACCCCCTGAAATTAGCCGTGCACCCCCTGGAAGCACTGGCTGCAAAACTGGAAGTGCACTTCTGGTTTGGCTGCTGGCTCGGCGATCAGCCGCTGAGGGACCCCCCACCCCCGTTTGGTGATCTGATGCCCCAGACTCAGGAGGCACCAGTTGCCCATGCTTCACAGTGGGCATGTCTACACATTCATTAATGTGCAGTAGTTTCTGTGCATTATATTTAGTATTTGCTTAATGAAGTACTAACTAAATGCGCAGTAACTACAGTTACTGTGCAGTAGTGCTGGTGCATGGGATTTTTTTTGCAATGCTTAAAGTTCTGTAGCCCAATAACACTATGCAGTAGCGTATTAGCACGCTACTGAGCAGTGTTATTAGGCTACTGCACAGTAAGTAGATGTACCCAGCGTCTTGCAAATCAACTGATTTTGGAATATAGTCTCACATGTACAAAAGATGAGAAAGAGAAAATAAATTAGTATTGTGAAAAAAACAAAAGGGAAATCACAGAGGAGCAGAACACAAAGAGCATGAACTGAATATCAGCCTCATGGAATCACTGAAAGATCAGGTAGTTTATCATGCTTGTGGAGAAAATAAGACCTACAGGGAGCCCCAGAGGACAGATGACATAGATAAAAGAAAGGAGTTTGTTCCTTCAGTCTTTTTCTTGTTTCTTCTCTTGTGGGGAGGCAAAGTTATATAGGTTTTTGTTAACATGTAAACAAGGGATGGGCAAAACTCACATCACCATATGGTGATGCAAATGCATGATCCTGAGATGCACTGAGCATCAGCATTTCCTGCTGGTATAATTCATCAGTATCCAAGCCAGATAGTTAAAAGTTCTCCAAGCCAGATAGTTAAAAGTTCTCTCAGATGGATCAACAACATGCAATCTAATGCAGGGTAGCTATAACCTATATTGAATATGGTTCTAAACACTATCACTTTGGCTTATTTTTAATAAGACAAGACACATGCATTCTTATGTTTATTACAGCTGACCACTCTCTCCCATCCTTTTGCTGATGAATGAATCAAGACAGAAAACAGCTTCTGTAGGATATCAAAGGTTATGGCGATATAGTTTAAGGGTCAGTTCATTTTGTACTTCAGTATACTTTATGACCTAATGAAGTTGTCAGACTTCACTATGAGAGCTCTAGTTGTTATCCTTTGTCAGAAATTATCCACAAAGTATTTCTGAAAACATGAATTATTTTGTTCAATTAGATTTCACATGACATGCAATTAAAACAGAGTTACCACAACTTTAAATAAATGCAGAATGAGGAGCACAGTGCAAAACAATCCAGTTATGCGTCCTGCCCCATCATGGAGGCAGAGCAGCACTCAAACACATGCTTAACTCCTAATGGTTTTAATGGGATTTCAACACATTTGAAGTGCATTACTGAAAAGGAATGCTTTCTTGAATTGGGCCCAGAACTGCCAGAGTCTCAAAGATAATGGCACATGATCTCATATTTTCATTCTGTTAATAAAGCAGCTGAAAGCTCAGTGAACCCAACCAGCTCTCCTCAGACAATTCTCTTCTCACTGCTTAGACTTTTAGCTACACATCTTCTTCCTTTAAAAGTCTGCTTTCCTAACAACTGCCTTCTCCCTTTAATAGTTGACCATTTCCTTCCATATCCACCTGTTCACTCAAGAGAATAAAAACTATTGCTTGGTTCTGATTATTCAGACTACCTGACAGCGAGACCAGCTGCATAAGCAAAAGAAAATGAAATAACATGTAGTAAGATCTAGAGAAAGTGGTTTCAACAGAGTCTCACTTAACAAAAAGTTATGTAAAAGGCTGTCAAGCAGAAACAAATGCAATAATGGTCTGTCAGTCTGAGAAGGGAAGTTGCAATTTAACAACTCTGTCCTCACAAAAAGTGTCTGTTTTATGAGAATGTGACTAACTGGTTATATTGATCCATGTAGGTGGAGCAGAGCATAATGCTTTAGTGATGCAATAATATCCTTTTCCCTTCCCATGGAGTGCCTGTGTATTCTCATTGCTGTAGGCATCTTTGAAAGTTCCTTCATATTCTGAATTTTTAAAATCAAATAAAGGTAAATAAAAACAACAGTTTGATATCTAGGACATGATCCAAGCCCCACTGAAGTCAACTGGAGTGTTTCCATTGATTTCAATGGCCTCTGGATTTTAAAGTGTGTGTGTGCGCACGTACGTACATGTACAGGGAGATCTCTTTCTATCTCCAGGGATTGTTTTTTCCAGCTGGGGAAAATGAAATAAAGAAAAGTGAAGTAGTGTCATAGATACGATCAGTTAGATATGTTAACAAAACATGGCCCTGATTCAGCAGGATACATAAACAAGTTTCAGTGCTAAGTTTTGAATACGACTGTTGGCTACAATGGGTCTATTCAGGTGCTAAACATTAAGCAACCATCTACATAACTTACTGAGTCAGCACTTTGTTCTCCTGTCTTTTACTACTGTACCCTATATACTAGAGCAAATTCCCTATGCTCCTCTTGGAAGGACTTGCTCCTTCCTTTTAAAAGATGTCATCTGTGCCAGTACTCTACTTAAGATTCATGTCTACACAGGGACACTAAAGAAAATTACTTCCAAATAACTAAAATTTTGTGAATTCAAAGTGAAATCCCACTTAAATGTATGCTTGGACATTTTGGAAAGGCTTATCCACAATTAAGGAAGTTTTATTCTGAATTATTTTATTTTTGCACAGTGTGCAAAACTCAATTAAGACCACCTTAATTCTATGTTGGAGGGTCCACATAAGGTTTAACAAGGTTTTAAATGATTCACTTAAAAAAGTAATTTGAATTAGCTCTTCTGACTGTTCCCACATAAACATGCCCTAAGAATAAATCCAAACAACATTTTTTTCTGCTTCTAATTGAATTACCTTATTTTATACCCAATCCATTACAACAATAAAGTCCCCACCAAAATCACAAGCAACACCCAGTACATTAAATAGATCTGAATGAAAGATAGCCGATTCATTTTTTGCATTTGAATTACATTTACCTTGACATTTCACATTTTGACTATTTCAATTCCTACCCCCATTTTAACAAACTGAAGAAATAACTGAAAACTTTCTACAGTAATTCCAATATTTCAAAAAAAAACTTTAAAATTTTGAATTTTAACAAAAAAGTGCTCATGATTTTTCTTTATGTCCCTCCTCAAATTTTAGTCCAGTTCTTATTTAGCAAGATCATCAACCCTTACCTTTTCTGTGTATTTTTGTACAAGTATTTACAAAAAAAATCAAGTCTTCAGTCACATTTTACCTTTTCAAAGCAAAAACATGGATTAACTACACAGTGCACCCATCTATATGAGATACTTTACTGAACAGTAAATTGGTCCGCTATGTGGTTAATTTACTACCGCAACTGCGTTAAAATTTAACTGCAGAGTAGTTACTGCACAGTTAGGCACATGTAGATGGCTGACTGGGAGCAAATTTGCTAGGAGCTGCCAGCTGCTGGGGCAGGCTCCAGTGTTGGAGCCTAGGCTGGGACAATGTCCCCCGGCCCCAGCAGCAGGTGATTGAGGAGCCGGGGTGAGGAGCTCCCAGCTGTAGGCAGGGGGACATTGTTCTAGCCCAGGCTCCACCATCAAAGCCCACCCTGGCAGCAGGCAGTTCCCAGGGGCAGGAAGCAATCTCCCAGCCCCTGCTAGGAGCCTGGGGCTCCCCCGGCTGCTGCAGAGGGGCACAGCAGGGTGACAGCAAATCTGCTCCTAAATGTCTGCACATGTAAATGCCTGCCCAGGGTGGGTTTACTCCACAGTAAATTACTGTGGAGTAAACCCATCTAGCAGTATTAGCATGTGTAAATGTACTTGCTATACAATAGAACTAGGATGTGTTCTTTTATTGTATAAGGGTTGCTGACTCCCAGTCCTATGCTCAGTACAGTGCCTATTTCCAGACATCCTGATTAACCTTCCCTCTGATCCATCTCATATTCACAATCACACATCACATTGAGGGCTCCTTTCATGGATGACCACCTTGAATGTATTTCTCAATGGATTTTGACGGTTACATTTGCTGTGAAATTAACATAGGAGATTCAGCAGGCTTATTCATTAACTTCTTGTGGTTGACTCCTGTCTTCATCACCGTAAAAATAAATTTCCTGCATTGATATAATGATTCTCATTTTCCTTTTGCTTACAAATGTGAAAATCAGGAGTAACTCCACTGAGGCTCTATCAGTTGTTATACCAAGAATAACATAGTTTTATATTGAATGGAGACCTGGACTTGATAACGTGAAAGCAAATTTGTTTTACCATGGTCTCCAAGCACCATGCAAAAAAGGTTTTCCAAGCTATTTGTACATAAAAATTACTTCCATCATCTCTGGAATACGGCTGCCTGCAGGGTGAAAAGCAGCAGCTGTTTAACAGCACAGTACTACGCAAGAAGTTATGGTAGGAAGCAAAGAAAGTTATATCCAATTGAAATGAGGAAGGGAATTTTAGGAAGATATAATTATAGTCAGATATAATTTATCAGAATGGGGTGGTAGATTAAAGTTATTAGAATAAACAGTTTGAGACAAGGGAAGGTCTTTGGAATGCTCTAGTATACATTAAGGAATATGACCTCATTTTGGATAAACAAGTATTTTTTTTTAGATAAAGGACCCAAATTACAAAGTTGCCAGGACACTCGATTTAGCATTCTGACTGTTCTAAATGTTCTAATGGGATTTCTTATTACTACTAATGATCCAGATACTTATATGTTATTCAAAAGACTAAACTTTTCAGCAATATATTGACTGCCAAAACTATACAAATGCACTGACTGAATAATGACCCAAAATTAAAAGAGACAAAAACGTTTTTAAAAAGAATCACTAGTTCTTACTCCTGAAACCCATACCTATGATTCCTTTGAAAACCTTCTAAACTGATCAAGAGGATATCAAAGAAATAACTAGCTATATCTTGTACAAGACATGCCTCAAGGCATGAAGGTTGCATACTGGACTCTTTCAGGAAGAGGCAGTCCAGAACTGGCTTTAGATATTTAACAACACACTCTCCTCATGTAGGGGAAAGATAGGAAGTATAGTAACAGATGAGTATGGGTGCTTCAGGCACTATTAGGAACCTAAAAATTAAAAAAAAAGATGTACAGAAAGTGGAAACAATGGCACATAATCTGGAATGAATATGAAGGGATAGCAAAAGCAGGGATAAAATAAGAAAATATAAGGCTCATAATGAAATACTATTAGGAAGCATTATAGAAGGAAAAAAGAAAAGGATTTATAAAAACACCAAAAGTCAGACAAGGTAAAGAATATTAAAAAAGGATGGATATATTTAAGTCTGCAGGGCCTGATGCCACTAACCCTAGAGTGCTTAAGGAACTAGCCAAAGCAATCTCTGAACAATTTGCAATCATCTTTAAGAATTCATGGCAGACAAAAAAGTCCAAAGGCCCTGAGAAGGACAGTCAGCATCCAGCTTTAAAAGATTTTAAAAAAAGCAGAATCTGGGAACTACAGAAAGTTAGGCTGGCTGGTCTTCCTGAAAAGATACTGGAAGGAATTATAAAAATAATCCATGTATAGAGACCTAGAAGATAATAAAATGATAAAAAAGTAATCAGCATAATTCCATCAAAAACAAATCATGTCAAGTTGATCTAATGACCTCCTGACAGGATAACTGGCCTTGTGGATAAGAGAAAAGCAGTGCATAAGGTATACTTTGACTTTCAAAGGATTAAGATACATCCCCATATGACATTCACATGCCAAAGAGGTAAATGTGGGCTAGATGAAAATTGCTATAAGACAAGTACATAACTGGATGAAACAAAAACAGTCAGTCAAAGAGAAGTTATCAGCGAGGATCCTGGTTTTCCCTGACAAAATCTCTAATAAAACCCCCAAAATGTGTGATTAAAATTAAAGGCCCTCCACAACCCTCTGGCCCTGCTCGTGCCTCTTAGCGCCCCTCCCCCATCCCACAGCCCTGCTGGTGCCCCTCACCCCTGCCCACAGCCCCAGCTCCCCCAGCCCTGCTAAAGGGGGCCCCCAGCTGCCAGGGTTATGGGGCCACAGCCCCCTGCCCTCGGCAAGAGGCAGCAGCTACTGAAGTGGAGCAAATCCCAGCTCCCCACTGCTGCCTGCTCGCTGCAGGCTGGAGGGAGTGGGGATGGAGTGGCTTCCCACTATGGCATGCATTTCCAGGGCTTGGGGGGGACCCATGCCCCCCAGATCTGTGTGGGGTGCGGGTGGGGCCAGGCATGGGCTGTGTGCTGCAGGCTTGGGATCCCATCCTGCTGCCCTCTCCTCGGGCCTCCGCAGCCCAGCAGGCATGACCTGGTGCGGCATGGAACAGCAGAGTCACATGGAGAAACTGCCTGCTGCTACAAGCTCCGCGCTGCCCTGGTGATGCACCCCCTGCATGTGCAGGTGCAGTGAGGGCAGCGTCGTGGGGTTGTGCCCATCAAAGTTGCTGTGCACACAAGGGATGCGATGCCAGGGTAGCGCGGAGCTTGCCATGGCAAGCACATTTCCTGCATGGCTGTGCTGTGCCCTGCCATGCCAGGTCATGCCTGCCAGGCTGTGAAGGCCCTGGGAGAGGGCAGCAGGACAGGAGCCTGCACCCACAGTGGGCAGCCTGTCCCCACCCCTGGCCCGTGCACAGATCTGGGGTGCATGGGTCCCCCCTGCCGCCCAGGAATGTGTACCATGGCAGGGAGATGCCTCCCCCACTCCACTTCCTGGACAAGTGTCTCACAGCCCTGTCTCACTCCCTGCTGGGGCTCTGCAGCCGTGCATTGCAGCCCTGGGCCCCAAGCACCATGCACTGGCTGGCTGGGCAGCAGTCCCTGGCCCAGCCCTGCCCAATAGGGATGTGCGAAACGAGTCCTATTTGATTCAGATTTGGCTCAAATCAGGGACAGTAATTCAATTTGTTGATTTGGGTCACTGTCCCTGATTTGATTCAGTTGAATCCGAATCTGAAGAGTCAATGCTGATATGAAGAATCAGCAATTTGGACATAGACACAACTTTAAATGTTTGTTCTACGTAGCTCGAGGTACCAGGTGCAGCTTGTAAATGCTGCAATGGTGGGGTGGATGGAGCATCCCACAGGAGCACGCCCCCCGCACCCCTCCCCACATGCTCAGCGGCAAACCTGGAAGTGGACTTCTGGTCTACTTCCAGGTCTGCCAGGGAGCATGCACGGGAGAGGCCCTGCACCCCCTGGCACTGGCTCAGCAATCAGCTGGGGGGAACCCTGGGTGCCCACCCCCAGACCCTGGAGGCACCAGTTGTTGAGCCAGGGTGGCCTGTGGGCCCCTCCAGTATGGTTCCCGGAGGACCCAAAAGTGGACTTTTTACTCCATTTTTCTGTGGGAAACAGAAAACCCGGATCCCTGGTTATCAGTGGAAAAGTGTCAGAATGCGAGGGCTTTTCAAACTGAGTCTACTGCTATTCAACATTCATTAGCTACTTGGATAAAAAAAATACAGAGCATAATCATAAACTTTGCAGGTGATCAAGTGGACACAAGTTGCAAGCATGGTGCAGGACAGGATTAGAATTAAAAAAAAAAGAACCTGATAAATTAGAGAAGCTGTCTGAAATCAGCAGTATGAAGTTCAGCACATAAAAGAGCAAAGTAGTGTATTTAAAAAGGAAAAACATGCACAAACATATAAATAGAATTAAATTGGCTATGCAACAGTACTGCAGAAGAGGGGCCATAGCAGGCTACAGAAAAAACAATGAGATAATGTGGAAAAAAAAGGCAATTCACAGCCTGGGCTGTATAAACAGGAGTGTTGCATGGAAGACCTGAGAGGAAATTATTCAGCTTTGCTCCATGCCGATGAGGCTTCAGCTGGAGGTTTTTTTGACCAGTTTGTGGAAAGATTTTGGAACAAATTATTCTGGAACAAATAAAAGCAATCGATTTAATAAGAACCTATTAGGCACCACACTAAAGAAAAAGAATAAGATGCAGACAAATTAGAGAGTCCACGTGAAAAAAGATTATGAGAGTCCTTCAATACAAAAAAGCTCCTATAAAAAAAGTGATCCATTATCCATTAGGGTTAGGACAGGAATCAATCAGCCTATTTTGCAGCAAAGATCATTTCAATTAGGTATTAGGGGGGAAATTGATCTCTAAGGACAGTGAACCAGTGGAACAGGTCACCTAAGGATGTTGTAGAGATACTTTAACTGAAGATTTTTAAGAACTGGTTAGCAAAACGTTTCTTAGGTAGGGTCTTGACTATGTACTTTATACTTCCTCAGAAGATGAGGATGGACTAAAGCAGTGGGGTCAACCTTTTTTGGCAGGCATGCCACACATTAGCCTTGCGTCCTCCCTGAGTGCCACTACAATCTCTTTTCCCTGCCTGATTTCCTGCCCTGCTTTCTGCTTCCTGCCCTGCGCTCCCTGCTTGATCTGCTCCCTGCTCTATCTGCCACTGTGCTGCCTGCCCTCTCCCTGATCTACTATGTACCATACACACAGGCTGCTTGTACCAGTTGTGGCACTGTTGCTTCAGGTTGGCCATCCCTGGTGTAAAGGACCTCTTATGATCCTTTCTGACCTTTATAGGATTTCTACCTTTATACCATCCAGCGGGGCTGAGTGGTCTCTGAAAAAAAAAAAAAAAAAAAAAA
>NW_017729031.1:99445082-99446134 GCF_001723915.1 Gavialis gangeticus
TATCTAGATCTTTGAGACTAAGCAAAATAGTGCAGAAAAAAAAAAAACTTAGCAAAAGACTCCAGCTTGCTCTAACTGAAATTCTCATCCTTGAAGATGAGATAAATAGGCTTCCCACATGCATGAACAAACTGGAGTCCCCACAGTTTTATACAGTTCAAAAGGATCTCTTCAGGGCATTGTCTACTCTGATATTTAATAAAGGCCAAAATCAGTGATGTGGAACCTACATTTGGAAGCTAAGATGCCCAGCATTATATATTTATAAAAAGGATGATAGATAGATAGATATAAACACAGAAAGACAGTAGAGGATACTAGTAAAGGACAGAGTAAAGTTTATGAGATGGGTCCTCATTCTACTCGCCAAGCTTGCAAATAGTTTGGATCCTTAGTTCATGTAACTGATAGTTGAATAACCTAATGTCAGAAGTTTCGAAGTTAATTTACACTTTTGACATAAAGTAAATTAAATCTCTCACTTGTGGATGTCTTTCCTCCAGGACCAAGGTAACTCAATGAAATCCTAAAGCAAGCTATTCATTTGGAGTTCCTGGAGTACCATGCTACGGTTTGGGAGTTGTTCACCAGCTGGTACTGGGCTTCTCACCTTGTAACTATACCAAATCCTAAATTAACATCTATCCATGGTGTGATGGTAGCTCCTCTGCTCCACTAGTGACAGTCTGTGGCCACAACTGCTGCCTTTGGACAGAGTGACCTGGGTGGTACAACCAGAGGATAGGTAGCTACAGGGCAGTCAGAAAGTCATAAAGCATCAAGATATACAAGGAGTGTGGGCCAGATCTTCAGAAGAGCTCAACTGCCATGACTATGACCAGATTTTTGGACCAGCTCAGCTCCTGTTCAGATAGCAAAGAAGGGGTTTTTAATGTAAGAAAATCATCATGTTAGACCCATAGTTCTTTTGATAGTTTAGTCATCACTCAGCAGCCCCCATCATGGCACTTCGTTATGAACATGTGGCTTTTGTTTAGGTGTCTAAATGGGAGCTGAGATGTTTTGAAAATCAGGTCCTGATGAACATATAA
>NW_017729031.1:99446145-99460849 GCF_001723915.1 Gavialis gangeticus
ACCCATAGTTCTTTTGATAGTTTAGTCATCACTCAGCAGCCCCCATCATGGCACTTCGTTATGAACATGTGGCTTTTGTTTAGGTGTCTAAATGGGAGCTGAGATGTTTTGAAAATCAGGTCCTGATGAACATATAACAATTTGGCCCTGAACTGTTCTAAAAGTCTTCCATTATGACTCGATGCTGTGTGGAGAAAGCAAACCTGATATTGCTTGATTGAGGAGATGTTGGTTAGAGATGAGGAGAGTTCTCCAGTTAAGTCTTGTTGTAGAGTATCAGATCCCTCAACCCCCAGCCCCTGGAACATGACACTCTCTCAAATGTAAACATTATATCGAATCTATACTAAGGCTATAAACAGGTTCAGAGAGACTTAAGACCCATGACTGGCCCTTGTCTTCACTATTTAACATTTACAATGTAATAAAACATAAAGGCAATAATCAAGACAGGATCCCCTTGTGCTAAGCAAATATAAATATATATTAAAAGGTGGTCCATCCCTCAAAGACTTTAAGTATAAATGAAACAAGTTATTGGCCAGAGGACTTGTCCTATTATATATATTCCAAAAACAAACTGTTCTAAAAAGCAATTAGCCTTGCCAAATGGTAGCATGGGAGTTTCCTGTCATAATTCAAAAACCTCAAGCACTCAAAACAAAAAAGAAAGAAAAAGAAGTCAGTAGTTAAGGACATCATAAATCCTTACAGTGACAAAATTATTCTTGTCAGGTAACCAATATGCAAAATTCAACACAGCACAATTCCCTGAAATCTGACAAATGGAAATGAATGCTAGTCTTCCACCAGTGAGCTCAAAGTAAATACAAGGCAAACTCCTTTTGAAAAAGAAACATAAAATGACAGATGTTCAAACTAATGGCATCTCAACACAACAATTTTAATTCTAGCCCAGGTGGGAAGCATTGCATAACATATAAAGCACTGAAGTCAGTACTTTAACCAAGTGGAGCCTTGGACATTCAACATACAGACTGATCCTGCAGGTCTTTACTTAAACAAGTATGAATAGTAAAATGAGATCCATAGTTTGTATTATCCTTCTTACTATTTATAATATCCTTCTAGTCATTGAAAGTTAAAGTAATAGAATTTACCCAACTAAAGAGATCTATTTAAAACACATCTATTACAATCGAGCATAACCTGTAAATTCTTCTGTCTGACCAACCTCTTATAAGGAAATGGATTAGTGACAGAGAATTGGGCTTTTATTATAGGATTTAGTCCCTGCTCTGTGTATGCGTTTTGTTTTTAAGCTGCAATCTCTGAATACATTTTCACTTAGACAAGGAACAGTGACTCCCTCTTCAATGTAGCTTATCTCTTATTGTTTCCTATTTGGAGACTTAGTGAAAAGATGAAGTGTCATTACTCGGTTCTCCAACCCCATTTTTCAAAGAAAAACCTTAATAAAGTCAGTAATGAGCCATGAAAAGACTATTTCTCTGGCATCTCTGTAGATATTGTTTTGAGGCTAAGACTCAGGCAATGATCTGCTTTTAACAACATTTAGGGTCAGATTTGGATGCCAGCATTATCATGAGGGATCCGGGTTTTCCATTTCCTGTGGAAAAACATGGATTTCCCCCCTTTAAAGAAGAAGATTGTGTATTTATCACTTCAAAGGTGAAAAACACAGATTTTCCCCTTTGAAGTGGGAAACAATGGGGTTCCCTTTTTGCAAACAGCTCTGTGCAGGTTGGTAGAGTTCCAGCCTGCAATAAATGGCTTGCATAAGCGTGCAAAACCTAAGTCCTGTCTGGAGAGGGAGAGGAAGGGGGTAGGGGCTGGGGCTGAGAATCTGAGACTAGCCAGGGCTCCTGCAGCCTTAGGGGTACGTAGGGCCTGGGGGGCTGGGAGCCTCTAAGCAGCAGGGGGGACAGCTGCAACTGAACCCACATCCTAGTAAGTGAAGGAGCAGCGGGGAGCTCTGATTTTACATGATAAAAAACCCAAAATTAAGCACCAAAATATATAGGTATTTAGAATTGATTTCATGATAATGATTGAGACACTGGTTGGCTTCCAAATTGCTTTAAAACTGTAACTATATCAACAAAACATTGTGTTCAACTGATACCTATATATATTAGTGGTGTTTCATTTTAATCATGGAAAATGCAGATGTGGGGGGTTTTAATCAGAGAATTTGGGAGTTTTTATCAGAGAATTTTTGGATATTTTTTAGCAGAGAAAACCAGTATCCATGATTATCACTAAACAGCACATGACTTCAAGAGCAGTCTCACTGAAAGGCAATGCACTTATTCCTCATTACTTTGGGTCCAATCTCAGTTTTACATTAATGCCTCTTAAAACTGCTTCATATATGTAAAGTGGTATTAAACTGTACATAGATTACATTGTCAGAGAAATGTACAGAGGACTTAGAATAAGGAAAAATCAAACAAGGTTTGGGAAGCCCATCAATTGACTGGTCATATCATGTCAAATGACTTGTTGATTGGCAATCTATTATTTGATTGCAGTCAAAAATTGTCAAATATTCCATGAAGCCAAGAATGTCCTTGTATAGGTGGCAGTTTACCTTTTTGATTGCATCACAGTGTCATCTTTTAGCTGTGACTGCAGGCATCTTCAAATGCAAGGAGGAAAATGCTTGAAGAAGTGGCTTGCTGCCTACTTAGCAAAACTGCATTTTAAAATCTGACTTCTGTCTTTTATAGTTGCCCTCTCGTGTGTTTTATTTCTTTGTTTTTTCTTCTTATTTTGTAACTGTTCGGGCTGACCCTGGGGCTTTGGGATAAAAGCCAAGGAAAATAAGAACTGCACAGTCCTAAACATCATTCACATTCACACTTAAAAAACATTGCTAGTTATAAAAATCCATTACTGTTCTTTAAAATTTCATTGTTTCACAATAACAGTTAACTAACTTGCTTTTTTGGAATTAGCATGCATTTCTAACCTTTTGAAGATTAAAGTCTCTCTCTTCACTGTTCTAATAAATTCATGCTTAAGATATTTGACCACTATTTGAAAATACTTGATCGTGTATTGTTTTACAATAATTTTTTTGACAGGGTTGTGTAGGGTTTTTTGACAACCCTACACAACCCTAAATCAGACCCTCAGCACAATCATTTACCCTTGTGCAAAGTGAGTACAAAGGTCAGCTCAAGAATAGATGGCATGTTGGGACAGGGTGGTTAAGACATGCCAGTTTCTAGCATCACATTCAGCCTCCTTTGACTCCACAGCCCAAATAACCAGGGAACCATTTACATCTTGTTAGACTCAGTGTGGCTTTTGTTGCGAGTGGAACAAGACTCAGACTCACACTTCCGGAGCTGTAACAAGATATCTCAATCATATTACACCCCCAAGTGAGTGCAAAGAGGGTATTCAATGCTACACATCACAGTGGTTAATGACATAAGACTATGACTTTCAAACAGGCCTCAGATTTAAACTTCACTTTCCATAGAAGCTAAATGCCTAATTCCCTGAGCCCCTTTGAAAAAAAACACAGCTCAACTGACTAAACAAAACACAGGCTTAGAGAGACCCATAGGACTGGATATTATCATCATTACCAGTATTTTACATTTAACAGCACCTAAAGGCCATAACCAAGACAGGATTCCCTTGTGCTAGGCAAATATAGATATAAATGGTCCCCTCCAGCAAAGTCTTATCCTAATTAATAACAATGACAATAATAACAATAGTAACAGTAGTAATAATAGTAATAATAATTAGAAAGTAATCCCAGGGTTAGGGCTCTGATCTATAATGTGACAAATGATTTTCATTCCCTGATGTGTCACAAACTCTCCATGACTTCGGAAAAGTTACTTAGTCTCTCTGTATCATAAAAATCTGGGTAACAGTAGTCCCCTGCCTCACAGGGGAGCAGGGAGGCTAAATGCATAAAAAACTGTTAGGTCTTCAAGTACTATGGTGACTGGAGCCATACAGAAGATGCTGAAAATGGCTACACATTGTGACTGGAAGGATCATAACACTATGGGCCAGAGTCTTCGTCATTTAAAGTCAGAGTAGAATCAGATCAAGCGAACTGCTTTTACATATGAAAGCCAGTAAAACAGAATACCTACACCTGCTACAGAAGGGCTGCTTGGTTCAGAAAGGGGAAAAAAAAAAATCACATCTGGAAAAGCTTTGAGCCTTTGCTAATACTTGACATTTTTCCAGGGTATTTTGATACTTTTCTGTAAGATGTCATCTGTTTAGCCCATCAAGGGACTGGGAATTCTAGGAATAACTCCTAGTAAGTGTTTCTGAAACTGATTCCACTGTTCATAGGCAGGCACTGGAAATCCCTTAATGTGTTTAACCACTGCAGTGCTGTAAAGCGGCGGTATTATGCTTTTCATATGCTTACTTTCCTACAACAGATATTGACTTCCTCTCAGATGCTGATCCCTCCCTTCCTCTAACTCAACTTCTCCTTCCCAGATCTGTTACTCCAAGAGCCTTACTGAGCTCAAGCCTTAGCTATAGTCCCATCCCAAAAGATTCCCATTCCAAAAATGCAATAGAAAATCCAAGCTACTATTTTATCAACTTTATTTTTAAATAATACATTTTCAGGTCAAATTTGCTTCCCTCTATCCTGTTTTCCACTTATAAAAAGACATCTAAAGCAGGGAAGAGAATTTCTTGACAGCCACCACGTGGAGACAACATCAACTACAAAAAGAACCGCCCCCATCTAAGCCCTATCTGGCTTCACCTTTGGGGAGCGTGGGGGGTAGTAGCCATTTTCTACATTTTTATGTTCTGCAAATCCTGGCAATAATTTTTATGTTAAATAAAAGTAATCTTAGTAGATTTTCCTCCCTCTTGTTCTTCTTTCCTTCTTTCTTTCTAATATTCTTGTGCATTTTCTCCCATCTTTTTCTTTAAACTATTCATTTTTTCCCTTTACCATCCTTCCTTTCCTAGTCATTCTTTAGACCACTCCCTGCTTGTCTTCAATATTCCCATTACCCCATTCATTCTTGAATTCCTCATTTGTTTTGCCTTTTCTATCTCGCTCCTCTGTCTTCATCCATACTACTAATTCTGCACACCCCTTGCCTATTCACCAGTCAGCTTGACTGCACATCTCAGCCCTCTTGCTCTCTTCCCACACATGGCTCCATCTGCATATTTGCCAGAGCCCTGCTACACCCTTATGGTACCATATGGTAACTTCTGCCCCATCTTTCTCCTTCTACTCACACATAGCCAAGGTTCTGAATAGAGACCACATGTTTACGACAAAGCCTAGAGCCACTACTGCTGAGGCCTTCACTAGGGTAGGAAATGTTTCTTTTTCCCTGCTGACAGTTAAGAGTGAAAGGGTTGGAGGGGACATGTGCTGTTTCTTGGGAGTGTCACTGGGTAGCATTCCCAAGCAGCTGATGTTACAGAAGATGGATTCTGCTTCCTTTGGCAGCAGGACCTCTAATGAAAAGCACAATGCTAAATTATAAATCTCTCATACATCCAGAAGGCACTGAGACTAGAACTTTGTTTCCTACTTTTAAAATCATAGATCCATTAGCACTTGAGGAACAGGCTTGCAGAGGTCAATAACGTACCTACACATAGGCTATGAAAGCTCAGCCATAAGAAGGCAAAATCAGTCATTCACTTATACCAACAAAGGCAGTCTGTTACGGAGTATCTGTCCCTGCAACACCCACCCGCCCCCCAAGGCCTAGGCTGTCACAGGCTACCGGAGAAGCAGTTTTGCTTCTGAACAGAAGACCAGAATTACAAAGTATGGGTATTTAGGGGGATGAGGAAAGGTTTTTCGGTTTTTGGTTGGGGGGTGGGGAAGGGGATGGCACAGGTGTCAAGGCTTTGCTGTCTACCAGGCAATCTGTTGAAAGATCTCCAAGTTAACAGGGTGCCTCTTGAGGTGTGCTGGAAAGCAGGGCTGGACACCGGCATGGGCAAAACAGGTGACCACCTGACCCTGGACAGAAAGGAGTCTGAAAATAGAATGTTTTTTATTATTATTATCATTATCTCTGGCAAAAGGGGGGATGATACTAAAAGTTTGCCCAGAGCCACCAGCAGGCTAGGTATGATACTGCTGGAAAGAGGAGAGGAGGGTCCTTTAGAGATTCAGAAAATAATCTCCAGAGAACCAGAAACTCCCAGGAGTGCCATCAGGTCAGAGTCCTGTGAACCTTCCAAGAGAACCTGCTTCTTTACATTGCTAAAACTCTCATGACCTGAAAGCTGCAAGACTTGTCTTAAGTCATATATGGACTCTCTCACGCTCTTTCTAGTTCTGTCACTGATTTTCTGTGCTCTCTCTCCTTGTACCAGGCAGACAGTAACAACATGGAGGGAGACTGGAACTAAAATGAACTGGGGATTTAAGGGGGGCATCTGAAGAGGACAGTGCTGCATACCTTGGTTAAGTGCTAACTGTAGAAGAGATGGCTAAATGTTATTGAAAGATGGAGCCAAAGGGGTAATAAGGAGGAAGGGAACTTTGTGTCAGTGGAGCAGGAGAATCCTCTTGCAGTGTTAGGCTACAGAAGGCTTCATACAGTAGAATGAAGAAATCATACTTACATAATATGATATGATATGTCATGGAAACCCTAATTTTCTAGTATTCAAAGTAGCGGAAGCTTCATTGCTTGGGCTGTCTCAAAAAAAAGCCTGGATAAAACCCTAGAAACTGTCCTTGATAGAACAAACTGTGACTGGCAGAGGAGTCCAAATGTAAAACAGTAAAAAGAAAAGGTAGAACAAATTTATTGTTTCATGCCTCCATTTATCCCAAATGTATAAAAGATCATTTAACCCTCTCACAAAGGCATTGCAAGGTTTGATTAATTAATGCTTTGTAAAATATTTTTAGATCCTGAATGAAAGGTGTAATGTGTGCCAAGTTATAGCTGACTTCAAAAGTTGAAAGAAAGGAAAGGGGCTAGCAGCACAGAATATACAAGAAGAGCAAGAAAGTGTGTTAAGGGCTAACCACTTCTCTGAATGCCTATGGAAAGATTAAAAACACTGTCCTCTCTTCTACTCTCTTCACCCAGGGCCAAAAAGCTTATTTTTTTAATGACACTCAGCATCAAAGACTGACTACAGAATTTAGCTAAGGTGGAAAGAGTCCAGCATGTTTCGATGCGAGTGGTCTTATACCTTGGGAACCTAAAAAGCAACTAATAGTGCCCAGCTAACACATTCCACTCTGCAACAATGGGCTTCATTTGTAGAAAGCAGTTACAGTCGCAGAAGGAAGGTATCACCTGGAGGCAGAAAGGCTCTTGACAACATATCCCAAATTTCCATGTACTAAGCAGGTGTTTGCCATCTAAGAAAGCACTCAGAGAGCAGGATAAGCTGAAAAGCTTAAGGCCTTTTCTCAGTCTAATTTTATTTTTATTCACCACATCTACATATGTTGCTTCTTAATTTCATGGCCCAAGGTTTTGTCTGCTTTAAAAAAGAAGAAAAAAACCCCTCTGCATTATTTTTAAATTTATGAAAGGTGATGGATTGAATCTCCCCTTTTTCAGCAAAGATGATAACAAATGGGCAGTGAGAGCTGGACCATGTCCATACCACCCAGTAAATTATTCCTTTTATTTATTTTTAAGAAAATAGCACTTAAGACACCCCAAGAGAGTGGAGGGTCCCAGAGTAAAGAGTGCTGCATGGACACAGAGTTAGAGGTCTTCACTGCCCTGAAAATTGTGCAGTCTAAATAGAGAAGACATGCATTTGAAGTGTAGCAAGTCCCAGAGTGCTCCAGATTCAGTGTGCTTGTACCATGCAGATGGTTCTCCCATCCCGGAACACTTCCAAATGGCCACTAAGGGCATGCAGGGGTAGTACTCTGTGGCTGGCACTATGTTGACTACTGTACAAACAATGAGACCCAAACTGAGTACATGCATTCATAGATTCATTCATAGATTCAAAGATTGTAAGGCTGGAAGGGACCTTGGAAAATCATTGGATCCAGCCCCCTGCACCAAGCAGGAAAAATAACTGGGGGTCAGGTGACCCCAGCAAGGTGACTGTCTAGTTTTCTCTTGAAGATTTCCAGGGTAGGTGATTGCACCACCTCTGGAAGGAGCTTATTCCACAATCTGGATACTCTAATTGTGAAGGATTTTTTCCTAATGTTGAGCCTGAAATGGTCTTCCAGGAGTTTGTGGCCATTACTCCTAGTTTTCCCTTGGGGTGTCCTGGTGAACAGTTGTTCACCGAGCCCTTGAAATACTCCCCTAGTGTAGCGGTAAGCTGCTACCAGGTCCCCTCTCAGCCTTGTTTTCTTCATTGTATTAGATGAGAGGCAGGCAAACCAACAAACAGGAGCACAAGGGAACGATGTTGATCACCTTGGGGCATGAACAGTTATTCATTTCTAGCACTGGAAATTCCTGGAAATGTCCAAGTTTAAAGTTGAATAAGTTTTATAAAAAACAAAATCAACAGCACTAGCACATGCATCTAAAGAAACACAAATTAACATGTCAAAGCTCAACCCTGCAACTGTTACTTCAGCAGTGCTCCCACTGACATAAGCAGAAGTCTTGCAGAAGTAAGGACGCACATTTACAAACTCAGTGGCAGAACTTTTCTTAGCAGTGATGAGAGGTCCTACTGGAGTCAGACAGATTATCTGAACAAGCAACTACCCACGCAAAGGGAGTAGGTATTTCAAATCAAAATCCAAACATTTTTAAGCGCCTCTCTCATTCTTACTATCATCCTAAATTTGTATAACGGTAGCACCCAGGAGCCTTCATTATGGATTGGGACTCTGTAGAGCTAGCTGTACAACAAACACAGACCAGACACACCCCTTCCCAGAGTATGCTGCAATTTCAATCAGAGGGCCTTGCTCAGTGAAAAAAAATTACATTCTTGGAGCTGAGGGTTTTGCCCTGAGTGAAGAATGAGGAGTAGTGCAGCGGTTATCTGTGCATATTAATTGTATTCCATTAGCTCCAGACACCCCAGAAAGGATCGTGACTGGATTGCGCATTAGGCTATATGACATAAGGGATTGGTATTTCTGAGTCTGAGTCTCGTCTTACATACAAAGGTAAACTGAGAGAAATATCACTGAAGCATATGGTTTTACTGATGTCAAATCAGTATACATGAGATGAGAATTAGGACCTTTATATTTAACCCTAAGTGTATCTGTAGAATTCAATGCATGAAACAGAATGGGACAAAATGAGAAACACAAAGCATGTCTAGAGAAAATATTCTGGATTTGATACTAAAAATGAACCAAAGCTCCAAGATTCTTGCAAGCTCCTGCACACATACACGAGTGCAATCAGCTCTTCCCAATCCTTTCTTCCTCATGAACCTGTACAGAGCCAGCCAGAATATGATGCATTCCCACCAAGAGCACACAGCACTTGGAGCCCTTGCACCACTCATCCTTCCCCAGTTCCTTCTGTTCTCTATAAGCAAAAGGCATCTGTCCTCTACTCCTTTACACATGCCCAGTCAGATCACAGCCTGCAAAGCCTCAGTCTAGCCCGGTAGAATCATGTGCTAGAGAACATACCTCTGCACAACATCCATCTGCTCACATTATGACACTTTAACCATATTAAATTAACTGAAATGGCAGAAAGATCTCGATCAAACGTCTCTTCCCTCCCCTCCTACCCATTCCACCTTACTCTCACCCCAACATATGGAAAGCCATATGAATTATTGAATGGATCAGACTAAAACAGAGGCCCGCAAGATCTATTTGCAAATACAGATTAAGGGGAAATTGTCATTCTGTAGTACGGCACTGTTTGCCTTAAAAGCTTGGTCTGTCACTTTTTCTGGCACGACCGCTTCCAGCTCTGGCAAATAATCTTAAACTCAAATACCAGTCATCAGCACACTGAGTAAATCTCATGTTATTCTTGAGTTAATTTACTGAGTTTGCAAAGAATAATAGGTCAGGTGTAAGTTACCAAATTGCAGTTTTCCACCCAACTACTATCATTCTGGAGTAGCCATGCTATTACCAACAAGGACTGCCATAAAGGTTTACTATTCATCTCATGCATAGGATCATTAATATGAGGTATCATAACAAAGGAAATTTGACAGGCTCCTAATATCATATCTACTGGCCCAAGAAATATAAAAAGGGGAATGTGCATGCATTCTTCTTCTCCTGTATAAACTGTGTGTACAATGTTGTTTCAGAAAAGAAAGTTACTTCATACTAAGAAATGCTGTGATATACAGTAGAATCCTATTATAAGGAATAATATGAGCAATCTGATTTAAGTGCAGACAGTCAACAAGTCCAAGATAGAATCAATTCAATCTTCACAAGTTTCTCTAAACTGTGTAGATTGAACAGATAATAAAGTAAACCAACATTCACTTTTGAAACCAGAAAGGCAGCTAGACCCTTGCAGTGGCCCACACCAGAAGCTGAGGGGTACTAGAGGCATGCCTCACTACCGAGGGCACCCAAATGCTGCCAAGCTGGGCTGATCCTTGACTGGCTGCCCAGTACATGACCCCAAACCCCTGCTGTCTCCCCCCAGGGGAAACAATTCCTCCAGCCCATGGCTGGCTTCATCCCTGTGCTGCAGTGGGGGTCCCTTACCCTGGCCAGGTCCCCCCCAGCCCTGCACCCCTCTCACATCTGTCCCTATGCTCCCACAGGGGCTTGGCCCCTCTCCCACAGTGTGGGAGGACCAGTCCCTCCAGCTCAGAGCTGCGCAGTTCCCTGAGCAGGGCGAGGTCCACTGAGCCCTGGCTCTGGTGTAGGTGGAAGATTCCCCCTTCCTACCAGTCCTACCAGTCAGCATGGTCCCTCAGGGGCTCCCCCCTCCCCCCCCCCCGACACCTTTTGGAGGCAAGGGAAGCTGGCAAGG
Organism: Gavialis gangeticus; assembly: GCF_001723915.1. NCBI lineage: Eukaryota > Metazoa > Chordata > Crocodylia > Gavialidae > Gavialis > Gavialis gangeticus. The sequence continues at coordinate 99,457,041 of NW_017729031.1, forward strand.
GGGAAGGAGGAAGTGGGAAGGGCTAAAAAAAAATCTCAGCCCTGCTCTCTAGGCTGCAGGGAGGTGAAAAGCCCAGCAAAAGGGGCTTTCCTCTCGGTGCCATGTAGACTCCAGCAGGGATTCCAGTGCTAGGCTGGCTGGGTGTGTTCCCCTCCCCCCACTGCCAGGCCCTCAAAGGCAAGGGCAGCTGGCAAGGGGGCAGGGCTAAGGGATGCCAGCCCAGCTCCAGTACCTGTGGGCTTAGAGGGAGAAGGCAGGGGACAATAAGCCCCACCCACAGAGGGTGCTTTCCCTCCCCCTGTGCTGTCAGACCTGGCTAGGGGGTGCCAGAAGGCCGTTTCCCTGGCCTCCACCCCCCCCAGTCCCACTGTGTTGACAGAGGTTAGGGAGCAGAGGCTTTACTGCCTCAGTCCTGTGACAGCAGAGGGGTTGGGCCAGCTTTACTCTTCTGGAGCAGACAGCATAGCTCAGAGCTGCAAAGCATCCTGGGATGCTGGGGGGCTATGAGTTAACTTGGATCAGGAGGGATCTGGGACAGAAGTTCAATAAACTGGTTTGACCTAAATCAATTAAGTCTGATACTACCTCCATCCAGGTTTATCTTAAACTGGGTTTGGCCATTTTGAAAGTGGTTTATGTGAACACTGAACTTCTGTTCTGTTACAGGTTTAAACTAGTTTATGATCATGTATGCCAGTTTATGTACCACTTCTGTCCCTAGCCATAATGATCATTAAGGCTAGGGACAGACATTCAAAAAGCTGGAGCCTGAATTGATTCAATCTTTTCAGGTTAGGCTAACCTGCCTAGATTGAACCAATTTGCAAGTGTTCAGACATTCCCTCAGGACTGAGGAAATGCAGGCACATGTCTGTTGTTGCTCAGGATGGGAGCTGGGGGGCATTAGAGCATGCCCTCAGCTGCAGAGAAGCTCTGCTGGCGGAGGGGAGGGGGTGAAGGGAGGGTGCATTGTCAGCCCCAGCAATAGCCTGAAATGAACTGGCCAGGGAGAGAGTTTAAATCTCCCTCCCTGTACTATAGACCCAAGCCAGGATCCACCTGGCACTCCCCCCTCACCGCAGCACCAGCAGGGGTGGGGGCATGGCCAGACACCAGCTTGCATAGCCCCCTGAGGCAGAGGGGGCAGGGAGGGGATTTATTCCCCCTCCACCTCCTCAGGACCTCAGCCAGGGTCTGCCCGCCTTGGCTGCTGCTGCCAATCATTTCCTGCATGGGGTGAGTGGTGGGATACGCCCCCTCCCTGTCCCCTCTGCCAGACACCAGAGGGAGGGGGAAATAACTCCCTCCCTGCCCCCTCACCTAAGGGGACCATGCCAGCCAGCCTCTGGCTGCCACCCCTGCCACTGGAATAGTGAGAGGGGAGTGACTGTGATGGGGGCAGCAGCTCCTCTCATAGTTTTCCAGAGTGCAAGCCTCTTCCCAGTGTGGAGGCCGCGCTGTGGGCAGGAGCAGGAGTAGGGGTTGGGTGGTCAGAGCTGCCACAGACTGTATGGGGCAAGCACTGGCACTGGGCTCAGACGGGTGACCATAGCCCTCCCAACCCCCCAGTGTACCGCCACTCACCTCATGCAGTCTGCAGCAGCTCTGACTGCCCCAATCCCTCCCCCACCTGCAGAGCAACTCCCTGCTGGGAAAAGGCTCTGGGAGACCTTGAGAGGGACTGCTGCCCCTGTCATGGTCACTGCCCTCTCACTGCTCCAGTGGCAGGGGTGGGGGCATGGCCAGAGGCTTGTTGGCAGGGCCCCCCTAGGCAAGGGGGCAGGGAGGGGAGTTATTTCTCCCTCCCTCCAGTAATTGGAAACAAGTCTAAACCTGTAACAGAAAAGAAGTTGGGCACGCATAGACTGGTTTCAAAATGATGGAACGTGGTCCAATGTACCTCCCCCTTCCAGCAGAGGGTGAATGTATATTCTGTTTGCTACTAATCTAAATGATACCTCTTATAGAAAGTCATGTAACACAGATCAATTCTGCCTTGGGCTTTTTGAATTTCTATGCCTAGCCCAATTGTTTTCATCGAGCATTGAATCAACCCCTATCACATCAGAACAATTAGTCAAATGCCAAGTCAAAAAGACTTTTGGAGACAATTAAAAAAATCCCCCCAAAACAACTTAAACCTACATAGGCCAACTATTCCTAACAATCAAGCTTTACTTTAAGAGGTTTTATCCTCCTTAATTGGATAATTATATGAAAGCTAACACACACATGCACGCATATGGTCACATAGTTTGCAAACTGGATGTCAAGATTTTGTCCACAACTGCTTTTTCAATCTTGGCATTGAGACCCAGATACTGCTCAAGCAAAATGTGAAATTTGGAACAATTCAGCATTCCCAACTGGGGTTGTAAAGATGAATAAACCTGTAGTTCACAGAGTTCCCACTGGTCCTGGAAGGGAAGCTGAGAGCACTGAAACAGCTTTAAAGTGTTTAACAAGGCAGAAACTGGAACTGATGTGTCACAAAACAGTATCAATTACCATGAAACTGTTACTTCATTTTAATGTAAAATATATATAAAGTTTGTCTCTTCAGGGTAACTGTTTCATATGCAGAATCCAGGACTAACTAATGGCATAGCTTTACAAGCATTTAAGGCCCTCAGACTTAACATGCTTTTGTTTCCAAAGTACTCTCTGTGGGGTTCAGTAATCTTTGAAAAGCTCTTGTTGCTTCCCTCATATCACTGACATTCGTCTGTAGCAGTGTTTCCCAAACTTTTGATACTGGGGGTGCACTTTTTTCTGGATTAAAATTGCCAGCATAGTTCACTCACCATGGGCTGGGTCCCATCATGGGCCTAATCCTGCATGCGGGACCCAACGTAACCAAGGCCTGATCCAGCCCATTTTTAGCAGCACACTTTCACCCCCCTCACCACACATTAGCATGCTCCAGCTCACCTTTTTGGAATCACTGATCTGCAGGATCCTGTCTAGTTTTCTTGTGTCTACAATCAGAAGTCATCGAACTATGACCCACAGGCTGGACCCAGCCTGTGAAGACTGTCTCAGACCAGTGAAGGTCAGATCTGTTCCACCTTTTCCTAACAGCCAGCCAATTCTCTGCTGCCTCTCCAGTCATGCTTTGTGCAGAGGGCTGCTCTGTCACCCTCAGGACTCCCCACCCCACCCCATCCTGTGGCCATATCTGTATACCTTTGCTGGAGACTTACATGGTCCAAACTGTTGATCACCATGCTTTTCAGTGCACATTTAAGGGAGCAAGAGAGCAGCACTCCACCCAGAGCAGGGATGGCTGAAGAAGGAACATGGAATCTGCAGCCTACAGCTGTGACTAGGTTGCAAGTGCTGGCCTGCCATTAAAAAAGGTTGCTGATCCCTGGTCTACATCATATTTAGTTTTTATTTTAAGGCTAGGTATAGACAAAAATTCTCAATCAATCCTTTTTTCTCAAAGCCTCAGACAAAAAGAATCAATCTAATTATGCAGTTTTCTTTAAGCAGTGGGGCACATCCAGGCAAGCGTGCACGTGCCTCTTGCCCTGCCGCAAACCCATTTGAGGCAGAACAAGAGGCATGTCTGGGAATGGGAAAATGTTCCCCATGCTGCAAAGTAAAAAACCAAAGTTAAAAAAAGCGGGGCAGCGCAGCCAGAGGCTGGGTCCTCCATGGAGACGCTCTGGCAGCCGAAGCGTCTCTATGGTTGGCCCTCGCCCTGGTGCTGAAACATGCGGTTGGCCAGGCGATGTGTTTCAGCACCAGGGCTCCAGTGCTTGTGAGTAAGGGGTCAGGGGGGACTGGAGGAGGGGGGAGGGGAC
>NW_017729031.1:99461647-99462032 GCF_001723915.1 Gavialis gangeticus
CCATGAGCCCCCCCCGATCCCCCCAATCCCTGCCACGGTCAGCCCCTCTCCCCACCAGCCCTGAACTTCTGTTCAGTTATGGGTATAGATTGGTTTTGTGTGCCAAACTTCTCTTCTGTTACAGATATAGACAGGTTTCCAATCACTTATACCAGTAAAAGTGTAACGTCTATACCTGGCCTTTATCTCAGGTGCTCCCTCACACTTGATTATTATTTGCTGAAGGATTTTATTTTCATTTTCACTGAGAAAACAGCAGAGAAGTAGATCTGAATGCTTTCCAATACCACTAGATAGTGATGTGGATTATGCACCTACATCAGCAATTCCCAAACTATGGTACACCTACCAGTAGTACACAGACAACTTGTCAGTGGTACATATT
>NW_017729031.1:99467032-99494522 GCF_001723915.1 Gavialis gangeticus
GATTTTATTTTCATTTTCACTGAGAAAACAGCAGAGAAGTAGATCTGAATGCTTTCCAATACCACTAGATAGTGATGTGGATTATGCACCTACATCAGCAATTCCCAAACTATGGTACACCTACCAGTAGTACACAGACAACTTGTCAGTGGTACATATTAACAGATTTATTATAATTACTTTATATGATAAGAATTTGCTGGTGGTACTTAACATTGAACTGAAAAAGTTGCTGGTGGTACTTAAGGTTGTATCATTTTAAATTGGTAGTGTGCAATCTGCCAGAGTTTGGGAACTGCTGATCTACATAAAGGAAACAGGAAATTAACATTCCTACTCAGGCTACTTTGAACTTGGACTGAAGGACTCAAGCAAAACCAGGGCTAGTCATCTGAAGTTATGTAGGCCTGGCTTATGCTTCTAACTGAAATCACAAGTCACTTAGTCTAAATTGTGTCCTTTTTATTATTATTGTATTATTTTTAGCATTTTGTGAAAATATTCAGGAAATACCTAACTGGTGATGTATGCTGCCATCAGCCTCACTTGGCTTGAAATGCTGAATGATTTACCAAAAAAAGGGGGCATTTCATTGCTCAGTAAGTAACCAGTTCAGTTCAGGAACCAACTTTTCTATAAATACTGTATTTTTTCCATTATGGACATCATCTCTGGAGTATTTGGCTGTTTTAATTAAATACAATACTGAAATGAATGAAAAGTTGTGTTTTTATTTAACAGGAAAAGCTTTCTGTTCACAGAAAGGTCTAATGTAGAATCAATCCTGAAAGACCTTTCTTCCAGAAACACACAGGACAAGAATACACTGGTTTACTGAAAAATGAAACTCATGAACCCTAATATTCAACTGTAGGGTACAAATAACTCCCCATAAAGTCAACGTGAGTTACTTGTACGTTGCAGCTCTCTAATAGGGCATCTCATTTTAAAGGGACCCATTTTTAGCAACCAAGTTACTGAGAAATTTAAGCATAGCAAAGTATAAAGTTTCTCTGTGTTCCAGCTAGACAAGACAGGGCCGCATTTAATGATAAATTAAAAAAAAAAGTAATCAATCTGTACTTATTTAATTGACAAAATAAAATCATAATATACAGCATCCATCTTCTTGGTGTTCTCTGTCCAGATTTAAACACTGAAGCTTCTGAAAGAGCAGAATAACCTTTCCTAATGAGAATCCCACCAAATGAAAATACAACTTCTAGGCCAGGTACAGTTATTATACTTGTACTGGTGTAAGTGATTGGACAGCAGTCTATACCCATAACAGAATAGAAGTTCAGCAACACAAACTGGTTTAAAAATGGTGGAACCTGGTCTAAAATTTGACCCCCACCTACCAAAGGCAAATGCGTTTTCTGTTCACTACCTATCTAAACCACACCACTTACAGAAAACCATGCAACTCAGATTGATTTCACCTCAGGTTTTTGAATATCTGTACCCAGCCCTAGTGTCAACATCTGACCCAGCAGTCATCCATTTATGTCCTCAATTATGCAGTCCAGCCTTCTTCCCAATTCCCAGACGAATGTCAGAGTTTACTTACTGTAAAGAGCCATGTGCTGCTGATGACAGACAAAACCACCATTTAAATCATACACATCTTCAGCGATGCAGTGCAGAATTCAAGTCTTTTGGTTCTAAAAAGCACACTTTTCCTACTTGATCGAAAGAGGAAAACAAGGCTAGACAGCTTTCTGAATTAAATATGTTAGTCCTAACGAAAGGCTATTGATGGTGTCATACACAGGCTCAAAAGGATGGTCCCTTTCAGCCTTAAAATCTATGAATCTGTTTCAACAGTAATGTCAGCAGCAGCAGGTCCTATACCCTCATTGATTGCGTTCAGACGAGCATGGACGTGTGGTATGTGTTGCCACAAAACCATCTGCAGCGCTCTCCACACTACTACCTTGCATGGGGGGGGAAAGGTGTTGGAGGAGGCTACCCTGGGAGTTTCCAGGGTCAAAAAAAACTAGGCTGAAAAAAAGCAGAGTTACGTATGTGGTGGAAGTGTGCACTGCCCCAAACTGGAGCCTGGCTGCCCGGAGCCACACTGCAGCTGCTGGCCAGGCTTCCTGCCATGGCTGCAGCCCTGGGAGACCCCCAGGACCCAACATAAGGCTGCTGGAGCCAGCACAGTTGCTGGCCCCAGCCTCCCCTACCTGACTCAGGGTAATCTGCCATGTGCTAGAGCATTCATGGCATGGACATTCCCTGTGGACAAGTAGCAGCAGCACAAAGCATGCCACTGCTACTTGTTCCCAGGGAAACAAATGCCTGTGCTCACCTGAACACACCTATTGTGGTCAGCCACTAGAGAATACCTTCACAGGCATGTCCAGACAAGTACACATGTGCAGTTTGTGGCTCCTCAAACCTGTTTGTGGTGCTGCAAACTGCATGCAGTCAACATGTAACTGTACGCCATGCTGCAAATTTACAGTGCAGTGCCAAAATTTGATACTGGGATGTTCTGGTATTTAAAAAAAAAAAAACCCCAAACCAAAAAAACCCCCAAAAGCCCCACCATAAAAAGTGGCACAGTGCATGAGGAAGCATCATGTGCCACCAGAAACAGCCTGGGCGTCCACAGCCATGCGCTGGCTGCTGGCCAGACCCCATGATGACGGATCAGTGCTGCTGCTGCCCCAGGAGGCCCCCAGGATCCCAGGTAAAGCTGCTAGAGCCAGCACAGGTGCCTGGGACAATTTGGCACGTGCAGGAGCTCATGTGCAGGGGCATGCCCTGAGGAACCAAGAAGTGGCACAAATATTTGTCATTGCTTTTTATGCCCCTGGAAACACACACCTTTCCATGTGGGGTCATGTTCCATTTGCTCATATGCAAAAAGCTAGTATATTATATTTGAGGTTCATGGGACTTTATACGCAGTCAAACATCAATTTTAATGAATCCGCAACCACAGGCAAGAGACACAGTTACCACATGCATCCCACACACTGGCAAGGCAGGATTGGAAGCCTGATCCTTCTGCTCTTAAAAACAAAACAAAAATAAATAAAAATGGGCACCTTCCATATTAACTAAAGGTGAACTTCCAAAGTGTCTTCTGTTATCCTCTTCTTGAACCATCCACTACAGAGTAACATTATTCAGCTATCTGGTACAATGCACCTACCTACCCCAGATGTTTTGGCACTGAACTCAACTTATTCCTCCACATCTATTGTAAAAGAGGCAGTGTCTTTCTTTGCCTCTTCTACAATTATATACCAATAACTGTGGGTCTATTAACATATGCTGGGGGCCTATTAACATACAGTTATGCATTGGACTACTTTATACTGTATTGAACTACTTTGTTTCTCGGGAGAAATGTGCTTTATTGCATGCTTTTATAGTGCCAACCATCACCACAGTATCTGAGAACCCCATCCAAAACCAATAATACTAGAAAAGTTACTATTACATAAAAACATTGCAATACAAACAGAATCTTACTGAGTTCTCGACTAGAAATATCAAGCATCAGTACTTGATTTAAAGATGTAGTAAACTTAATAATGATGTGCAAGAAACATTTAAGAGAGCCCAGAGTTAGATCATGTGGTTTATTGGTTACAATGTCTGAATCACCTCCAGTCTCACTGGCACACCTTCTCATGCCACCATGAATCACTGACAGAAACACAACCCTGTTAATCAGTCATTCATGGTTTATTGTTTTCTTTCTGGACTCTCCCCATCTGTGTTTGAAGTGTGGAATAGATAGAAACCACAAGAGCATGCTGAACATGAAAGTGGGAATTGCTAGGTTTACATTCATTAATAAAACAACTGAAAACAAATTTGGTGAGTGGACTGGCAAATATGATATATTATGCATACTATCACACCATGTGTATCTTACATTGTTACCACAGAGATAAAACAACTCAAAACCAGTTTTTCAGGAAGACAGATTCTTACAAGCAGGACCAGTAAAAATGCTGGATGATGATGCCTTTAATTCTTTAAAACCTGATATCACAAAATGGGGTCAAACATTGAATTACTTAAGTGCAGTCACTATAAATGCAATCAAATTTGTTTTAGTAGCCCCTTTTTCACCTTTTCCTTATGTGTGACATATACATGACTGGATTCACCTAGACAATTTTCCCAGCATGCTAAACATCACAAACACACTGTTCTCAAAGTTGCAGACTGAAAATAAGAATGATGCCAGAATGAAGACACCTAGACTCTCAACTGATATAAAATAGGCACAAGAGAGTCAAGGGAGTTGCACCCATTTAGCTCAGCTGAGTCTCTGCACCAGAGAATAGAGCAAAGCAATTAGCCTGCTAAAGTCATAACAAGATTTTCTATGTAATTTTTCTGTCATGCCAAAGCTTGAGTATGAGAGGACATATTATCAATATACGTACGGAAACAAAATAATGATTCAGTAGGATCTGAAAAATCTTTGATATCTTCATTAGTAACTGTATCTGAAAATACATTTCTAATTCCAACTTAGCATCTGTTTATTTACCCCTAGTGGTAATTGTTCTTTCAAATCCTCATAGTAATTCTGTATAAACAAAATATAAATTTTTCCCGTTGGCAATTCAAACTTTTGTATTTCCACAGGATTGCACTCCATATGAGAGATTTAATGCTGGAGTCTAACTAGGTTTGTTCTACAGGACAAATAGCTGTGTTCTTGTTTTACACAAAGACAAAGATCTCGATGCTGATAATTTATTCATTCATTTACATGTCTGCCAGAATAAGCCCCCTGCATGACAAATAGCAGCACGACCATATTACAAGGAAAAGCAGGATCATGCAAATGACTGCAGTTGCTTTCAAATCAAGCACACCACTCTCCCCCAAACCTAGAGGTAAAAACTGTTGTTTGACAGAACCAAAACTAAATACAAGGGGATGGACTTGTTATTCACAATCTAGAAAATTTGGCTTCTAAATTAGGAGTGGCTGGTAATTTAATTAGCTAAGGCAAGTGGCTCCAAGTGGCAGAGGATGAAGCTGACAGTGCAAAATGAAAGCTCAGATTTAAGCAATCAGTTGCTGAGATGCTAATGTGAACACAACAGCAGACACAACCAAAGCTACTATTAGACACAGTTTGGTTTAACTACTTTCACAGCGCTCTGTTGCTTTCTACCTGTCATGCTATGACAGCTGAGATCCTCAGAGGTGTTACGAGCCAGCACACTCTCTTTATAAGCTGAAAGGAGTCTTTGGAATTCACTCCTCCTTTGCTCCCCAGGAACACAGCTTTGTTTTCCTTCCTGGCATACTACAACGACTATCATTCCCCACCCAGGCCTTTAACCAAAGGGATGGTTTAAACCCTTGAGGGATCTGAGTGGTGTCCATGGCAAACTGCCATTTAGGCTTGAGTGCCCAGAGCAGAGAATGGGCATCAAAAAGTGCCTTCTTTACTAGTCTAAATAAAAGCATGATCATTAAATATCATCCATAATATTTTTGTCTGAAACCCAGAATTGGAAGGCCATTGTAAAAGGGAGCTGTACTGTAAGGGAACAGGCTAGGGTAGGAGGAGCAAAAAAGAAGGATCCAACAAATAAGGGCTTCAGAAGGGTGAACCAACACATTACAGGGTGACTCTAGACTCATGGGAATGCCTCACTCATCTCAGGACATCAGAAGTTTGACCGGTCTTACAGCCTGCCAAACCCATGCATTGTAAACACCACCCACTTGCTGGAATCATGAAAGCATCCTCCCATGGAGTTTCCTCACGTCTGTTGAGTACCTTTCCCAGCAGGAAGATCATGACCTAAATGAATAAAAGAACTAAACGCACATGGGAAAGGCAAGGCAGAACATGTGCATAAGTGTATGTACTGGAACATGACTAAGACACTGGGGAATCAGGGTCAAACCTTTTCAAGCTACTTGAACTAAACAAGTTCCCCATTAGAAGTGACACCTCTCAGTACAGTTGCTGTTGCCTCTTTATTTGTGTGATTTGCAGGTGAATCACCATCCCCACTTCACAGTTTATATTTCCTGAGCATTACCTCTCTCACTGATGGGCCCATCAGTTATATAGCCTCGTTGCTGGGTTCTAATCTGCTGTTCTCTGAGATGTAGTGCTTTATGGTGTGTATATTACATTTTAATTCAGCAGTACTCCCAGACAAGCAGACCTTCTGCATACTGGTAGGAAGATGAAGCTGGGAGCTAAAAGAAGGCTAGAAAAGTGAGGACGCTTTGGAAAAGCACTACCTATAGCTTACAACAACACAAGTTCTATTTCCCAAACGATTTTTCCCCAACCTCAATCTATCCTGTTCCCTAGTCCCTAAATTTAAAAATCAGCAAAACAAAATGTGGAATGAATGAGGTGGGTGGAGGGCAGTCCCACTCGCCCCACTGCAGGGCTAATACAGAAGCATGACTGACTGCGATCAGAACTGCCTGGAATGAATGAGTATGACTAAGAGTCCCCAGGCAGAAACCCAAAGCCTTGGGGTTTTTCTTTCCCCAACAGCAGAGCTCTAGTAAACCCCAGAGGTGATACAGTCACCTGCCCTGACAACCTTCAAAAAGCGTCTTGATGGCCATCTTGCTGGGGTCATCTGACCCCAGCGGTCTTTCCTGTCCAAGTGCAGGGGGGCAGGACCTGATGATCTGTAAGGTCCCTTCCAGCCCCTAACAACTATGAAATTACGAAACACAATTTTTTATCTCAGGCACAGTGCTCATCCACAATTCCACAGTCGGATTTACCACTATTAAGCCAGTTTTATGCTGCTATAACTCAACTGAAAGTAATGGAGTTAAGGCAGCATAAAAGTGGCATAATGCTGAAGCGAGTCAGTTAATGGATATACATGATCACTTTATTGTTCTAGTACAGCTCCTAAGTTTCAGGACATTCATAGCTACTGAAATTAAGGTCACTTGAAAAGCTGTTAGCAGGACCTTTCCTCTCATAACTCTAGGGGTAAGAGTGACATGTTACATAATCTACTTGAAAGTTATGACAGAGAACTCATTTATCATGCTGGTATCCCCTCTGTCCCACCTCCCAGCAAAGAGTTTAATGAGGTCTGTTTTCCAGCAGGGTTAGAGGGGAAACAATTATCTCTTTTAGTTCTGTGAACACAGAAATCAGTTGAATAGCATGGGGAGGAGTGGGAAGGAGGGGAAGGGAGTATTTTTTTCCCTGGATATTGCTCTGGGCATTAGAAACTAATCAAGTTCAAGAGAAATGTGATATGACTTGGAAAAAAATATGAAAAGAAAATGCACGTCATTTGAATTAAAGCATTCATGAAAATTTCCATCCATTTGCCTGGTCCACCATGACTTTTTTTCCCCTCTATACCCAAGAAACTGCAGTGAAACTGAAACTTTTTATCCACACAAAGGCTTTCTTTCCTGAATTAATTGGGCAGACATAAAGAGTGTTGGGGAGTGGAGAGTCACTCAGCACAAAAAGATTTAAAATGTGCCTCTATTAAGTTAAGACTAGGCATCAACCTCTCAGCTTAATTCTTGTTATGAGACAAATGTAAGAGTCAAGGATTTTTTGGAACGATAATTTTTATTGGATCAACTATATTATTGGGATGAAGTTAAGACACGTTTTTGAATTCAAAGCATTCACTCACATGCACGTATAAAACCTTTCTTGATTACTTTGCAGCTATTACCCTTGGCTATGGTACTTTCTCCTAACCCACCCCTCTCCCACTACAGCATTGCCTTTAGGTGGGATTTCTCCACATCAGGCTTGTCTGTACCATCAATTTGTGGGGATGGACATCTAATTTTTAGCTAACCTGTGCCATAACGATGGACCTAGAGACTGAAGTCCTCTGTTTAGCCACAAAATAGGGTGAGTAACGCTAAGCAATTCCATGCTTATTAGCCAAAGCATCTCAAATCTATTTTGCAAGGGCCATTTCTAGGGAATTGCTATACCTCAATTATTTCCCTTTCTTCAGACACTGGCAGTTTGGGAAACAACTGTAGCAGCGGGGGATGGTGATGTGTGTGGCCACAAGTATACTAACGAGCTAGTTCAAGATAGCCAAAATTGGTGCACTTTGTACCAGACACCAGAAGCAATTTTTCTTACACCTTGTGTGACCGTTTACACATGCACAATCTAAAGATAACATGATTGCAAAATACTACCAAGTCCTTGCATTTTGGCTGCTTACAAATGTTAAAAACAAAACAAAACAGTGCTTTGTTTTAAACTTGGCATGCCCCCATGCTGAGCCCAGCACATGCCCAGAAGAAGCATTGTGTTAGCTGGACCCGGCACACACAGCGTCAGTATAGATTGAGCACTGTAATGGGGTTTTTTTGGTGCTTTTATTGGTGCTTGTATCTAATAGCAGATAAAGCCCTGCTGAAGCACCCAATCTATACAGACACTGCAGAGCCAGGTAAAACTAACATTCTGCTGCTTCCAGTAAAGTGTGTTTTTATTTTGGGTTTTTTTAACGCCTGTAAGCAGCCTTTATGCCCACTTTGCACAGGCATAAACTGATGAACAAGATACAGTGCAATGGAGAATGAAGCCTCTGGATTCTTTTAGCGTTTAAATTTTTTTTCAAATAAGTGTTCTTTTTCATAGCTTACTGTTTGTGTGTATATATTCATACAGCTCAGTGGTTCTCAACCATTTTAGACTTGAGGTACCCCTTGATAGACTCTCAGGTGCACCTCAGAAAATGCCACATCTTTGTTTTCACTCTTTTTTGACTGAAGAAAAATAATAATTTCTCTGTTGTAATGAACGCAGAAACACCACAACTATGGGTCTCTATTTGAAATCTCTGGGTTTATCTTCTAAAACTTGTTTGTAAACTTAACAGTGCTAACAATGTGTGGCACTGAGCAGCACCCTTGAAAGGATCTCAAGGTACCCCACGGTGTGGTGGCACCCTTGCTGAAGATCACCGATATAGATTGCAATTCCATTGGACATTAAGGCTGTGCAAAATTTTGGCAGACATTTTGTTTCAGAGGTGTTTCAGGCTATTTTGGTGCCCAAAATACCAAATCCAAATTGAAACGGATCAGAAACATCTCTGAAATTAAACGAGGTATCCGAAACATTTCAGAAATGTTTTGGAGATATTTTGGAAAATTTTTGAGTTTCAGAGCTGGGCTTGCAGGGAAACAGCTGTATGCTGCTGCCCTGCTGCACGACTCAGCTCCACAGGGAGCAGAGATCCACACCGGTGGTCTCTTTGCCACTGCTGCCTGCCCCCCACTGCCCCAGTGATACAGCGCTGCATGGGGTGGGCAGAGGTAGCAAGGAGACCTCAGCACAGATCTCTGCTCCCTGCAGAGCCAGGTTGCGTGGCAGGCCAGTGCTGGTCCCTGCCCGGTGACCTAGCTCTGCAGGGAGCAGAGATCCAGAGCTGCACAGGGTGGGCAGCAGTGGGGAAGAGATCCCGGCATGGATCTCTGCTCTCTGTGGAGCCAGGTCACACAGCAGGGCAGTGCTGGTCCCTGCCGCACAACCTGGCTTCACAGGGATCAGAGATCCATGGAGGGCAGCAGGCCTCCCACTCCCCCAGACAAGCCACCCATGGCCCCATCCTGCTCCCTGCTGGGGCCCTTCAGCCCTGCCCGACTGGGCTTCAAAACAGATTCAGAGGAGATTCGGCCAAAATGAAACAGAACAGTGATCTGAAACATCAAAATGAATCACTGTCCTCTGAAATAGCCAAATTCAAAACCGAATTGAAACACAGCCATTTCCCACAGCCCTATTTGACACCACTATTACACAGTTCACTCTATGCTGTTCATAGCTGCCTAAAATTTAGCTTATTATCATTTATTATTCTTATTATAGTAGTGCCTAAATGCCAAAAGAAAGCAGGACCCCCATTGCACTAAATTATGAACAAATACAGAGAAACAGATGATCTATTTTAGGGTTTTATACTGCTGCTCATCACCATGTAAAATCTATTGTCATAGAAAAGTCCGTAGCGGATTTTCTGCAGATTCTGACATTTCTACCTTTTGAAGATAAACATTATTCTTTGGTAGGATTTTTAGCTTTATTATTTAATCTCATATTTTGGGGCTGGAAGGAATTTATTGGGGAAACGGGAGGGGTATCAATTTTAGAAGCATCAGTCTTTTGCAAAGAAGAACATCTCAGACTAACAATCAAAATAAGTATTAGATGTCAAGAAAGCAACATAGTATTCCACCATTCACCTGATATAACCACCAACTTGTCCACAGAGGTGCCTGATCCAAAAGGTGTTAGCTATAGTTGTCCCAATGTCTATCTAATATTATTTTCTTCTTCATGGTTTGATCCAGAAACACAGAACATATAAAAGCTGCCCCCTTTTTATGAAGGTTTTTAAAGGTGCACCTGTATTTTAAATGCTAATAGAACATTAAAATGAAGAATACCCCTAAGACCTGTAAGAACACCAAAACTGAAAAACTCCTGAGTGGTTATTACCAGTCAGAACTGAAACAGGGGATGGATTATAAAGAAAAACAACTAGGAAAGAAACCTCTTCCTGGATGTTATGACAAGGCGCTTGGTATATGCCTGTCACTTTAAGAGGAGCGGCCACTCAAAAAACAGCCTGCAGGTGTGGCAGGAGCTGACTGGGGAGTCACCTGACCAGAAGGGGGCTGGGCTTGAGGCATATAAGCCCAGGGCCTGAACCAGTCAGATAGTCTAGCCCCGGGAGCCACAGGGAGAGAAGCTCCTGGTAGCAGGATTCCTGCCTTAATGTCTGAGCGGGGGCGGGTAAGCTCTGGAGGCTGGGGAAGGGACTAAGGGGTGGAGGAGGTCCCTAAGGACCCAGGAGCCCAGGGGGGGCTGTGAGTGGGACCAGCAGGTCTGGGAGCCCAGAGAGGGACTGAGAGGCCTGGAAGGGGCAGAGTGTGTGACTCCAGGCAGGAAGGCTGTGCCCAGGAGTAGCCAACAGAGGTGAAGTGCCTGGGAGGAGTAGGACACACTGGAGGTTAAATGGATATTAGTGAGTGAGGCATGGGGTATGGTGTAGGGATGGATGGAGCCATGCAATTAGCCCTTAAGACAAGATCAGGCTTGGGAAGCCTTGTGGCAGCCTCCCTCATCTAAAAAGCTAGATACACCAAGGCATGGTGGGCAAAAGAAGGGGTGACTGCTCACAGAGAGCAGTGAGAGCAAGGCCGGAGTATACTTCAGGGGAACTACGGCCACCCCTGGAGGGGAACCCTGTTACAGATATCAACTCCTATTCCACAGACACAGATTGTTTTAAAGACTAGTAGCAAGCCATGACCTTGGGAATTCTGTCCATTTAGCCACCTGCATGGGATAGCAATGTTGCATTTTTCAAACACCACATCTCCCCAAAATACATTTTAGGACATAGGGCAGAATCCCTTCTACAAACAGTGTTTCAATAGTAAAACACTGAAGACTAAAATAGCAATCTTTTTTCTTTTTTTACTTGACCCTACTGTAAGGGAGGAGAGCAAATGCCAGGCTGGGAGGGAACCCAGACCGGCACAAGCCGACACCGCCTGCACGTAGTGGCCAGCGAAGAGCGGCGGGAATTTGAACCTTGCAGGAACCCGGAAGTGGGAGGCGCCAGGGCTACCCGGGCCCATTCAAAGGGAGCGCCGGCGCGGGCAGAGGAGGCCGGCATTGGCGGAGCCAGGAGTGACGGGTCCGACGGCGGCAGAGCCGAGAGAGACGGGTCCGGTGGCGGCAGCGGCGGAGCCAAGGTAGACAGGTCCGGCGGCGGCAGCGGCGGCGGAGCCGAGAGAGATGGGTCCAGCGACGGCAGCAGAAGCAGCAGAGCAGAGAGAGCCGGGTCCGGCAGTGGCGGTGGCAGCGGCGGCAGAGCCGAGAGAGCCGGGTCCGGTAGCAGTGGCGGCAGCGGCGGAGCCAAGGTAGACGGGTCCGGCGGCAGCAGTGGCGGCAGAGCCAAGAGAGATGGGTCTGGCAGCGGTGGCGGCAGCGGTGGAGCCGAGGTAGACGGATCCGATGGCGGCGGAGGCGGCCGAGCCGAGAGTGACAGGTCCGGAGGCGTAGGAGCCAAGAGAGCCAGGCCCGAAGGCAGCAGAGCTGCCAGAGACAGGCCGGAGGCAGTGCGATTGGGAGCAGTGGATCCGGGGACGGCGGCACCCGAGGCGACGGAAGCAGACACTGCCAAGGCCAGGAGAGCGGCGGAAGCAACAGCGCCCCAGTGGACCAGGGCCAGCGGATGGAGCGGCTGGACCTTTTGGGGTAGGCGGGACCCTGGGGCAGGGGTCCACACACCAGGCGGGAGGCCTAAGAAGGGCGAAGATGCCAAGGCGCCACGGGGTGCGGCACAGGGCCCGTAGGGAGCAGGGCTGGGATTTTCGTTCCCTTTTCATATGTTTTGGACTTATCGTACCTTATCGTGGGGGGGGGCCTGCGGCCCACCCAAGACACAGGAGGCCTGGGCGAGGGTGTGGGGGTGGAGGAGCCCTCAGGACAACGGTATCCGGGAGCCAAGCCGGGCAGCAACGGAAGTCTCATCCTCGGACGGTACGTGCTGCACCAACTGAACAGCATATAGGATAACAGCAAGTCGTGGCAGGCGAGGCCGGCGCATACGCACGTCTGGGTTGGGGGAGCCCTTATTGTGAGCGGGGAGGCCTTGGTCCCTTCCCCGAGGACTTTGGGCGGGAGGGACTCGGCCTAAGGGGAACCACTTACACCTATGAATTGCTGCACTTGGCTGTTAGACTAACCACCCTCCTCCATCTGACTTCAATACAAGTTCACAGAAACACAGAACTCCTTCAGGATGAAACTCCTAAACACCACATGAGCAAAGTTTTTAAGCACCTGCTTAAATGTAAGCATTTGTGTAAGTCCAACCTTCTCCATCTCCACACTTAAGCTTAATGTTAAGCGTATGCTTATAGGCTTTGCTGACTGAAGGTCTTGATCACATTTTCTTGTGAAAACATCCTACCTGACCTAACTACATGCTTATTTTATACTGCTGTTTCTATGAGAACTTGGGCTGGCTTTATGAAAAGAAAATCGCTAACAAATAGCGTATTATGTACCATAACATCTCTTACATATAATGCATTTAAAGCATTGATCGGGATAAAATACTGGCAGCTGTCATTGAGCTGGTTGTAAAATAAATATATACATATAAGATGAAAGTCACCTAACACTCTGAAATCAGTAGTGAACAAAAGCCCAGCCAAGTCTGAAAGTACACAAGCATTAATTAATAATAGCAGCAGGCTCAGCATTGTACATCTGAATACCTGCTAACTGCCATGTTAGATCCTCTGGTTTCAGTACACATTTCAATTATATATTAGTTCCACCTTTTATTCTAGGTTGTTATCTGGGCTCTGTCACCATGGTAGCACCTCCAAATAAAAGTCAAGATATCCCACCCCCACACACACCCTTCAGCTTCCTTCAACTCTCACCTCTCTCCCGTTCCTTCAGGCAGGATGGACTACATTTTGCTTCATTTAGCTAGTATCATTCCATTTGGATTTCTGTTTTTCTTTAAGCGTGGTATTATTTTGGCTCAAAGAAGTTGGTTTTGCTCTCAGAGGGTGCTGAGGTTTATGGCTTATTTTAATAGCTTCTGGAAGCAAGTTCCAGATACAAGTAAATTTGTATATAAACCATGCATTGTGACATAAAACACACTGGAGTCCATAATATCAAATGAATTGTGATCAGGCCCAGTTTTGCCAGCGTTGTTCCCATCCCCTTTCTTCAACCTCTGTTCTCCTTATCTGCTCTCAGATTACAAGCTCTCTGGAACAAGAGTGCCTGAAAGGGACTTACCAGGTAGGGTACATTTCCACAGATAAACCACATTAATGTCAATGAGCTTGAGAAGGGAGAACCTTTCTGCCCTCACCTTACACCAGTAAACCCCACCCTCACTGGCTCATTGGTAGCAATACTGGACAAGTATCAAGCTGTGGACAGCATCATACTTCATTGTCATCCTCATTTTTAATTTTTTACTTTTCTGTGTCTCTGCACAGCACCATAGGGTGTTAATGGCAATATGCTGTCTGCAAACCAAGGTTTGGGGACCACTGTCTTACACACTTGTGTATCTTACACACTTGCATAAAGCCTGGCCACAGTCACATCCCTGTATTCCCCCAAACCCTGGCATTACTTCCTGCTAGAAGCCCTAAAATCCTAGCCACCCAAAAGAAGGCTGGAAGGTGGAAGTAGGGGTGTGCCATGCTCCACATCTTTCCACAGTGGCCAGTAGAGACAGCCAGTTTTGGAGAAGGATGCATGCATAGTATACCAACTTAAGGTGCTGTAAAAGCCGCTGTGCTCCATCTGCACACCATACTTATGAGGAAATGAAGCCACCACCAATGTGGACAGTTGCCAGCAGTCATGGATACAAATAGTCATGTTGCTGACATGACATTTGGTGTTTCACTGAAAGCTCCAGCTGCTGGCAGAGACTGAATGAGTAAGGTTCTGGCCCTCGTGGTTGCAGAGAAAAGCTTCAGCCTAACCTGAAGGATCAAAAATAAGACAGTCTCAGAACTTTGGAGGACTGGCCCATGATGTCTGAACACCTGGGTTTGGAAACTGACAATAGACTCCCACAGTAATTGAGCAACTAGTCATATTCCTGATTATAATGCTAGGTAAACCGGGGAATTTGTATTTGTTTTCCCACAAACCGTGGCTACCGTGGAACATGGTACAACATAAATGTTTCTGTTCTGAAGGCTTCCATTCTTTACACACAGTAAATTAGCAACTATGGCAACAGTGCCATGCCTTTGAAGAAGAAACTGACCCAGTAAGACAGGCAGGCAAAAACGAGTTGTGCTCAAATCGTGCCAGAGAAGCAGGGAACATTGAAAGGGCCAGACCTTGCCTGGGACATGCCTAAGAACTGATGTAAGAAGAGTACTCTGAGAAGACACCAGAGACAAAACAGTATCATTCTCAGAAGAATCTCGCTCAGGTTACATGGAATCAGGCCCAAGAATAAGCGGGAAGTACAGAGAAGGATGGAATTTGAGATGTGGTGCCTGTAAGGACTGTAAATGTAGCAGATTATGAATGAAACATGAAGTTAGAAAACTGAGTAAAGTACAAAACAAGCTATTTAAAAAAAAACAAACCAAAACCCTTCTGCCCTTATGCATCTTGACAACCATTTTTTCCAGAAATTCATTATCTAAGGTAAATTTCTCATGTAATTAAATCTGAAATGTGACAAGTGAAAAAAACAAGCTCCGGCATATTACTTTTGTCATGTCACTGTATATTAGACTCAAGGTCTTACAACTAAAAATATTGATTTCTGTCTCTATAATGGACCAAAGCAAACCCCTAGATCTGAATACTATTAAACAGAAGCTAGATCCAGACATGAATCTGATGCATCAGGGACATATCCTCTAATATACTCTTCTGGATTACATTGAAAGTATTCGCCTCCACACCTTTTTGCTGAACAAGTGACTCAGCACACTCAGTGTGAATTCACATTAGTCCTTATTCTCTCCTCACCTATCCAGGTGCAGATCAAGAGCAACTCCACTGACATCAAGTAAGTTATGTCAGCACAAAAAGCAGGAAGAGAAATAAGGCCCATTCAATGGAAAATACAATGTCAGGTTTTACAGCTTACACAAAACATTGTACCTTGTTTCAGCCTCATAAAAACATGAGCATTTTATTTCCTTGTTATTGAATTGTACTTGGCATCCTAATAAAAATAAACACATACAAGCAAATGATATAAATGGTATGTGTAAATGGGAACACAAATAGCATTTTAAATTCACGCTAAATTCTCTGTGTTCAGGAAGGGTAAGAAAGGTCTGAAGGAAATCTGAGCTATACAACAGAAAAAGGGACAAAAGAAACACATTGAGAGCAAAACTATTTTATACTCACAAGGCACAGATATCAGCACTAAATCTGACCCTGAGCAGTAGAAAGGGAGCACATTTTGACTGTACCTGGCTAATGAAAACTCCCTCAGCAGAGGTGCATTCTCAAGTGACATACAGCCAGAGACAGCTCTTCTGCTGACTTCCTCATCATGGCCCTTTGCAAACTGAGTGTATTGTTAAGTCAGGCCCTGTAGAAAACTTTCCACCTTCCCATCACTAGTGTGGGTCAGCAAGCTGGGACACAAGTCAACCCCTCTATCATGGTATAGGCCTGCTTTCTTGCCTATGAAGGACTTGCAGCTGCACAGGGGACCATAATGGCCAAGTGAGGAATCCTGTCTTATTTAAGAGGACCCGATAGACCAGGGACCTTAAACATCTTTTAAATCCTTTTCTCCTTGTAGTGGAAAAGGAACAATGAGCAAGGAATGTGATGCAGCTGCTCCATGGTACCAAAGCACTGAAGGAGGCAACTATTGATGATCTGGAGGGTAGTTAGTCAAAGGCTCAGAATCAGCTGCCAATAATTCTAGACAGGGCCTTCAACAATGGCTCTAGCTGTCTTTAGAGAGTTACTGGGAATCTTAGTGATCTCATGCACTCAGACTCTTTGATGTTTATTCATTAGCTGAAATAAATGAGTACAGACTCATACTATATTCCATGAACAGCCTAACACCCACACAAGGACAAGCACAGATATGAAACCTTCAGTGTTGTTCAAGCAGTTCAAGACTCTGCTGACTATATTCCAATCCACAGTCTGCTCACCTTACAACACAATTCTTCATTAGTATTTCTTCAATGATTTGAGAGTGTTATCCATTCTTCTCCCCTCATGGGGGACATGCAAAATAATAGGGAATACTCAGGTTATGTTCCACCAAGAGACAAAAATGAGTGCTTGAAGTTAAGGAAAATATTAAGGTTTGGATCAGCTTATTAAGGGAAATTACAGTTTTACAGACAAATATCCAGTAATAAAAACTGCACCATTTTAAAGCTCCAAATGTTTGTGCTAGAATTAGAATGAAAAAGCCTCTGTGGGCTAGGACATAATGATTTCATTCTTATACATTTTTTAACAGCTACGAAGTTCTCTCTCTTGCAAGATTTGAATACTTTTTCATCACTGGCAATTCTGTTATTATGAATTATATGCTCATTTAGAGCATCATGAAAGATATTTATAATAATAGAATTGCCAGACTGAAACAAACCAGTGGTCCTTCTAGTCCAGTATTCTGCCTCTAAGCAGGGCCAGCCTCAGATATTTCAGGTCTCCATTGCAATACCTTGTACATACTGTTCCATTCATTAATAAGTTCACTGCCCTGAAGGAACTGAACATGTTTTATACAGCAGCATGTTGGAATTCAAAATAATTCCTTTTTTCTGACCAAATTCCATGGCCAGAAATCCCTCACAGAGCCAAAAACTATTATTTGGACTAAACAATAGCATTCAGAGTGCAACACCTAAAGTCTCTAACATATTTTTCATTATTTGGGATGATTTCTAGCAACCAATCATTCACCTTTCCTCCAAACAGTAAAGTATTTAGTCAAAATGCATTTGCAACTCTCAGGAAAAGTATTTTGTTTGGCCATACAACTAACACTTGATTGAATACATTTCTTGCATTGTAAATTTAGCTTAACATTGGACAGATCAGCTATTGACCTTGCAGCTGTGCCAGAAACAATATGGAAATAGAATTGTCTCATTTTCTATTTTCAATAACCACTATAAAGCTATGAAGTCAATCCTAAGTCACCTTCTTAGAATCATAGAAAATGAGGGTTGGAAGGGACCTCAGGAGGTCATCTAGTCCAACTGCCTGCTCAAACAGGACCATTCCCAACTAGATCATCCCAGCCACAGCTTTGTCTAGCTGGGTCTTAAAAACCTCCAAGGATGGGGATGCCACCACCTCTCTAGGTAACCTGTTCCAGTGTTTTACTACCTTCCAAGTGAGAAAATTCTTCCTGATATCTAACCTAAACTTCCCTTGCTGCAACTTGAGACCGTTGCTCCTTGTTCTGTCATCTGCCACCACTGAGAACAGTCTAACTCCCTCCTGTTTTAAACCTCTCTTCAGGTAGTTGAAGGCTGCTATTGAATCCCCCCTCAGTCTTCTCTTCTCTAGACTAAACAAGTCCAGTTCCCTCAGCCTCTCCTCATCAGTCATGTGCCTCAGCCCCCAAACCATTTTTGTTGCCCTCTGCTGGACTCTCTCCAATTTGTCCACATCCTTTGTAGTGGGTGGCCAAAAACTGGACACAGTACTCCAGATGTGGCCGTACCGGTGCTTAAAAGAAGGAAATAATCATTTCCCTTGCCCTGCTGGCAATACTCCTACCAATGCACCTCAGTAAGCCGTCAGCCTTCTTGGCAACAAGGGCACACCATGGTCTCATATTCAGCTTATCGTCCACTGTAACCCCCAGGTCCTTTTCTGCAGAGCTGCTGCCCAGGCAGTCAGCCCCCAGCCTGTCCTGGTGCGTGGGACTGTTCTGTCCTAACTGCAGGACTTTGCACTTGTCCTTGTTGAACCTCATGAGATTCTAATTCATTCTAGTTACTGTAACAGAAAAACTTCACTGATACCAAATATGAGGATGGAGCTCTGTTTCAGCAAAGCATTTTGGCACATCCCTATTTTTAAGAATGAGTTGTCCCTTTGTGGTCTCTGAAACTATTCCATTTCTTAAAACTAAGTACATGCTGTTGAGGGATCAGAGCTTAAACAAGGGAGAAGAATAAATGTCAGCCTGACAAATATTTAAAACAGATGAAGTTAAATAATTAGGGACCTACCAAATTCATGGCAGAAGTAGGCTGTGGGCAGCTCCTTTAATCTTGCAGGTTCTCCTGCACACCCTCTCTGCTGGTTGGCAGAAGGGCCCTGCTACTCACTCACTCCTAATCAGCAGGGAGGTGAAAACCAAGGATTTAAATATGGCACTGTTTTTGCCTCCCAGCCGGTTAGCAACAAGCAGCAGGGCCACCGAGGCTCCTCAGCCAATCAGCAACAGGGATCGGTGCGTGGGAGAACCTGCAAGATTCAAGGAGCTGCCGTACAGCCCACTTCCGCCATGAATTCGGTAGGTCCCTATAAATAATATGCAAGGGTTTTGTATAAGAGGAGGAGAATTTAGATGTTGCTGGCTCTAACTATTCAATAGACTTCTTGGGCTGCTGGTACTAATTGACTTCTTGGGCTAAATTTTCAGTGCTTGTTGTATAAACTACATGTATCTGTGAGAAATCACAGCTGCATATTTTAGTAGTTAAACATCTAGTGCCTTATTGTGTATGCAAACCAGATAATTGTGGCAAAAATACAGGGGAATTTTTTTTGTAGGCATGTATTGTTCTTTGTTTGGAAGCTGATTCTCAGCCCGTCGGGAAATTTGATACTTTCAGTTTTGTGTTCTATACACCGCCCCCCGCCCCCCATATTAAATTCTTCTCGTGCTTTATTTGCATAATAAGACATTTCAGATTTTGGGCCAAGTTCAGTGGCATAAAACAATGTGCTAACTTCAGTCAAGAGGGATTATTTGGGTCTTGTACTACTACCTCTCAAGATGTGACTTACGCTCAAAACAAATATACAAAAATTCTTGGTACTTTAAGGAAGGGACAAAAAGGAGAACAAATGTACTGATTGTTTGGAATGGTTTAATCTGGGATGATTCTGCCTTGATCAGAGGGTTGGACTGGATGAACTCTTAAGACCTCATCCAGCTCTTTATATTATTCTATTCTTTTTAAATATTTTTTTCTTTTCTGAATGAAGAAACCTGGTCCTGTAAAAATTGCAACTGTCCATCTGGGAAACAATAAGTATCAGATGAATTTTTCTTCTCTTTCTGATGAAGAGTGCTGTTCAATCAGGAATTCAGTTAATCTAAAATGGTGTGTATGTCCCATTCTCCAGAGCAGTGTTTCTCAACCTTTTAAGTAGCAAGTACCCCTTAACTTCTGAAAATGTTAATAAGTACCCCAACACTCAATTTTTGGGATTTTATATTTACAGACTAATGTGTGCCATATATTGGAAGAAGGACTGTGTATATAAGGCTGTGATATGACAGATGTCCAATCTGGAGTGAGTAAGGTTGCCACCTTTTATACCAGGGTACGCAACTCAAGTATGTACTTGGGCTAGAGGTGATGTTGGCCAAAGGTAGGAGGGCTGAACGCCAAATTATAACTGGGGAATTTAAAGTGCCACACAATGGAGCTGAGGCTGGGCTCTGGAGCCCAGCGCAGCTGTTTGTAGCCAGCCAGGGCTCTGGGCAGCTGTAGCAGGCAGCAGGCAGACTGCAAAAGGCTGCCCTGGGCTCCGCAGCCCTGGCATCATCTCCATGATGGCAGCGACTGCATGTGCCCCTCAGAGCAGAGAGAGGGCATAGTGTCTGAGGCAGCACAACCCTCCCCTGCTCTCTGCTCTGAGGTGTGCATGCAGTCGCTGGTATGGAATGGATGCCAGGGCTGTGGAGCCCGGTGCAGCTGTCTGAAACCTGCCTTCTGCAGCTGCCCAGAGCCCAGGCTGGTTACAAGTGGGGGCCGGCAGGGACACCAGGCTTTTCCAGGCTGCGCTGCCTCAGGGCCCCCCCACCTTCCACTCCAAGGTGTGCATGCACCCACCAGTACAGAAATGATGCTAGAGCCCAAAGCAGCTCATTGCAGCCAGCCCAGGCTCTGGGTAGCTGCTGTCAGCCACGGAGCCTGAGCTGCTTACAGCAGGGCTTGCAGCCTCCCAGCCACCTGCTGGGAACAGTCCGGGCTCCATGGCTGGCAGCAACTGCCTCCTTGTCTGTCTCTTTCTCTCACCCTCTTTCCCTGTCTCTCTCACCCCTTCCTCCTCTCAAAACTATGGCAAAAATATTGGCACACCCAGCATTGTGTGGCGCTTTAAATTCCCCAGTAATAATTTGGCGTTTAGCCCTCCTAGCTTTGGCCAACATCACCTCTAGCCCAGGTACATACCTGAGTTGTGTAAAAGGTGGCAACCCTACCCACACCAGATCGGACATCTGTAATATCACAGCTGGCTTGGGTACAGGGGGGCCAAGCAGCTGGATGCAAACCCGGTGGTGACAGGGGGAGTGGCAGCACCCCCTTGCTATGGGGGTTTTTGGTGCCCACGTGCCCCCTGCCTGTGTCTCGCGTACCCCCAGGGGTACACATACCATGGCTTGAGAAACTATGCTCCAGAGTGACACCGCCTGTTTTCATAATGGGTGTCCAGAATCCCAAAGCCGTCTAAGAAAACCCCTATGAAGATGTGTTTGCTTTCAACATTTCTTCAATGACAACTTAACCCAACTATCACTGAAGCCACTGGAAAGACTCCCCATGGCTTTAATGGGAGCTGGTTCTGGTCTGGATTACTCCTTCATATCTCTGCTATCCTTGTGAATGCTTACTTGGCATTAACAGCAAAACTTCACTGACCTCCACCTACTACAAACAGCAAATGCTTATTATATACATGCATAATTACTCACATGAGTAAAGTTTTACATGTGCATAAGTGTTTGCAGCATAAGGAACTAAATTATTTACAATTTAATGATCCAAAATTATAAAGTCACCACAATGGCATAGTATGCATAAATCCAGTGGTCAAAGTTACTCTCATTTCTATTTCTATTGCCTTTGGGTCTGCTAACACTGCCAGTATTACTGGGCTAAAAAAGCTAAGTCAAATTTAATTGAGAAACACATTTCTTTTGTGCTTTTATTTATGATTTTAAACTCTGTGGACTTGTCAGGGTATGAGAAATGTTATGTTAACAGAATGTTAACAAAACAGAATTATCCTTTTAAGAAAGAGAGAGTAACTGGAGAACAGAATGTAAAAATAGAACTGGCAGGAAACCAGAAACTGCAAGAAGAGAGGACTTGCAGGAAACTTCACTAATCAGTTACCACACTGGAGACTGCCTCTCATGTACTACAGAGATCACATTGAGGCAACGGGACAGATGTATACAAAAAACTACAACATCACAGGACTCTCTCCAAACAGTAATGCTAGCACACGGGACATCTGTTTTTAGGGGGGTTTGAATTAGTGAAGCAAGAACCCAACAAGCTGCTTTCATTAGGCAGGTTCACTTCCAGCTTAGCTGGAAGACACAGACATTGTAAAGATGTGCAATGAAAGGCACATCACTCAATGTAAAGCTCTAGCAATACAAAACCTGAGTCATATGAGTAGTGCTTATAAATGCTCATAGTCTTACTGAGTTCAGCACAATTCATATGTTGGAGCCTTATTCATGTTAGTAGTGCCTTGTTTGCTCAGGCCTTAACATGCTACTTCATTGCAGGAGGGGCATACTATACCTAGCTTGACTCTATCACTCTGATTAAGCTTAATAACATATTATGTAACCAGGTTTATAGCTAAAGGCATAGCTTGTCTACTGTCTTTTAAAATTAAAAAAGCTACTCATAAGAATAGGAAATCAACCTTTGCCATAGTTATATTCTGAGCAAGTGTAAGTGTTACTCTTTCCATCACTAGACCTAAGCCATGAATGAATGCAAATCTGGCAACAGCTAAATTCCCCTCCCCAGCTGAAGGCCTCTGTGACGCACAGACATAATCACAATACAGCTCTGATGTCTGAGTTGCCCAGACAGGACTTAAGACAGCTTACTCTAGCTACTCTGTGACATTTGCCAGCACTATATGTCCAGTAAATTGTAAATCTCTGGCAATGATTTTGAACTGCTTTTTAATACAAACATAACTAAACATTACACAGAATAACACTAAAACACAGCACTTACCAGTAGCATCATCCTCGGATGTGAGTTAAAATCAAAGAACCATAAAAAATGAGGGTTGGAAGGGACCTCAGAAAGTCATCTAGTCCAGAGGTTCTAGGCCACAAAGGGTTGGCTGCCAGATGATGGCATGAGCCCCTGCAGCTCGGAAAGCTGGGTGGTGGGGCAGTCCTGGGAGGGAGGCAGCTGGCTTCATGTGCCCTGTCCTGCAGTATAAAAAAGGTTGGGAACCACTGAATTGTAGTTCAACCCCTTGCTCAAAGCAGAACCATCCCCAACTAGATCATCCCAGCCAAGGCTTTGTCTACCCAGGTCTTAAAAAACCTCCAAGGATGGAGCTTCCACCACCTCTCTGGGTAACCTGTTCCAGTGCTTTGCTACCCTCCTAGTGAGAAAGTTTTCCTCATATCTAATCTAAACTTCCCTTGCTGCAACTTAAGACCATTGCTCCTTCTTCTGTCATCTGCCATCACAGCAAACAATCTAACTCCATCCTCTTTCAAACCACCCTTCAAATAGTTGAAGGCTGCTGTTAAATCCCCCCTTAGTCTTCTCTGCACACTAAATAAGCCCAGTTACTTCAGCCTCTTCTCTTAAGTCATGTGCCCAAACTCCCTAATCATTTTTATTGTCCTCTGCTGAACTCTCTCCAATTTGTCCACATTCTTTCTGTATTGGGGGTGGGGCCCAAAACTGGACACAGTAATCCAGATGTGGCCTCACCAGTGCTGAATAGAGGGGAAGAACCACTTCGCTTGCTCTGCTGGCAACACTCCTACTAATCCAGTCCAACATGCTGTTAGCCACCTTCTTCACAAGGGCACACTGCTAGCTCATATTCAGTTTATTGTCCATGG
The DNA here is from genome assembly GCF_001723915.1 of Gavialis gangeticus. Classification (NCBI taxonomy): domain Eukaryota; kingdom Metazoa; phylum Chordata; order Crocodylia; family Gavialidae; genus Gavialis; species Gavialis gangeticus. The sequence goes on from NW_017729031.1 coordinate 99,490,630, forward strand.
TAACCCCCAGGTTGTTTTCTGCACAGCTGCTGCCTAGCCAATCAGTTCCCAGCCTGTACTGGTGCTTGGGATTGTTCCATCCTAAGTGCAGGACTTTGCACTTGTCCTTATTGAACCTCATGAGATTTCTTTTGGTTCAAATCTTCCAATTTGTCTAGGTCTCTAAATCCTAGTGCTACCCTTGAACATATCTACTACTCCCTACAGTTTGGTGTTACCTGCAAACTTGCTGAGGGTGCACTCCATCCTATCTTCCAGGTGGTTGATGAAGATATTAAATAAAATCACCCCCAGGACCAACCCCTGGTGCAATCCACTTGATACTGGCTGCCAACTAGACAGAGGGCCATTGATTACTGCCCTTTGAGCCTGATGATCCAGTCAGTTTTCTGTCCATATTACAGTCCATTTATCTAACCCAAATTTTGTTAGTTTGCTTGCAGGGATGTTATGGGAGACCATATCAAAAGCCTTGCTAGAGTCAAGGTATATCATTGTCCACTGCTCTTCCCATATCCACAGAGCCAGTCATCTCATCACAGAAGGCAATCAGGTTGGTCAGGCATGACTTGCCCTTGTAAATCCATGCTGACTGCTTCTAATCACCTTCTCCTCCTCCAAGTACTTAGAAATAGATTCCTTCTGCTCCATGATTTTTCCAGGGACTGAGGTAAGGCTGACTGATCTGTAGTTCCCTGGATCCTCCTTCCCTTCCTTAAAGATAGGCACTATATTTGCCCGTTTCCAAACATTCATTATGAGTTTTCAAAGATAATGGCCAGTGACTCTGTAATCACATCAGCCAACTCACTCAGCACCCTCTGGTACGTCACGTCCAGCCCCATGGACTTGCATACAACCAACTTCTGAATAGTCCATAACCTGTTTTTTTGCCACTTGCAGCTGCTCACCTTTTCCCCAAACTGTGCTGCTAGGTACAGTAGCCGGGGAGCTCACCTGGCCTGTGAAGACTTGGTAAAAAAGGCATTGAGTACTTAAGCCTTTTCTGCATCATGTGTCACTAGGTTGTCTCCCCAATTCAGTAAGGGACCCATGCTTTCTCTGATTTTTCTCTTGCTGACATAGTTGTAGAAATCCTTCTTGTTACCCTTCACTGCAGCTGCAACTCCAAATGTACTTGACCTTCCTGATTTCATCCCTGCATGCCCAAACAATACTCTTATACTCCTCCCTAGACATTGAAGTCCCCCATAAGAACCAGAGCCTGTGATCGGGAACCTTGCACTTGCTGTTTGAAGAAAGCCTCATCCACCACATCCTCCTGGTCTGGTGGTCTATAGCACACACCCACCACAACATCCCCCTTGTTGCTCTCCCTTCTGACCCAAACCCAGAGACTTTCAACAGGCCTGTCTCCAGTTTCATACTGGAGCTCTGAGCAATCATACAACTCTTTTACATAAATCACACCACCTTCTCCTCTTCTACCCTGCTTGTCTTTCCTGAACACTTTATATCCATCCATGACAGTGCTCCAGTCATGCGAGCTAGTCCACCAAGTCAGTTATTCCAGTCACATCATAGTTCTGTGACTGTGCGAGGACTTTCAGTTCTTCCTGCTTGTTTCCCAGGCTCCATGCATTTGTGGACAGACATCTGAGGTAACTACCTGATTCCCCTACTTTCTCAGGAAGAATGAAAAGACCTCCTCTGTTGCCACCTCCTGCTTGTGCTTCCTCCAGGTCACCCACTTCCCCACTTCTCTCAGGGCTTTGGTCTCTATCCCCTGGTGATTCTACTTTAAAGCCTGCCTCACTAGGTTAGTGAGCCAAGCCTGTCTGCAAAGATGCACTTCCCTTTCTTCATCAGATGGATCCTTTCTCTTTCTAGCAATCCTTCTTCTTGTAACAATGTTCGGTAGTTGAAGGAGCCAAAGCCCTGTTGGTGATGCCATCTGCACAGCCATGCATAGCTCTGCAAGATGCATCTGCTCTTGCCTGGGCCCTTCCCCTTGACTGGAAGGATCAAGGAGAATACCACCTAAGCCCATGTCCCCTTCACCCTTGCACCCAGAGCCCTGCAGTCACTTTTGATATGCTCAGTCACCCCTAGCATCAACATCGGTACCCACATGGATGAGCAGTATGGCATGGTAGTCAGAGGGCAGGATGAATCTCAGTAATCCCTCTGTGACATCTCAGATCACAGCTCGGGGCAAGCAACCAACCTCATGAGACAACAGGTCAGAACGGCAGGTGGTTGCCTCTGTCCTGTGCTGGAATGAGTCTCCAACTACCACCACCCACTGTTTCCTTTTGGTGGTGGTGATCTCAATCCTCCCAACCTTGGGGATGCCTGGCCTGGCCTCTTCCACCAACAGAGCATGCTCTTTCTTCTCCTCCTCTGTTGCTAGGATTCCACATCTGTTCTCCAGGCAAACTGCTGCAAATGGAGATGAAGACTTCTGTTTCCTACCAGAGTTCACAAGCTTCTACCTTCCTGGGAGTCCTGGGAGTTGTTTTCCTTCTCTAGTGCTGCCTCTGGCAGTTCTTCTCCCACAGTCTTAGAGGTTTCCTGCAGCACTGAATCAATGAAGTCCTCATAGCGGAAGCACCTTGCCACCTCCTCCTGTAGCTCTCTTGCCTGCTCCCTGAGGGATACCACCAGGAGGTACTACTCACATCTCAGGAACCCCCACCATCACAGGCTAACACTGGAAAGAACCCGTCTCCACAGCACCAAACCAGGACCTGGGTGGAAGTTTCTATGTTGAGCAGTCCTGCCTGGACAGACACTTCACAGGTACAAACAAAGGAGAAGCAAGCAGTGGCTGTGACATTGTGATGTCCTCCAGCCACTTCTCTGGGTCATTTAATCTGCCACTTCTCTCTTCCTCCCACTCTTTTCAAGCAGACCTTCCCTAGTGAGCAGGGAAAAGTCTGCTTTCTCTCACCAAGCTTACAGTGAAGGAATGTGAGAGAGAGTTTTCATGCACACTCCCTAGTGAACACCCCCTCTTTCTGACTCTACTTAAACAAGGGGCTTAAGTATTGGCCTAACTGCTGAGCTTTAGCTACTTGCACTAAATATAGGTAGGTTTGTTACTCTTAATTAAGAAAGTTTACATTAAAATCTCTCCCTATCAAAGAGGGGGCAGCAAACTGACTTTTGAACTGCCTTCAAACTGCCCTGTTTGCTGCCCCTGTTCACTTGCTCCTCTATCACTCAGGGAGTCTCCTTTTACACCCTCCTGGGCCTAGAATGTCTCGCCCACTTAGGGATTTTGTCAGACCCAGGCAGCAATCACCCAGCTAGCCACACTTCCAGCTGTTCAGAGCACATGCCCAAACTCACAGCCCACAAAACAAACACTCACCAATCCAAATACACAGGCAGCACTGGCCCACTTACCTTTGGATCTGGTGCCTCATCTTGGCTCCTCTTCTTCTTCCCCTTCATCCTTTTGCTCCCAGAGAACTGCTTGCAAGCTTCCCTGTTTGCTGCCCCTGTTCACAGTTGTGACACATACATTGCTATCCCCAGTTTTACACACGGAGAAATTATGGCACACACATTAACTGATTTGTTGGAATGGGGCTCCTAACTTCTGTACCATTGTCCTACCAGATAGGCCACACTGCTGTCATGTGTAGAGATAATGCACCTTCCATTACAATATGCCCATTAATACACACAATGGGCTTGATCCAAAGCCCATCCTAGACAGCAATGGGAGTCTTTCCATTCATTTAGAAGGTTGTAGATTAACTCTTCTATTATGGTACTGAAAAGTCATCTTGGCAAAGCAACATTGCAAACTTCCAAGACACCATTCATTTTTGGCTCTCTCCACTATTTCTATGACTCACTATATGAGTCAGTTAAAATTGTTAAAAGGAACCTCTCACCAGCTCTTGACTGGAAAGTTATTT
>NW_017729031.1:99494591-99497685 GCF_001723915.1 Gavialis gangeticus
CTTTGTTGTTACAGACATATGCTGCCTTCCTAACTTGCATCAAGTACTAGCTCATGTGTTGACTAGCTCATTGCTTCAGGCCAGGTGTTTCAAATATACAGTTGTCACTGGATCCAGTCCATAGAGCTGCTGCATTCAGCTTGCTATGCTACTCAAAGGCAACTGGAATTTGGATGGTGTAGCCAGGGAAGTGGCCTACCACATAATCTGGGGTAAGTGGGCCCTAGTGGACATGGTGATTGGCAGCAGGAGGACAAGTGAGGGCTGATACAACCCCAGTAGCCCTGTGGCTTCTTGGCTCATCATCACCGCAAACTCATTTGCTTTCCCCACCTCCTCTGCCACTGACTCCACCACCACCTTGGAGTCAGAGCCACGGTGTGCCCCAGGGCACAGCTGGAGGAGCCATGTGCCCTGGTCAGAGCTGTAGCCACTACATGCCCTGGGCTGCAGCCAGAGACAGTGCCAGATCCACTGCTGCTGTTGTGTGCCCCAGGTCGGAACTACCTTATGCCCTGGCCTGGATCCAGCCTACAGTGGGCCCTGTGGTCCGGATCTGGCCTGGGGCATGAAGTGAGTTTGACAACCTGCTTCAGCAAAAAAGTCAGCACAACCATAAGCAACAGTAGCAGAATCGGGGTCTAAAATAATACATACAATAGCATATCAGTAGTTTAACTAAATGTGGGGCACCAGCCCCAGGTACCAGCTTAGAGTGGATGCAACACTGAGGGCTGCCTGGCCACTGTCACTGCCTAACACACAAAAACTACTTGTTACACCTCTGTCATATGTTACCAACAAATGAGTAAAGTCAGCCATGACACAGTTTCAAGGACATTGCTTTAAGTTTGAATGAATTTGTACTGCAGACCACATACAAACATTGCACATAAACTGGTATAAATTATTAGAAACCAGTCTAAACCTGTAACCCAACAGAATTTTAGTGCACATAGACTGTTTTAAAAATGGCAGAACCGGTCCAAGATGGAACTGGATCAATGTAGTATCAGACTTAAATGATTTAGGTTAGACCTGTCTATTGAACTTCTGTACCAGATCCCCTCCTGACTCAAGTTAGGACACTGCCCACTGCCATCCCAGACTTCTTTGTGGGCCCCCGCAAACCATCCCCCCCATCGCAGGTGGTGCACAGGAACTCAGCCCACTCTGTCCCCAGCCCCACGTTCTACCTCCAGCCAGCTGTCAGCAGCACCCACAGGTGGGTGGGAAAGGGGGATCCTGGTATCCGTGTTCCTCCATGACAGAGCAGTGAGGGGAGGAGTGAGCAGTCCCCACTCCCCTCGCTGCTCTGTCATGCAGACACAGATGCAGCTGCAGCCAGGCAGAGGGGATGGGGGAATATTGGCATCTGTGTTTGGGGGGAGGATAGGGCCAGGCATCAGGGGTCTTTGTCCTCCCCACCCCCTGCAGATGCTCTGGCTGCTGCTGACAGCTGGCATGAGCCAAGTCAGCACAACTGGAAGGCGCCTTCTCCTTTCTACTCCCACCCCACTGCCAGTCAGTCAGTAGCAGGAGGCAGGGCTGGGGCAAGGGGCTATGCTGGGCAGTTAGGGTGGCCAGCTACTAGATGCACTCAGCATTCTCTGGCAGCCTGCTGGGAGGCCTGTGGGATGGCCCCAAGCCTGATGGCTTTGGTCAGTGCAGACACCTGCATCCCCCCTCCCACCAAAGGGTGAACTTGTGTTCAGTTCTCTCCTGAACTAACCTAGTCCACTTACAGAAAGCCACTTAAGTTAGTTCGAATCTATCCCAGGCTTTTTAAATGTCTGTACCTAGCCACAGTGTGTTCTAACCTTTTTTATTTTCATGAATACAAGCTCACAAGTGTATAGTCTGAATAGGCAGGCCTTAGAGTTAACAGCCACCACCATTTCACAATATTCACTGCCATAAACATGAAATGGTGACACAGCAAAGGCTAAATATGTTTACATATATTTTTGCCTTTAAACAGTTTCTCTTTTCAAATACAGTCTTATTGTGCCTAGTACTCATTTTCTGATATGATTACATGTTAATTATTTTTTAAGAAAAGGGAATACTTACAGAAGCATCCCAGACCTGAGAAGAAACCCACTCCTCCAATACTCACTATAAAATAAATATTCCCCCTGGAAAAATAGTCAAATCACAGCTCTTTTGTTAATGACAGCCTTTATAGTTCAGCAATCAGCATACAAACTGTATGCTCTGAAGGTTTCTATGGTTACTTTTATGAATTGTCATTGGAAATTGCCCTTTAAAATCCTAAGTGATTTAGTCTCTGGGTACTGATGAGATGACTTTATCCTTTGTGTGAAACCAGGAGCATTGCAATCATGTGATGTATTAGAGCTAGAATTCCCTCTCCACTACACACACGCATGTTGTTAAAACATGACGGGCATGGCAATATACCTTCCCTGTCAAGACACTTTAAATATAATTATACTCCCCGGTCTAACACAGCTGGGATTTAGAGACCTCCCTAATCTGTTTGCAAAGCTCACTTGTTTTCTGAATTTTTCTGAGAGGGAGAGGTAAAACAAGGGAGCGTTCTGTTACATAATCATATTAGTTTCTGGAGAAGAAAGGTGAGTAGGCCTTAGGGAACCCTGTTTTAATATTATAGATATATTTTATACAAACAGCTGATCTGTAGAATATAGACATAAACCAGTGTACTATAATATGAAATATAATAAAAATTCAGATCTTGAAACAGCATTTAATTATTTTTACTCAGTGCTTAGTATAGTGTAACTCAAGTTGTATAAACCTGCAAGAGCAGTTATTTTCCAAAAACTTTATCACAATGGGGATGCTTCTCCAACCCTGTTAATTTGGCCAACATGCAAGGAATGGATGGGCACTAGGAACAGAACTGTCATTGTCAAGTTGTTCAGAAATAAATGCTGTCTCTGGAATCACAATTACTGAGGAGCTATTGGGTGCCCGCATTGTCCTACAGCATGATTCATTTACACCATGCAAGGGGCCACTTGCCCCCCCAAACACACACACTGAGGGGCTGGGGCCTGAGGGCAGGGAGCAGAGGGTCAGGAGTGAGGGGCGCTGGGTCAGGATG
>NW_017729031.1:99502685-99504176 GCF_001723915.1 Gavialis gangeticus
ACCATGCAAGGGGCCACTTGCCCCCCCAAACACACACACTGAGGGGCTGGGGCCTGAGGGCAGGGAGCAGAGGGTCAGGAGTGAGGGGCGCTGGGTCAGGATGGGCCATTGATGTTTATAAATGGGTCCTGGTACAAAAAAGGTTGAGAACTACTGCTTTAGTTATCTCTGCCCCTTCTGTAATTTTTGCTAGCCTCTAGTTTAATTGCATGATGATAAAGGTTTACCATTTTCCATCTCCATGATATTTTTTTGTGTTTGATTGTGTTCTTATCTTCCACTTTATTTTTTGCCTAACCTGCTCCATCTCTAAAGCAGTACTGAACTCTTTGCCACCGAGGCTTCTGTATGTTTCCAAAAGAAGGGATTTTTATGAATAGGACCATTGCTACAATTCACTGATTTATTCCTAAGAAATCTAAAAGCACAAACTGGGCACATCTACATGTGCAATTAATGAGGCAGAGTAAACTCCAGCACAGTTCATGCTGGAATTCATTGCTCCCAGGTGCCACATTTGCATTTGCACCCAGGACTGCAACATGTTGATCTGAGGCAGAGCAGCCCCAGCTGTCAGGGAGCCCCAGGGGTCAACCTGCCAGCCAGGGGCTGATCGACGCAGCTTGATTTGCTGCAAGGGGGCTGGCTGGGGCTTGAGGGTGCTTTACTGTGAGGCTAGCTGGTAGCACTGAAGTACCCTTGTGCCCTAGCCAGCACCATCAGCATATATGGCAGAGTAAATAACTCCACCACAGAATAGTATCTGAGTCTGGCAGTACTATCTTATGGTGGAGTTAATTAATTTATTTTGTCCTAATAGCAACACATGTGTAGACAGTGACATTTTACTGTGGAGCTAGATAGTCAACCCCACAGTAAATGTCTCTTGTAGATGCATCCACTGAAAGCAAAAGAAAGACCATGGGTATATGCAGACATTCACCATACCCAATCTACAATCACAAGGCTTACTTTAAACTACACGTTTGCTGGTGCTGGGAGCTGCTCCCAAAACCTGATCTAAATAAGCTGGGGTAGGGGAAGGGGAAGGCAGGATGTGTGCAGATGTTCATTAGGTCAGGCTCACATATTCCCAGTCTAATCTAGTTCACCTCTACAGGTGAACTAAATTAGATTGAGCCAGCATTTTTTGCCCAGTCTAACCTCCCTGAACATTTGTGCAGATGAGCATTTAGATTGACCTAACCAGAGCTAAGTTGATCTAAATGTAACACTTGTATGTACCCCATGCAGTACTATAACAAGTACCCCCTTCCCAGCCCAGTCCCCTTCCGGAACAAGCCTGGTGTCACCCTGGCCCCAGCCTGCATCGACAGCCCACCCCACCCTGTGCACAGATCTGGGGGTACATGCCCCCCAAGCCCTCCTGGGGTGCGTACAGCTGTGGGAGCTGCCTCCCCATGCCCTCCAGACTAGCCACTCATGGCTCCATCCTGTGCCCTGCCTGGCTCTGCAGCGCCTGCCCCTGCC
>NW_017729031.1:99509176-99532282 GCF_001723915.1 Gavialis gangeticus
CTCATGGCTCCATCCTGTGCCCTGCCTGGCTCTGCATCGCCTTCCCCTGCCCCAGCCCCACTCTCTCCCTCCCTCACCATGCAGGCCTCGATCTGCTCCTCGCTCTTCCCTCACAACAGACTTACCAGCCAGACCCAGCTCCTCTCCATGCTACTGGGCTGCACTCTTGGCCAGTTGCATGCTATGCTGCAGCTGTGTGCAGGCACAGTGCATTTATCGGTGGCATTATCAGCCACATCAGCCTAACAAAGCTGATTCCCGATACAATCAATTTTCCTTATATCGATGCTGATCCAATATGGGACCAATGTATCAGTGCACCTCTAGAAAGTACATTCTAGAAAGTTTATAAAGGCAACCATTTTCACTGTATGCAGAGCTCTTAGGTCTCACAATGTCACAGCTGGTCTCTATGAGATGGACAGGTTGTGTGAGGTGATAACTGTACTGTGCATTTCTTGCTGGTTTGTCAATACAGTGAGTTCTTTTGGTCATCTTGGAAAAGACTATGCAAGTGCTTTTCCAGATGGAAAAAGGGTTCATACAGCAGTGCCTTTTTAACCAGGAGAGATCAAAAACCCATCCAGGCGATAGGAGTTAAAGAGAGAGAATAAAAAATAGCTTTAAATCAAAGAAGTCAGTAACTGACAACCCCATCTCAAATGTCTGAAAGGAACCTATATAAAAGACACAAGCAGTTATCTATATAAGCCTACATAAATTCTTGTTTATGGCCCACATTATGAGTGACACAGATTTGTTTTTACATGGTTTATTTAACTTAACTTGAATATAGTATATGCCAACAGACATGGACCATGGTCAGTCTTACAAATCCAAATATCTTCTAACTTGAAGGAGAGCTGGTGAAAAGTTGGATAAAGTCCTGAGTCCAAATGTGGTTTAGTTCCAAAACCCAGAGGGCTGTTTTCTGATTCCTGATGGCATGCAACAAAATCTCAAAGAAACCATTGTTCCTGGGGCAGGAAGGGTGTACACCTTGCAAACTTTCTATACGTACAACTCCAAACCCAAGATCAAACCCTAGCCCTCAGTTGAGCTGATACTCGCACACTAAATCATAGCCCGAGCTGAATCTATTTCTCAGCCCTAGCCTCCCAGACGATTGCCGGGTGCCAGTGCTGCAATGTAATCTAAAGAGACACTACTGTACAGTATTAATGACATGTTAATCACCTTTTCACCTTACTACGAATGTGCAGTCACACTGGCCTAGTTGTACTGTTGTAGCAGGCATGCTGCCCCCTGGATTAGTAGATAATACAAAGCACCATCTTGAGATCTCAGTTCTGTGCATGGAACTTTACTGAAAGGGGAAGCAAAAACAATTTAATGAGATACAGCCAATATTTCTGGATATGCATGATTAATGTATGCATAATAATCAACCCAAACAAAGCCTGCAAACCAACCTATAAAAGCAAAAGCTTGTTATAAGCACTGAACAAATATGCAACCATTGCAGCCCTACTGCCATCACCACCCCTCCTCAACTTTTTTGAGGGAGCAAATTTCATGTGCAAAGTCTGCAAAGTAAACTCATGCGAGTAACTGTGCAAGGCAGAGGAGAGTAGCTGGAGATATAGGTACTTAGAATTCAAACCACTCTTTGTTCAGAAATGAAAAAAGTAGCAGGTGCAGATTTTACAGAGGTAAATTACAATGACAAAGGAAGCACTGTTTTTTTGCAGCAATCACCCATAATCTCTATGCACATCTGGGTAACCTTGAGCAAATTATTTTCCCCTCTGTGCCTCAGTCTCCCCATCTGGATGCTGGGGGAAAGGGCCTTTTATTTATATTTTTTAAAAGAATGCTTTTGAGTTGCTATGATGAAAAGTACAACCTAAACGTTAGGGATTATCATCATTTCCCGAACATTCTTCCTTCCTACAAAAATCAATCAATTCAGTGGATACACGAATAAAAAGGGCAGTCAAACTCTCACACTACAATTTCCTTTTCTTTGTAATGCATATTCTGACACCGTATATATATGTTTAGGAACAATAATTCCATAAATTACAGACAGACCATAGGTCTCCTTAATAAGAGTGCTGGTCCATCTAAAACAGTCCAGGTCCACTTAAAATTGGCAGATGCTCACTCAGGAGGTAACAAAGTGAATGAGCTCTCAAAAAGCTTACAATTATAATAATTGAGGTCACATGATGTACTTACATGCTCTGCTAAAGAAACAGATGGTATTAGATTAGCATTTAAATAAGTCCAAGGAGGTCTCAGTGAAAGATTTAGCATAAGTACTTCAATGACCAGAGAATGTGATTACTCAAACAAATACTAGTTAAGTCTCTGCTAAGTGGTCTCTTCAGCCCAGCCAGGAATACAGGATTCTCCTCAGCACCAAAATCTTCCCTGCTAACCAAAGGAACTGATTTACTCACTTTCAACAAGAAAAGAAACACTGAGAAGGAGAAACACCATTGGACAAGTTAGCACTATAACTACACTAACTGTCATATTAGTTTATTCAGAGTAATGCCAGTCTGTTGTTGTTATGGGTAGTGAAGGCACTATATATTAGAATGGACAATCTGAAGAATCTGGAGCATTATATCCTCAGTGAAACTCAGGGGAAAGGGTTCGGAGTGAGGATATACTTGCACAGAGCCAGCCTTAAGGGTGTGTGATATGGATGACCACCCAGATCCCCATGGCCACACAAAACATCCCTCTGCCCACCCCACCCTGGCTGATCCCTGCCCCAGGCAGGAGGAGCTGTGCCCAACCCAACCCAACCCAACCCAGCATGAGCTTGCTGAGCCCAGCAACCACCCCCATCCCTATGGGGGGCACTCATGCACCCCCAGCTCAGCCATGTGGGGCAGCACTTCTGCTCCCCCATTGACTCAAGGTCTCCTAGCCATGCCACCTCCTGATTGACTCCCAACTTTCCACTTCTCCCTCACACAAACTTTCTCATCCTGGCCACTGGCTCCACTTTGCTCCCTCCTCCGATCTCAGCCTGCCCCATGCCCCCAGACCATGGAGAAGGTAAGTGCCCTGCTCTGCTCCAGTCCCCACTGAACCACTCTTTGCCTAAGCAGCCCCAGCCCCACGCCGGGCTCAGGTGGTAGCTGGACATGTCCCTGCCCCATCATGGGAGCCCACCAGGGAGCGATACAGGGCAGGGGTGGTGCTGTCTACCTACAGCTTGGGAGCTGGTGTCCCTGAGTCACTGGTGTTCCTGAGGCCACTGCTCATGAGGAGCCAGGGCAGGTAGTGCAGGTGGGGTGGCACCTGCTCGGGTCCTACACCCTGCCTGCCCACCTCTACCTGCACCAGCACCACTGTGGTGTGGGGTGGGGCTTCACGGGGGGCGCCAAAATACAAGTCTGCCCAGGACACCATTTTCCCTAAAGTCGGCTCTACACTTACATGTATCATTCAGTGGAATTTTCCCCATACATCCTCAACGAACAAGCTGCAGGCCCATCCTTAAATCCTCAAAGATCATCATGGAGTCCCACTATTTTGTACTGAATGGGCACATCTACATGTTTATTAATTCACTGTAGCTACTGTGCATTAAGTTCAGTACTTGTATAACTAAGTACTAAACCAAGGTACAGTAACTGGCACTACTGCGCAGTAGCACTAGCGCACAGCTTTTTAGTGACACTAATTGTGCAGTAGCCTAATACTACTGTGCAGTAGCACATACATTTTTTGCCATGATATGCTACTGTGCAGTAGTATTAAGTTACTGTGCAGTTAGTGTCTTGTGTAGATACACCCACTGTGGCACTCAATTGATTATCATCTCTGCTGCTGCCCTGCCAAAAACACCCATCCCTCAAGTAACAGGGTCCTTTATTACTCTCTGAAGAAAAGATGTGCAGCCCCATGCTGCATCATTTTTCCAGGTAATTCACATATAGCTGACAGGAGCAAGCAGAAAATGCTGCATTACACCCATCTGACTAAGAGCAAAATATGAATTTGGCATATTCCAATAATGCTTTCACTCTGGCCCTGTCAGGGTAAGGGGCTGTGATAAGCTTATACCTGTTAACTTTGATCATTTTCTGGTCTGACCTTTGCAGCATGGATGCTCACAATGCATTTTCTCATCAGCTCTAGCAGGAAAACGAAGGTGTAACTATAAAAATATTTGTTTAATAAATCACTGTCTTAGTAAGATCTTTATTCACATAGACTTCAATGAGAGCTCTGTTAAGCCCACAGAACACTATGGTTGTCCTTGGGCAATACTCATTTACAAATACTGCCCTGCCTCCTCCTCCTGTTGATTTTTCTGTTCCATTTTAATTGACAAGAATATGGTGAATTGCTTCATTTGACAGGCAAGAGAAATCCTTTTTGCTGATTTCACTTACATCGTCTTATGCACCCCAGAGAACAATAGAAGAGATTGTATTTACCCATACGGACAAGTAGGTTAAAGGTTTTCCTAAACACAGATTTAAAAAAAAATGATTGAGAGGGTTGGAAAAACAGGACACTTAAAAATAAAAAACCTTCAGACTCTGCACTTGTTTCAGAGTTACAACAATATCTCCATGGTTACCCTCCATTTTCCTGCACCTGCATATGATTTTTCTTACTTTTTTTCTTCTTTTTCTTAAAGATCAAGGGCCTGGAAAATGTACAAGAAACCACAGAGACTCAGCCTAGGGAAAAAAGAATCTCTCACTCCATTACTTTTCCTAGACTAACTTGACTCTGTCTCTCACATTCTGGCATATGAACACTGGGAACTATTTTACATTTTGTTCTCTTAGCAGATGAGACAACTAATAAATCCCAGAGTGAAGAGGTACCCAGGAGGTTATAATTTCTGTATAATTACAGCCAATACTTCCTGCATTAGCACTAACTCCTCTGCCCTTCAAGACATTCTATGCAAATAATGGGAAGCGGGGGGATAGCCAGGAAAAAATATATTTAATGCAATCATCGACTATAGCATAAATAGACTATATTATTAAGATCTCTTCCGTGTTTACTATCTGAACAAGCATGCTTTGTACCCAAAAGCTCATCGAAATTGCTCCCAATCATGCAGCTAGTTAGATAACCACCCACAAAAATCCTTGCCTAGTATACACAGTTCATTTAAAAAACAAAACCAAAAAAGATTAATTTGTGTGATCTTGTCAGACATTTCAGATAGGACAGATCACTAAGAGATGCTCAGATGAGCTCATTTGGGCAATGCCGATTTACCCCAGCTAAGGATTTGGCCCCAGGGAATGCACAGACTTACACATAGCGTGCTGTTCAGACTTGCTCCCTAGAAGCTAACTTTCAAGGCACAAAAGTAATTTTTGTTTCAAAGCAATGCTGTAGAATCAAAGGGCCTTCTCTGAGAATCGAGGCCTGATACACTAGGACTGGCACACTCCCTGCTACCTACCAACTCACCCCACCAATGTTCACCATTAAAATCAGCCTAAAAGGACCTAAGTTCTTACATCTCATTATAAAATCAAAAATCTGCCTTTCCAAAAGAGGGGGAAGGCACCAAGGAGAGATGGCAACCAGGAATACAGCTGTGAAGAGCACTGAACATAATGATGACAAAGCTCCCTCACCACACTGCCACTCACTTCTGTGATACCACAGCTTCACCTAAGGAGTTTAGTCCAGTGGAAAGTGAGAGCAAGCCATTAAAGTCAGACACATGTGGAGCCTTCCTGAGCCTTTAGTTTTTCACATTTATCAATCTGAAATAGACCATGGTTCCTCAAGTCAGGGGCCCTATCTTCCAGTGTGGTTATACTGGCACACCTATGGCAGCACACATATAATTATGAATAACAGCCACCTCTATGACAAACCACTCTCCCCCACCTTTTAAATAATTTATGTGAACTTCCCTGGCTCCTGCCCCAGTGGAGTCAAGGACCTCCTGAAGAACTATGACAGGCCAAGAGAGATCTCTCCCAGCTCAGAGGAAGAGTAAAGTTGATCAAAGTGGCCTTAGGCTGTCCCTTTCACTAGTCTGTGGCATAAGAGGCATATCAGTGCTGTGGGTGTATCTGCATAGCTCAGCACCATGCAGTACATAGGCACCTGTAAAATAAAGCAGTGCCCAGAGCTGCTCTAATTTATAGTGGGGGATGTTCCTGACACCATAGCAGCCCATTATTTGGGTAGTAGGAAGGTAGCCTCAACTCTTCACGAGTAAAGCCTTGATCGGTGTGCTTCACTGTGGGGAAGGGACAACAGAAAATCTGACCCTCTTATTTTTTACCATACTTCAGAGATGTTATTCAGTGTAATCTGCAAAAATTAAAGGTTTTTTTGTTGTTTGTTCATTCTTCTTTTTATCATTTTTGACACAGGGACCTAAGCTGTCTGAATGAAAGTAGCCTGACTTTAGAAGTGCCGAGCACTCACAGGTCCCATTAAAATTAGTGATACTGCTTGGTAGAGCTCCTAAAACAGGGGCTTTGATCTAGCTACTTGTAGTCTACCCAAAATGGTGATTCCCCCAAACCCCTCCCTAATCCTGGGTGTCTGAATTTACTAGGCACCTGCATTTCTGCTTCTACACATGTCCAGAACTGTGGTCCAGAAACTAGACAGGGCAACCTGAAAGGTATGCTTACACTGCTATGAGGGTCAAATACAAGGGCTGCTCTCAACCGACCTGAGCAAAGTGTGTGCACCTCCTCATCTTACCTTGAGGCTCACACCAAAGGCCGCCATACTGTACTTCCTGTTCCTCAAGCAGAGCCCTTCTAGGAATCACCCTGACTCTCCTTCCATGTTTGATTCTATCCAGAGGCAAGAGAGACAGAAGTGGGGGGCAGAAGAGTTGTGGGACTGCTGCTGAACGACTGTGCTCCAGCTCTGCACACATTATACTTATGGCATGATTTACACATTAATCGCACCATACATAGTAACAGTGCCACATATTCAGCTAGTTTATGGCATCATAAAGTGGCAAAGACAACCACAAAGATATTTCATATTTTTGTGGCTAGTTTGTATGGTGTCCCCATCTCCAACTGATACCATCAATTGTCAGCATCAGCATCATGGCAAGGGTTAGCGCAGGGGACAGTGATTGTTGGGATCAGGGATCAGATCCCATCCTGCCACTAAATATGTGACAGGGGTCTGGGTGACTTCCAAATTCACTGTTGGGAAAGACAGGCTGGGAGGGGCAACTGGAAATTCAGATCCTGAATTCATTAGTGTGTCTGGGCCTGGCTGGACAGCTCTTGTGGTTGTGTGCAGGGGTTTACAGTACAGATGGTCAGTAAAGCAAGGGCATGAAAACTAAGTGACAGAGTGGATACCTAGGGCCTGGTCCCTGAAATCTTTATACGTTTTCCATTAAATAATGACTGGATAGAGATAATCCTGGAAGCAGGGACCAGAACTTCGGTTTCCTCCTATGCCAACTGAGTGCCCTAGCCACTAAGCTACAGAGTTGGCCTGTGGTGTCATAACTTCTTTTTCTGCTGCACCATGGCCCAGCTTCAACAGCAGAGTATTGCCTCCATCCTCACCTACTTTAACCTACAGCCTAATTGTTAGACTAATGTCCTGGAAAGCAGGAGAAGTACAGTTATACACACTCTGGATGAGGATGAGAAGGGAATTTAACCAGGTCTCCCACTTCCAGGGCAAACAGACCAAACACTATTCTATTAAAGGGTATCCAGTTATTAGAATCCCACTTAAATGAATCAGCTGAATATTAGAATCCAAACCCCAAAACCAAACACCAAAAGTTTTGTATTATATGCACTTTCCAACACCTATTACTATCTCACTTTATAGAAGTTATGTATAACAATGGAAATCTTAAACCATAATCTAGGTGTGTAGAATGCAATGAACAGCAAAAACTCACCACAGACTCTTACCAAGAGTTCACCTGGGTTTTTTTCTGTACAGTGGGCATGTCTACATGTGCATTTACTGCGCAGTAACTAACATGTCTAGATGCCAATGTAAAAGCCACTTACTGCACAGGAACTTACTGTGCAGCAAGTGGCTTTTACGCTGGCCTCTAGACATGTAGGCATTACTGTGTAGAAATGATGTGTGTGCTCTGACTTGGGAGTAAAGTTACTCCGGAGTTGGAGCGCACACAGTGTTACAGTGCAGTAAGGCATCTGCATGTGCCTTACTGCGCAGCAATTAAATGGGCATAAGTTTGCTACCTGCATCATGCAGGTAGCAAACCTTTGCCCAACTCAGCGTAAGTTGCCATAGTTACTGCACAGCATGGGCGTGCATGCGTAGACACATACCTCTACCATGCAGTAATTTTCAGTTACTGTTCAGTAACCTAAGGTACCGTGAAGTACCTGTGCACATGTAGACACACCTTTTATTCACTTTAATTTGCTGCTGCTCATTAGAATTGCCAGTTACTACAATCAAAATTACTCTGCCTAATTAAATTCTAATAAGCAGTGGTTACAGAAGATAAATAGGCAGGCAGATTTTTTCCAAGATGACGTTTAGATGTACATGCTTAGGAGTAGGTTCTGAGCCCTACATCTTGCATGGATGGAGGTACCATCTCTTTTACCCATGTGTAACATACCCAAGCTCCAGAAATGGAGGTGTTTAGCTGCCCCCATGCAATGTAGGAGCTTAGGCCTCTAACTTGAGTTTTGAATCCCAGTCCCGGAACCAGGGACCTAAAATTTAGGTATGCAGAATAAGTCTTTTATTGAATCTGGTCTTTGGGTCTTTAAGTTTCACTCTCTAAAGCCATTAAGCAGTTAAAGACCGTCTCTAATGCAACAAAAATAAGGGAACAGGAAAAACTAATAGAAAAATTTCCATGTAAGGAACGAATTTGAGCCTGAAACTAAACAAAAGTAATATTTTTCTCCATTACACACTTTGTGTTTTAATTGTAGCCTCTTCGTTGTACTCACAGCCATTATTTTAAAGTTGGTAGGTATTACACTCCCAGATAATTTGACTTTCTTTAGAAGAATGCCCCAGGAAGTGTAGTTGAAAAGACAACAGACCCACTACTATACGGTGTTTGTTTTTGCTAACCTACAATACCAGCACTGATTTAAAAATGTACTGAGCCATTTGGTTGCTATGTTACAGATGTTGCTTTGTACTTTTCGCAGTATATTTCTGAAGATTATGAGGTAAATGCTCAGCTAGTGTAAACTATTGATATCAGTGGAACAAAGCCAATTGATGCCAGTTGAACATCTGGGCCCTCCAGGAAAATACATATGGATTTGTTGATTTAAAAAATGGATGCCTACAAAAAAAAAGACACAACTGCATTTAAAGAGTCTGTCTTTTCTGGATCGAATTCTGTTGTAAGCGTGTACTGCCTCTGCAAAGACTTGCATGATAAAGCATTTTGTATTGCACTGCAATAGATCCATGGCTAACTATTTCTGTACAACTTAAAATCTTTTGCAGGGACACCCCACTATCCATAAACACTAGAAATTGTAGTCAACATATGGCACTGAGCTGCATCTCAAAAGCATCTCTGTGAGGCTGTAGTCAAATCATAGGACAAGCTTTGGAGAATCACAGAAAGGCTGTTTTTACCTGAAAACAGCAACAACTCCTTGTCTGAGGCAATATCTTCCTGAGAGGTGGGTTGCAAGTCCATATATCTTCCTTGTGAAAATGTTAATAGGATTTGTACTAAACATGCTTGTATACTAAGAAATGTTAGACAACTTCTGACTATGAAGTTCTAGCTGCCCTTTGACCTTCAGGACAATAAGCAGTTTTTACAGGATGCGAAAAGGTTAATTAATAGCAGATGGCAGAAAACAGGACTTTGAGAGGAAGGACGATATAGTTACTAGGGGTGTTCGAAATGGGCCCTATTTCAGTCAGATTTGGATTTGGCCCGAATCGGGGACAGTGATTTGACTTGTTGATTCGAATCAGTCCCTGATTCGACTGAATGCAAATCTGAAGACGTGATGCTGATTCGGAGAATCAGTGATTCGGACATAGACACAGCTTTAAATATTTTTTCTACATGCCTTGAGGTACCGGGCACAGCTCGTGAATGCTGCAATGCTGGGATGGAAGGAGCATCCCACAGGAGTGGGGAGGGGCCCATGTGCTTGGTGGTGAACTCGGAAGTGGACCAGAAATACTTCCGGTCCACTTCTGGGTTCGCTGGGGAGTGTGCGGGGGGCCCCCCGCCCGCACCCCTCTGGCTTGGTGATCAGCTATGGGGGGACCCCAGGTGCCCCCCCAGACCCAGGAGGTACCAGTCACCGAGCTGGGGGTGTGGGGAGTCCCCCAGCACGCTCTCCAGCAGACCCGGAAGTGCTTCTGGTCCGCTTCTGGGTCAACTGCTGAGCACACTGGGGAGCCCCCAGCACTCCTGTGGGGTGCTCCATCTGCTCCAGCATGGCAGCATTCACAAGCTGCCTGGTACCTTGAGGTACGTAAAAAAAACGTTTAAAGCTGTGTCTATGTCCGAATCATCGAATCTTTCCAAATCTCTCTAAATCTATTTGGCAGGTTCTGATTCGATTTGGAGAGATTAAGGGGTCTCCTGATTTGATTCAGATTCAGAGATTCAGTCACGAAATCGGGCTGAATCTACGCTGAATTGAAGCAGGGGCTGAAGCTTCGCACAGCTGTAATAGTTACAGTACTGTACTGTTACTTGGGAGTGACGGTATCAGCTCCTGACTGTGCCATAGACTCTCCATTTGACTTTGTGACAGTCAATCAATCCAACTGTACCTCAGCTCCCCACTAGTAAAACGGAGATAGTTATACTTCCTTTTTCTTTATGGGTTTTAAGATCTTTTGGACAATAACTGTGTTTTGCAAAGTGTTTAGACCAGAAGCATGCAATTATTTTGGGTGGAGGGCCACTTACTGAGTTTTGGCAAGCCATCGAGGGCCGCATGACAGGCCGCCAGGGGCAGATAAATATTAATTTTGCAAAATTTAGGGGCCCCACGGGCCAGACAGAATGGCCTGGAAGGTCACATCCAACCCACAGGCCATATTTTGCCCACCCCTGGTTTAGACAGTGCCTAACAAACACCATGGGGCCCAATCTCAGGAATGGCTGGAGGTACTACACTGATACAAACAGTTAATCATCAAAAATCTATTTTTAACCCAGAGGATTAATATCTGTTAGACCAGAACTACTCAGAATCCCCAAATTCTTCCCTAAAGGGAGATAATTAACAAGGTTTGTGGGCACTTTTAGACAGAAAGAATTTCCAGTTCCGCAGATCTGTATTTCAAATGCAGGGCAACAATTAATTGAAGCTCTCCCATTGTGGGCTCTATGATTTAAATATCTGAAAACAGCAATCTCTTAGTCCCACAACTGAGTTAACCACAAACAGATCAATTGAATGCTTGCCTCTGAAGTCTCTCCAAATCTGTCAAGATTCCCACTGTCTCCCAGAACTTGACTTAGATTTTAAGGCTGGGATTTTAAGTTAGTCAACCACCCCCTATTCATTTACACTTAGAATTGGGCTTCTTGAAACGTTCAGCCTAAACCAACAGAACATACTGCATTCAAACACTGCAACACTATTTTATTCAACCACAAAACTTATAGAATGTCTTTCACCCCCAAAGCAGCTTGTAAGTGATATAAACCCAGTGGTATTTCACCAGTGAACAGTATCCATCTCTGGGTCAGGAAGTGACAGCAATACCTGTAACTGGAATACGGCATTTTGTACAAGAGTTGGCTAAGCAGGGATTATTTTGTCAAGCTCATTAGGGGAAAACTGTATTGTTAAAAAAAAAAATTAAAGTGCAGTAAGGTCTTAATTTTCTAGCAGAGTAAGACAGGTCCCACAATCTTGTCCCAAAAGCATATTCATAGCAAACTAAATGAACCTGAAATTTAGCAAATGAAATAAATCTCTTAGGTACTTTTCTGGCTCTCACTGCTATAGAATCTTTAATGTATTTAAATTTGAGTCACCTGTGAGTTAGGATGATCCCCATTCAATAGCTGTGAAAATGAAATGGAGTGGCACAGTGACTTGTCCAGGGTTACACAGGAAGTCTATGGTATAGCAAGACCTCCACAGGACTGTCTACTCTCCCAGGAGATATAAAAACTGTCTTGACTGTGTCTGCATTGGAAACTGCGGTTGTAAGCAGTGAATTACTGCAAGTCGGGCTATGTATGTGTATATATAAAGAAGGGAGGTATTACAGAGGAAAATTGAGTTGCACTTTCTTCAGTAGTTATGTTTAGCTTTTTAAATAACCCAATGACAACGATATTAAGAAGACAAATATGTTTATGAGTGAGTGCTGAAAATCAAAATTCACCTTACAATGTGAGCTTTGTGCAATGGCCAATAGGAGCTGGTTGGAACTAACACTCAGCCATTTCTTTCAGTACAGAACCCAAGAATCAGCCACGCAGGTCCTGTTAAGATGTGTAATTCTGCATGCACCAATCTAAAAAAATCTGCCCTTAGAAGATGCTTGTAGTGGTTATGCATGTTTATGCCTGCAGTAGTTAGAAGGAAAAGGTAAGACAAAATAAAAGATAGCTTCCTGCAATTATCAGCGTATTAACTCCTTTTGTCTCCAAAATATTTTCAGCTCGTTAAATTTACAAGTATGGAAACCCTGACACTGGATTTCCAGACAAATAAAAGGCAAGGTAGACTTGCACTTTATAGACAAACCAAAGTAGATATCTAGATATATGTTTATACACACACACACCTATCTATACATGTAGAAGCTTTCATGAACTGAAGCTCACTTCATCAGATGCTATGAAAGGACCTGCAGAGAGCAGATTATAAGAAAGAGAGAAAGAGGGAGAGGAAAGAGGGGGGCAGTGCTGGGAGAGACAAGCAAACAAGCAGTAAACCCATAGGAACAAAGAAGTCACAAAAGCTAATCCAGGTAATGGAATAAGAATCTGCGTCCCTGTTTAAACCATATTTAACACAGTCAAGCGTGTGGAGGATTTCTTGTTCTACAATTTCCTGTTCATATTGGCTCCTGATGCTGTTTCCACTGAAGCTACAGAAAACTCCACTGACTACTGTGGTCAAAAACCAGGACCAGACTGCCTTTAAAACTTACACGTCTCCCAGACTGCAACTATGGTAGCAAGTAACCCAAGGTAGTCTTCAACCCTAATAAGCTAGTAAGATAAGAAAAATGTAGCAGCAGTATATGGCCCTGAAAGCCACCGCTGTAAAATTACTCACCACAGTGAACAAACTAAATTAAAGCTCTGTACATTTTTGCTGTCAGCCTTACCTAGTGGTAAATGGCCTCACTTTTTCCACAATGTGTTGCTTGATTTTAAAAGTTCTTGTACTCCCTGTTCCTTTCACTTACCAATTCTTCTTAAAGACACTGCAGGAAATTGAGCATCATCAAAAATTACAGAACAGTTACTTTGTTAGGTATTCAGCACCATGAAACTGCTGGTCTTAAAATGAAGAATATCCTAGGTTTTCCCCCTCAATAATGTTTTTTCTGGCTATGCCACGGGGGTTTCACATCTGGTGCTTGGTATGACATTAAATTTTAGCCTTTGTGTAACTCAGAGTACAGCTTTCCCAAACTCCACCCATTTATATTATATATAATTCCTAGTAGTTGAAAATGCCTCAAACCTGCCCTTAAAAATAGCTGGTGAAAGATACTGATTTTTTTGCATCTGTAAACTCAAGCTTCAACACAGCTATTTGGCTGAGGTACCAGACAGCTACTCTAATGTTCAGATATCTAAAACTAGATACAGCAGACCATACCCCCTGATGCACCAACTTCCACAGAACTATGAAAAATCATACCAATTAGGAATCTGCCCACTAGACCAAATTTTACACCTTTTTCTCTTATATGAAGTAGCTCTAATTAACTCTTGCATTAGACTTTATGATAAGAAAGAAGTAACACCCTAACAACCCCTCTCTAATGCCTGCCTAATATCTGTCCCCTACCTGATATAGATCTCAACACAGCAGATAGGCATCCAGGCATCTTCTGAATGAAAGGAGATAAGAGGAAGGGAGTCACAGAGGCATCTAGCCTGTCTTTCCACATGGCAGCGGTGGGAGGGAGAAGCGGGGGCCATGCACAGATTTGCAGTGTTGACTTTGATTCTTTAATGGGACTGTCTTTGATGTTGCTCAGTAACCATAAAAGATCATGCCCACTGTGTGTGCTTTTGCTACTCTCCAGACTACTGACCTACTCAGAGCTTCACTACTGCCCACTGCTAACAGGAGTGCTTCACAGTAAACCAGCCTGCTGAACATCATTGTCAAGCTTTGAGAGAAAACAGCAGTGGCTTCTCTACACTTAAGGCATCATTAACCAGTTAAGCACACCTTAAGTGATCAGCTGGCCACATGTTCAATCAATTAATGGCATGATAAAAAGAGGAAGTGCTACAGAATTATTCTACAAAATGTGTAACGAATTTGTAGCTGCTTCCTATCATGCTGTTAATTGAATGTGTGGCCAGGGGCCCCTGAGGCTGGAAACCCATCAGCTGACTGGAGCTCCCAGGTGGAGGGTAGGAGGGCATGCACCACCCCCCCGCGCCCCAGCTGAGAGACCAGTTGCTGCAATCTCCCAGCCACAGAGGTGTGTCGGACAAGGTGAGCCCATGCAACAAAGCACGATAGGATCTGATCTGTGATCCCACAATCCCCTCTTTAAAGTATTTGTCCTTACAGAACTCCTGCCAGTTAGGGAAGATATTATCCCCTTTTTTATAGAATGAGATATTAGACTTAAAAAGAGACAGTGATGTGCACAAGGACATGCAGGAAGTCAGTGGCACAGCTTGGACTTCAACCCTTGTTTCTCAAGTTCAAGCCTACTGCCCTAAGCAGCAAGACAACCCTCCTGTCTTCACCTTAACTATTTACTAATTTGCTTTTGTAAGCAGGTCATCACTACCTATTCAAGTATTTTTATTACAGTATCCCTTCGTGTTATTTAAATAGTGTCTTAGTATGCTATTATTATTAATCTGTGTCAATAAAATCATATTTAAAAATTCCCAGATCAATTATTACCACAACTAAAATGCATGCAGGGTTTTCCATTTTTTATGCTGCCTCTAATCTGTAACCTGTATATGGAAATTTTTCTGTTTTTTCATATGTTGCACGTATGTATTTTCAGGAGGAAAATTCTCTTTAATCCCTGAGAAAAATGAAGGTCACTCTGAACACCTCTGAGAAAAAAAAAACCCAACCCCTCCCTCCCTCCCAAAAAAAAACTTTCTTCCAAGTGTCTTTTAGAATAAACAGTAATTTTCTGGATCCTCATTCATTTTTTTAAACAGATAAAAGGTAGACAGAACTACCAATTTCACTAAAAACAATGAATAAGACAAAACAGAATGCAAATAACAGTTTGTAATAATCTAACATGGATTATGTGTATTTAAGTACCACTCTGTATTAACATATGAAATATATACATCAGCCTTAAGACAAAACAATAATGAAAACTGCTTGCTTTCTTTTTCAGACCAGCAAAATTAGATGAGAGATGAATTTTCTTGGTGCTGTATTATCTGACAACAGTGGCTGTAGTAAGCTATTACTCAATGCTGTGATAACAGCTTTCCTGTTTTGTAAAAGACACAGCAATTCCATATTATTAAAATTATTTGTTTGCTATGCTGTGGCAATAAGCTGGCAGGCAGCTGTTAAAAGGAAAACAGCTCACAGTCCAGATTTAAAGAACTGGCAATGGGGAAAATGGAAACAGTAAAAACAGGCTGCCCTAAGAAAGGGAGGGAGGTGGGGAAAAGGGGGCACACTTGTTTTTCTGAGGGGCAGGGGTTTAAGTGATACAAAAAGGGAGTGAAGTGCCCAACTCCCACTGACTCCCATTTCCTTTTCCCCATGGACGATTTTCACCTGCCTCTCCAAAGGGTCATCAAAAAAGCCCCAAACAGCTGCATAAACTGGGGGGAAAAGCATTCTGTGCAAGAGGAAAAGCTTGCAGAATGGAGTGGAGATGGAGACTGGAGCTTTAAGACTGACATTTCTGGTGGGCTTGAAGACTTAGGAGTATACAGTGAAATACGAGCTTGAAGATGCACACCAGAGATGTACAGTACAGGCTTTTGAAGACCAAACAAGAAGTTTAAATCTTAATGTGGTGGGCAAAAGGGAGCCAGATGAGAGATCTGCAAAACAGTATGATAGGATTGGATCAACAGATGAGGAAGGAAATTACTAGAGGGTTGCATTTTAGACTGGCTGGAAGGACCAGTGTTTATTAAATTACTAAGGGCTGCAGTAATTAAGATGGGAGACAGGCAGGGAAGAGATTAATGATTTAGCTGTCAAGATAGAATGAAACAGCTGGAATTTTTATACATTGTGAAGAAGATATATCAGGCTTTAAACACAGTCTAGACTAGTAGAGGAAAAGAAAGAAATAATATTGGGGGAAAAATAGAGCATTGAACAATTTCAATTTAAAGTCTTCCCTTCTCTTGTTTCTGTACTGGGGTTGCTCTTGGCAAGCTGTCTCTACTGTCTGAGTGGTTTACTGAAAGTGATTTGAGTAATTGATTATTTCATTTAATTAGGAGATAATTTCTCTTTCCTCTGTGTACACAAGAGCAAACTTCATGTGGTAAACTCTCTGAATGTGAACAAATCAAGCAGTTTATACTCTAGCTAAATGGAAGATGCCAATATTCTATTGCTACTGGGGGCTAGAGAATTAAATTAACTTTCTGAAATCATTTTTGAGAGCTCAGACAAATCTTTGGGGGTTCACTTAACATCTCACTAAAGTAAATGGCAAAACTCCCCTTGACTTCAATGATGGCCTTTTAAAAGGACTACCTCATTTAAATGACCATACTAATTTTAGGTCCTGACACCCAACCTGTGCAGTGCATCCTCCACTGATACCACAGGGGCTAAGCTAGTTTACAGTTGCAGACCACCTAAGCCACAGTACGTAATCTGCAAAGCCAAGTAAGTGCCCCTTTGCTAAGAAGTGCAGAATGTTTAATACACTTAGGAATTTTAACTGCAGGTCTGGAAGTCAACATGAGGCTGCCCAAAGGTTCGCTTTGTTTCTGGTTTCTGATCCTGCTCTAACTGAAGTCAACAGGATATTGGTCAATGATTTTACCAAGATCAGGATTAGGATGGCTAGCCATCTTTGTTTATACCTCAGTGTAACCCACTAGTGGGACCTGGAATGGTAGAAGTTTTCCTGCCTTCCAAGAAAAGATCAAGAGGCTGCATTAATAAAGAAAGCAATGTTAATACCTTGAAGCTTTACTCGCTGTTTTTGTACTCGTGCCTCACTAAGTGTGAACAGTGTACAAATGCAGAATTAACATGCAGGCACACACAGATATGCAGACATCCACCTGCCCCACCCTCTAACAAAATGAAGCACTTAGGCAGTCTGCAGGTTGTCTACAAATAACAT
The DNA here is from genome assembly GCF_001723915.1 of Gavialis gangeticus. Classification (NCBI taxonomy): domain Eukaryota; kingdom Metazoa; phylum Chordata; order Crocodylia; family Gavialidae; genus Gavialis; species Gavialis gangeticus. Next base: position 99,526,619 of record NW_017729031.1, read on the forward strand.
AGTGATATTTTATAATAGTCTAGAATGTGGCAGAAAGAAGAAAGGGCCCAACCCACAACTAATCCTTTGATTACACTGGGAAATAACTGCTTTCATGTTTTGATTATGTAACACTCTGGATTCCTCTTTCACCTAGAGAGACTGAAGAGGAAAAGACTACACAAGCATGTCAGCCAGAGGCTGCAAAAGAACAGCCAAGAGTCATGGAAGTCACAGTTCAGGACTTTCCTCATCCCTTTGTGAAAAAAAGCAGATGGAACTAGTGCAGGAGCTGGGGATGGAAGATTAAGAAAAGAACCAGTCAGGAGGCTCTGGGAGTGAGATAATCAGTGAGTACCAGAAATCTAATGCACAGAGAAAGAGGAAAATAGCCACCTTGGTTGCAGGCCGAGTGGCAGAAGCACAAACAGGGGAATCTAACCCAAGCACAAAGAGCCATGGCATACTGAGCCATTTCCCAGGTTGGGAAGAAAGGAGCCACAACATGCAGAAAAGACATTCTACCCAGCTCTGGCTACAAAGGGTAAGCTGATACTCCTTGAAAAAGAGCAACTTCAAGCAGCCAAGACCATCTGAGGACTGCACCCTCCCTGGGCTGAAGAAAACAGCCACGAGTTATAATAATAGGTGTCACAATAATTGAGATAAAAAGAATATTCGACTGCTGTTGCATTTTATCTCTAGTTATCCTCCCCACAAAAACATGGTCACGCCCATCGTGTAGTTTTATTCTTAGCTGATACAGATAAAGACACTGTGCTAAGCCCAGTGAACAACGATTCCTTTTTGTGGCCATGTTTGTTTTGCATTAGGTGTATTCTATAAACATCCTCAGTAAAATGTTCGGAGAGAACAGAGAAAAGCAGCTTCAGACAATGAATTCTATGTTGTTACTGATAGACTGTCTACCAGCTCACTTTGCAATAAACGTTCTTGGCAGCTGCTAACCCCAAAGTTGATATTTGAAAATAGAAAAATGCTTTGTTGCAGATTCATCTTACAGTATTTGTGCCCAGGAGGTCTGGCTCTTGGATATATTAACTCACACTGTCAATAAGACAATTTCTACTTAAAACAGAAACATCTGTAAAATAAAAAAAAAAAAGTTGGCAAATTCACTATGCATTTTTGTTTTCATTAAAGTTTCTGCCACTATTCCACAAATCCATTCAGTGTTAGACAGGCTAAATGGAGTCATTATTTCATTTGAAACATCATCAGAATATACAACACAAGCATGCTCTCTCTGAAGGAATGCCGTCAGGAGCAATCTTTGTTTTGTTTGAGAATGCCACCGGGATTTATTAGTTGATCCATGAAAGCAAAAATCAGGGGTCTGTGATGCTGCCCAAGCCGTGGATTGACAGTTCTTGGATGAACACAAACAGAAAACCCACCTCTTGGTGTAGTCGTGAAGTTATCTGTCACAGGATGCCTTAGTTCAGGTTTCTGCAGTCTGAAACAAATCAAATGCCTGAGTCAATTACTGCTACTCAAAGAAAAGGCTCTTAAGTGTCTGAAAATCTTGAAATCCAGCTGAATGTTATAAGGAGGGGATATAGAAACACAGATTCTTTCCTGTGGCCTGGCTGATTTATACTCATGCAAATTATCCCTTATGTAGCTGGATCTTGGAGGAAAGCTCTGGTGACATACAGTATGAAGAATAGCTTCTGTGCCTCTACTGCTCCATTGGTTGCCATTGTAAAGGATATGGCCAGGGCTTCCTTGCAGTCTACCAAAGGTCTTATTGCACATAAATTTTAGGCAGCTCCTGGAGCTCGTAGCCCCTGGTTTGTCCACACATTAACACCTGAAACTAATTTTAAGCACACTTTAGGTGGCTTAAAGTTACACCACTCCAGGGCAGGTTTCTCTCTGATCCATTTTACCAGGTTGTGTTCCATTAATGTGCGGCCACTCCTTAAATGGAGTTCCCCAAATTGCAGTCTTCCAGCAGCCTAGGATGCAGTATCCCCTTCCCCACCCTCCTGTTCTGTGTGGCCCAACTCTGCACCCCTGAACTCAACTGATGGAGTGGAGTGAGTTCTGGCACAAAGCCAACTCCCTCTGCTGCCACCGGAGGTGGGACCATGCCACCCCCAAGGGTGAAACCCTGAGCAAATAGCCTGCAGAGCATATGCCAGCCAGTCAGGTCACAGGACATGGATGGATGTAGGAGTGGGATCTAGTGGAGGTTGGGGGGGAACAAGGTAGGCAGCTGGATCAGGTCTCCATGAGCTGAGGCCTCTTTCCTGGGGTAAGGGAAGCTCGTCAAAAGTGCCTTTTCTTGTTGCTCTCACCTCCCAGCCACCCCAAGATGCAGGACCAGCACCCCCCACACCCCAATCCCAAACATGGTATCTTCTTTAATTTGCGTCTTCTTTATTTTTTTTAATCCTTTAGCTTTTTATTTTATCCTTCAGTGGCTGACTACTTTCATTTCACCACCCTTCCCCCACCCCCATTTCTTTTTACTTTCCATTTTATTACCCACTCCCATCTCATTAACTTTCTGCCTCCCCACTTCATGTTCCCTCTCCCCACACTCGCCCCAACCCATCTCTCACACGCCACTGCCTGGAGCAGGGATGGAAACCTGTCTTGGCTCACCAGCCCTACACCAGCAACTCACAGCTGTAGCTCCTAGTCAGGCCCCTGGTCACCAGACCTCTAGTGGCAAGTCACAGCTGTGCAGGTAGGGGACAGTCAGAGAACATTTTAGCTTTAAGTTGTGACTGCTCCAGACCTGAGCTAGCACTAACACTGACCAACATTTGAGAAGCTAAAAGTGCAATATGTAACAAGGCCATGAGGCAGGTGGAATCTAGTGCAAATAAGAGCAGCATTCAAACTGCACTACTTTATGCCCAAGCCTTGGCTTTAAAAACAGAATATGCAGATTTGGGGCACATAATGGTGATTTAAAGCTACATTTTCATATCATCCTCCCTTCTGAATTGCCATTGGCTCTTCAGAGGCCTGCTTGCTAGATGGGCTAGAGTGCCTTACAACACCAGCTGAGAGAGGGCTATGCATTTGTATTAGAAAGGAGGAGCTTATCCTTTATGTCAAGTCAATAACCTTTTTAATGTTCTATTCAAAAAAAGAAAATTCCAGCAATTAAAATATGAGAGACAAGTCCAGTTTTTTCACTTGCATAAGAGGAGATTTGAGACGGCCCAACAGAGATCACATGCCCCATTCTGCTATACCCTGTACCAACATAACCACAGTTCCAGTCAAGAAGAGTTTACAGTCAAATTGGACAAAGGATAAGAGGGGAACCACACCTGGCATAGAGAGGGAAAGGGACTCTTCCAAGCACACACAGCAGACCTCTGGCAGAACTAGGAAAAGGCTCAGTCCAGTGCCCTCTCCACTGCCTCTTGGATATAATTTTTCTAAGCATTAGCTAGAAATCAGAATACCAGTTATTGTTTTATTTCCCCTGTACAGAGCTATGTCCCTCTCAGAGGTCTGCCATTTTCCCTGCTGAGAGACTGATTTTGATAATGGAGAGCAGGACTGAAAGAATAAAGCATCACCACAAAAGCCAGTGTTTAAGGCAAGTCCTTAAAATGTATGGTTTATAATACTGGTTTAATTATGGTTAATAAATATAAATAAATAATAATAAATAATAATGGGTTAAGTGCTGGTGCACAAAAGATGTAACAAATAAGATGCATGTGGTAATGCATGTGGCTGCTCAGTATAAAATTACCAAATATCTACCTAATAAAAGGTTTTAATCATCTCACAGTATCACTGTCACAGTGAAGGAATTTCCTTTCCCTTCATGGCAAAGGCTGCATGGTGGTCACACCTAACTAAAGAAAACGGACTCCTCTGAAGCCACAGTACCAGGCACTACCTTTGCCCACCATCACCCTCAGAGCTGCCATGGTATTGTCCCTACTTGCAGGATTTTTCGCAGGAATTATCCATGGTGCTGGAGCAGGAAATTATGTTCATTTTCCCTGCTCCTTCTCACTCCATTTGACTCACTCACTTTCAACTCCTTATCCAAGCACAGGTCCCAGACCTGCACAGAGGCCACTCAGGGCCTGGAAAGGGCAGGGATACAGGAATGGATTTACGGGTGGTGCAGTAGCATGGTCACACCCACCTTTGGCTGTATGCAGCATGCACAGTGATGTCTCACATCTCACCTGCACCTCAGTGCAGCTCCTGCTGGGAGTTCTGCATCTGCTGTGAGCTCTAGGAGCTATCCAGTGGTCCAAATTCAGTAGCAAGGGAAAGACGGGGAGAAGCAGCCAGCAACAATGCACAGGCCCTGCTTTCAGGCAGCTCTTGAGGCTCTGTACTGCCCCTGCTTCCCACCTCCTTCTTTTCCTGCTACTAAATTCAACAGGGTGGAAGGTGGGGAGGGAAAGAAAGAACAAAGAGCATCAGGCTCTGGAGCTGCTTGAAAACAAGGACTCCAAGCAGACCCTGAACAGCTGAGCTCAGGGATCATATGTGGAGCTCCAGCAGGAGCTGCTGAGAGTTCACTCATATCTGGGATCATAGTAAGGGGCTGATGCTTTCCTCAATGAGTTCTCTTCATTGTGCATGTATGTATGTATGTATGTGCTCCAGCACAAGGAGGTGTGATCACACCCATACTGCTGCAATCCTGGATCCATCCAGGTGGAGTTAGTACTGTAAAGGTAGCTTAGCCCCTCACCTTACACAAACAGAAAGAAAGTCTGTGTGCAACAGATCTCTTCTGTATCTAGGTTCATCAGGGGACATTAAGCCAAAAGCATTGGTTAAGTAAGGGCAATTATGGGGGAAATATAAAGTCCTAACACCAGTGAAAGAAAAAAATGACAGCATGTACTGATGCCTCTACTGACAGTGGATTGAGAACTCTATAGTCACACTGTGCTGTAAATAAAATCATGTATTCACAAACTGCAATTTAAAGTGACTAGGCCTGCAAATTATAGTACACATCGCACATCATGTGGAAATGCTATGGGGGATCTTTAAGGAAGGGGCAGTGCCAAATCATTAAATGAGAGCCAGCCAGAAGTCAGGATTCCTGTATTCTACTCCTGGATGTAGAGTTTGCTACCAAGCAGTCACTTAACCTCTCTGTGCCTCGGCTTCCTACCATATTTAAAATGGGCCTAATAATACCACATGGGCATAATGAAGCTTAATTCATTTATATCAAGTGCTTTGAGGCTCCTAAAAGAAAAGCAGCTACAATATAGGTGCCAATTATCAATTGTTATTGTCTCCTCTTGATCTTCAAGAGGAGACTGGATAGGCACCTGGCTGGGGTCTTATGACCCCTGCCACCCCCAGTGCTCCTTCCTGCCCATGGCAGGGGGGTGGACTTCATGATCTGTCTAGGTCCCTTCCCACTCATTGACTCTATGATTCTATGTGCTGTATACCAAGGAGGGGTGCTAGTTTTACTTTCCCCCTTTAAAGCCAACAAAAGCCTGTGACAACCACTTTCCAGTGGGACTGTATGTGGCTGCCCTGAACCAAAACACTGTCGTGCAGATGACTAACAACAGTCAGAGTGTTCCTGTTCATTTTGCCTGAATAAAAACCATACTAAAATGTTCACTGCTACGTGTGTGTGTGTGTGTGTGTGTGTGTGTGTGTGTGTGTGTGTGTGTGTGTGTGTGTGTGTGTGTG
>NW_017729031.1:99532353-99546876 GCF_001723915.1 Gavialis gangeticus
GTGTGTGTGTGTGTGTGTGTGTGTGTGTGTGTGTGTGTGTGTGTGTGTGTGTGTGTGTGTGTGTGTGTGTGTGTGTGTGTGTAAAGGGGGGGGGAAGGGAAGGAGCGGTAAGGTTAGGCAAGGAAACAACCAACATCAATGGGAATAAAAGTACATTGTAATTTTATTCAACTTTAAAACAACTGTAAAATGCAAGGTAGGTTGGGTTATCTGCCCATTTTATACAAGGTCTGATCCAAAGTCTACTGAAGTCCATGGGATCAAGTTCATACACAAGGAAAAGGCAGAGTACTGACAAGCCTAATTCAAAACAACCCATTTACTGAGCTACAAACAGAAGCCAGGGGTCTCATTTTTCCGTGTTTTCTTTTTAGAATATAGTCTAAAAGTTCAGTAGGTTTGTCTCATATCTAATTTATACAGGCAGGTCTCATAAGACGATACAGGGTCTGCGGTACAACCAGGAGAGAGGTAGGGTGGAAAAAACCCTGTTTATCTCCTTTTCCTCACTTCCCCCCACAGCCAGAAAATGAAAAGTCATCTCTTACAGTATGTTGGTTGGGAGTGGTCCCTATTATCCTGGGTTAAATCCACATGTCTGAGAAGGAAAGCAGCTCTAATCCTGTCAGACTTGCTAAATGAGATTTGGCTCTAAATGCTGAGCTGGCCCCACCCTATCATGCAGCATTGTCTACAAAAGATTTAAGTCCTTTATGAAGGTGCTACATGTTTCAGATATTCAGTAACTGCCCGAGGAAAAAAAATTCCATCACTTAACAACTTCCATCATTGAACAACAAATCTCTAACCTCCCCTCCTTCCTGGGCAACAAACCCTGTTCAACAGCCCCCTGCCCCTGCCAATGTCAGACCCTACTGGGCAGGATTCACATGAAAGTGTATCTGGGAGCTGGCATTGATAGCCTGTTATTTCTATGTAATGTTAATAATATGGTACCAGACAAGCAGATAATACAGAGACACAACCCAAGAGGCTCCAAAAAAGGGCTTGATTGCATCTTAAAGGCACAATCCATAATATGTATACTCCTTGACAAAAGACAAACTTCCAGGCCAATACTGCTGGATTTGCTACCAGGTGTTAATACAAAGTCATGACTTGTTGCATAAGAAAGGTCAAAATTCATGCTGAGCACTGCAGTGTTATTGGTGCCTGGACACTATGGTTAGGAGGGCAATATAAAATACACAGAGCATGCACCTGTAGGCCTAACCACTAGGGCTGTGCAAAATTTTGCCAGCTGTTTCATTTCAATGCTGTTTCAACTCATTTTGAGCTCAAAACAGTGAAATCTAAAGGAAATGAAGGGCTTCAAAACAGCCTCGAAACAAAACAAGGACAGTCTAAACATTTTGAAAGTTTCAAAATGTTTCGAGTTTTGAAGCTGAAGCTGGGCTTGCTTGCAGGGAAACAGGAAGTAAGGAGAGGGAGGGGGAAGGACATAGTGAAGGTGCGCTTTAACACATGCGCTGGAGAAGAAGGTCCAGCAGGAAAGGAAAGAAAGGCTCCGTCACAGTTTGGCTGCCTGAGGTGCTGCTGGTGCTACTGTCCTTCTGCTCACTAAATTATTATTTTACCTGTTGTTATTTAAAGTGGTGGACCGGACTGAGGCTGTAGAGAAGAAGGAGACCTCATTAGGGCACACAACCATGTCATGTAGAGGCCCCAGCACCAGTGAGAGCGCTCCTTAACACACACACTGTCATAAGTGTCATGAGTTTTGCTTGTCAGCAGCTTGAGGTGCAGTTTCCCAGAAACCCCTGTACCTATCTACTTGAAACCTGGCAGGCTTCATGGCCTCAGCAGGAGCTACCATGCCTGCAGTTTTCACCTCCCTATGCCTTCACACTTACAAGTGACACAAGCTTTGCTTTCAAGACTTTGAGGTGCAGTTTCCCAGAAACCCCTGTACCTATCTCCTTGAAACTTGGCAGGCACCATGTCCTCAGAAGGGACTACCATCCCTGCTGTTTTCATCCAATCTGCCAAAAAATGACAAAGCTATAGGCAGTTTCATGCTTCCCCAAAATAGCCTAAGGATAAAATGTCAAAACAGCATTGAAACAGCAAAACAGTTTTGACGAAAAGAAACGGAACGGTGCTTTCGAAATGAAACTTGAAACGAAACACTGTCCTGTCAAAACAGTGCAATGGAAGTCAAAACGAAATGGTGCTATTTCACAGAGCCCTACTAACCACTTCCCTTGTAGCAACTAAGCCCCTTTATTTAATTCAGCACCTCAAGGACTTTAAGAATCACAGGCCTGATTCATGCTGCTTATGGTACACACCCAACGTAAATTTAGAAAAGGACTCCTAATAAATAAGTGCCACACCAATGTCTGACTCAGAGTAAAACCAATTAGCCAGTCTAGATGTTGGCATTTTGTATATGTATTTTCAACATAGGGAGGTGGGGGATGGGACTGATGAAATCAGAGGTGTTTTGTGTTTTTTTTATAGGATACCCTCACTGAATTCTTGCACTTGCCCTTCTTCACAAATGTAATGCCATTTAATAATGTTACTATTTTTGCATCAATTTGGTGCTCAAGAAATGAGTCAAACCTAACATCCTGGGGGATAAAGTCTGCCCTCTACCCAGAACAGGTGACAACTATGCGAAATTCTCAACATGTGCCTTATGCATGCTCAAGCCAGGCACCAAATGGGCTACACGCCCATTGCATCACTGCAGAGAGTGCCAAACATGTGCAATTATGACAGATGTGGAAGTAAGATCAGTTATGTGGTCGGCTGTCTTCTACAACTAAACTGAATCCACCCCATTCATTCTTTAGAAAAAATACATCTGGACAGGAACATGTAGTAAAGGGGGACTTTGTATCTAAGGTATCTGCTGGAATAGCAATCAGGTAAGATAAGGACAGTCCATCAAGTTTCCATAATGATGTACAGAACTTTTTTGTTCCTAGAAATGGAAGTTAAGAAGGGAGTAGTTATTTTTCATTTGGGCTGGACTAATCCAAGGGAAATGGCTGCAAAAACTGAAGGATAAGAGCTCATGTGGGTGAAGACAATCACAGTATGATTGAATTTGTCATAATTCTGTAAAACAAAGCAGTGGGAGTAACAGACTGAGCATAACCGACTTTAGAAAAGCCAATTTCAAACAATGCAGGGAATTAGTCAACTGAGTTTCTCAGGAAGCTAACCTAAGAGATAAAGGAGTATAGAAGAACTAACAGTTACTGGAAAAGACTATGTTAAAAAGAACAACAGAAAACATGCCCAACACTAAAGAAAAATAGGAAACACAGCAAGAGACCATTATGGCTATATCAGGAGTTCAATAAGGAGTCACAAAAAATGGAAACAAGGGCGTATAACTTGAAGTGAGGGCAAGAGAATAGTACAAATATGTAGAGATAAATCAGAAAAGTTAAGTCACAACATGAGTTAAAACTGGCAAAGGATATAAACGGCATTACAAAAAGGTTTAGAACATACACTGCATAAAAGACAAGTGTGTGACCACTACTTAACAAGGAAAGAGAGCAAATAATGGATAACAAAGAGAAGGCTGAAGTATTTGACAGCTTCTTTGCTTCAGTCTTCACAAAAGAAAGGTTAATTGTGATCTCATACTTGTTGCAGTTCAATTAATTAATTGGTTACATTTAATTAATTTAATTTCAACAAGAGCACCAGAGGAGTTTAGGCTAGGGAAAAAAAACCCTAAAATAAAATGGATGTATTTAGGTCTGCAGGTCCTGATGCTATTCACTCAAGAATGCTTAAGGAAGAACCAGGCAAAGCAATCTCTGCATCATTAGCAAATATCTTCAAGACCTTGTTGAGGATACGGAAGTCCCAGAAGACTTGAGAAGGGCAAGCAATGCCTTGATACTTTTATTAGTCTCTCTTTGAGCTCAACAAATAATAGTTCTATGGGCTGCAAAGGATGTCACAAAGCATATTGGATTGCTTATAAATCATCCCTTTATTTGTAACAGCAAGTGCAGGGCCAAAGGCACTGACTAAGTAAAACGACGCATACGTGGAGTATTTTCAATCCAGACTTAACATTGACAGCTTTGGTAAAGACAGAGAAGCCTTCAAGGATGAGATACACAGAATGTAGTATGTAATCTTGTGAAAGAGGAATATGATGGGCTAGCTCCCAGCTGCAGTGATTTAGCAGAGGGGTGGAGGAGATGATGTTCAAGACCACAGCTGTTATGCTCCAACTGGTACGTGTTCATAAGCCTATAGAGATAGAAGCGAGCTGAATTACCACAACATTAACCCTGGATGAAGTATTGTTAAAGCTGAAGCAGTTTTACTATATTTGTATCACTACAGGCTCCTGCTCATGTTACATTACAGACTGGAGCTGCATCTCCCCTTCTCTTTTGAAACCACTCCACGTGTAAATTTGTCTGTAGCCTACAGCACATCCTTCCCCCCTTTACTGTTCCAGAGATGGAGCCATTTTTGCACCACTCTGCTCATGGAAAATCAAACCCTAACCCTTTGATTTAGATTAAACAGATGTGTAACAAAGGAGCCAGGTCAGGACAAAAGGACACATGAGGGCCACAGCAATTTCTGGCTGCCTTCACACTGCCAGAGCAACTGTGCATCTGTAGTAACATCTGTCATTTTTCTATCCCCAACCAAGTTGGGATGCTGGGATGCTGCTCCAGTCACCCCATCCTAGTTACGCTATTGTATTAAGGGACAATGTTGTTATTGCAAGAGGAAGTGAAATTACTTGCGTACCTCAAAAAATGATTAACCATTGAGAGAACAATCCTGTTGTGCTGCAATCTCTATGTGCATGCCTCTGCTGGCAGCCGTGAAGAGCGAAGAATCCATGCCCCACAGGAGCTGAAGCCCCAAACTGTATAACCATATCAGGCAACAAGTGATCTCACTTGATCTCACTAACTTAACTGGTGTACAAGCAATCACAGTCCCATAACAAACTGAAAATGGGATTTTTTTTATGTGGCTTTGCTTCCCTTCCCTCTTCCCCAAATGGACCTTTCTGCAACATACTACGGAAGAAAGCACCACAGACAGAGATCCAATCATGCATAACAATAGGAAATCCTCTGTCTGGAGAAAGCAGAGGCACGAAAAAGCATTATGGCCTTCAGGGCCTAAGAAATCCCCAAATGTAGGAAACAGCTCTCTCACATGTTGGAAGTCCAGCTCTTGCTTCCATTCAACATTACCCCAATGACTGTAGTAATAATAAAAATAAAATAAAATAAAATAAAGAACTCCTGCTGCATCGTGGATGAAGTCTCAGAGCTTATTATCAATGTTTTGAAAATAAGGACAAAGAGTCAGTCTCACAGACCAACAGCAGCCAAAGTAACTGAAGACTGTTACGTACAGTTGAATCAATGTAATTCTGTTCCAGATTTTTATGTATAAAGAAGAAAACTAATGCTAAGGACATTTGTTAAAGAAATCAAAAACAGCTTCACAGTCTTTCAAAATCCACAACCCTAGCCTCAATGAAGGACCTACTAGTTTGAAAAAGCAAACAAAACTGCTAATCAACTCTTTCAGTAGTTTCTTTTAAGCAGGTATAACAAGAATAAAGCAATTCAGAAACCAAGGAGAAGCCAAAGGTTCCCATTTCTAACAGTGAGATCCTATTACAGATGTCCAAGTTGGAGATCCGTTACTTCCAGTAGAATTTCTAAATGTCATAAATATGAGGGACTAATCTAGGAAACACATGTTTTCTGAATTAAATTAAGTAATTAATCAGTTTGCAGTCAGATTACCCATCTAAAAGAATCCGTTAGGCTGTCTCATCACAAAGACCTAAAGAATAGGAATTTCACAAAAATAGGAGTCTTTCAGAATTGACTTGATACATGTTCTCTTCTTCAGCTTATTTAGAACCAGGAATATACAAACAGTTTGAAGGACATTCTTCCATGAAAACTGCACCTGCACCTACCTTGTATTCTAAACACAGGTAAAAGATGTAATATCTGTTGGCAAATACCAACTTTCTATAGATACTCTTGATGAGATAATTGGCCTAGGTAGTCTAGAAGCACAGTACTGGCAGTGACCATGATTGGCTTTCCAGATGAAAGTAAACACATGAATGCAGCTCCACGCCTGTGCAGAGATGTGTCCAATCAACCGAGGGTTGAAAACAAACAGTCCTCTTGTCAATGTGGTCAGAGCTACAGAATACAGTCTATAGCCTCAACATTTTTTAGGCTTCTAATTCCATTTGATATACCTGGGAGTTAGGCACCTTGCCCTGAAACTAATGATCTTGACACCTTTACAGGACAAGAGGTGTGAATCAGTATGACTACAGTTACGCTGTGTTGATTCTGACACATATCACTAGACTGCAAGGCTGCGTTATATTAAAGTGGATTCCTCTTATTGGAATCACTTTGGGAAATGGTAATTTGATTCTATTAACCTGCTGATTCCATTAAAAGGAGACCTGTTTTTTTAAGAACACAGACACTCGTTCCTCCCTCACAGCCCCCTGGCCCTGTTGGTGCCCTTCACTCCAACCCACAGCCCCATGGTCCCCCAGCCATGCCAGAGTAGGGAGGTGGCAGCTGCTGCAATGGAGCAGAGCCTGGATCCCTACCTGCTGCTGCCCACTGTGGACTTGGGTGTGGTGGGTGGGGCCAGCTCCCCAGTGTGGTGCATACTCCCAGAGGGGCGGGGGGGACCCGCATCCCCCAGATCTGTGCACAGTTTGGGGATGGGGAAGACTGCAGACAGTGACAAAAGCACCACTGAGTTCCACCCCTCAAAGCTACTGAGCATGCAAGCGGCGCGTCACCAGGGAGCCTGGCCTCCACCCCCTGGATGAGCCACCCATGGCCCTGTCTCACTCCACGCTGGGGACAGACCCCTGCCCAACTCCCTCCCTCCCTCCCTACAGGGGCTCAATTCCCCACCCTGCACCTACCTGCAGGAGCTGCTCTCTAGGCTACCTGGGGCCATGTGCATGTACAGCACATGCACATGGCATCTCCTGCCTGACCACCCTCCTCCTCCTCCCTCCCAGCCCCCAGCAGGCTGGAACTCTGCCTGCCTGCAGAGGGCTCCTCAAAAAAACTGCAAAATCCCTGAGCTTCTCCAAAAAACAAAAATTGTGATTCTAATAGTGATTTTTACATGTAATAATATACAAATGGTTTTGGTCTTCCCATACTGATTCAAACAAGCAGCTGATTCGATTCTATTAACCAGTGATTCTATAAAGCAGAATTCACTTTATTTCTGACCCAATCAACATACCTCTTTGTTCAGTCACTAATACTGCATTGCAGAAAACAGGATGATTTCCTTCTAATATGACAGTTGGTTGGAAAAGAGATTTTTCTGTTCAGGTTTAGTATAAGAGAAAAGGAAATTTCTCCACAAGGTCTGATTTGCTACTTCTGCTGTGACAGTGATGAGCACATTGTCCATGCCTAGTAAATATGTAATAGTATTTTACATTCTCTTAACAGACAACAAATATCTTTTAGTGTTTTTGCAATTCACTGGCCTAAAAGATTTGTAATATACAGTTAACAAACTAGAAGAATTTTGCCCGTCAGCTGCAGATTCTTATTGGCCAACACAGTTAAAAGTCTATTAGAAAAAATGCAATTGTCATATTAGCAAATAAGAAGCATGAATGCATTGTCAGTAATGCCCTGAGATCAAAACAGCTAGTAGTTCAATGGTTGCCTAACTTGAAGGCTCAGCTGCTCAAAGGTGTAGGAAGGACACTAGGAGAAGCACTGTTATCTCTCTGTAAGATTGTAGTGATCTCTGAGTTCAATAAGCACATGCATACATGCATGTAAAGAACTAAGCAACAAATGTTAATTGTGGAGCAGTAGGCAATCTCTGCAAACCCTTTGTTTCTCTCACGCTAATTAACTAACTAGCTGCTCCCTAACTCAGCAGCCAGCTCCCAATTCCCAGCTTCCTCAGTCTCCTCTTGGGGAACATTTCTAAATTATAACTTCTATCACTACAAAGAAAATATTTGGGCTTAAGGAACAACTTTTTACTGAACAACTGTTTTCCCATTGTGAGAACAGGGGTGTCAAACATACAAGGCATGGGTCAGATCTGGCCCAGAGGCTTTGTCCCAGCTCTGGATGCAGTGGCAGGGCTTCCTGTGGGTGCCACTGCCCTGACAAAACTGTCCATGATATTCAGTGGCCACAAGAGCCTTCTTTTAAAACAATGGTGATACAGAATCAAAAGGATACAAGGAATCTCAAGTCATCTAATCCAAGGATGCTCAGCCCCCAGCAAGTAGGCCTGATCCAGCAGCCATCACTCTGTAAACTGACCCACCGGGCTCTTCATGGATCCTGTGGGGAGCCCTAAGACCTGTGGCCCTGTGAACTGGATTGCATGCACAGGGCCATGCAGGGTCCAGTCCCAGCCAGGTAAGAACTGTGCAGGGCCCTGGAGCCAAATCCTGGCCAGGCAAGGGCAGCATGGGGCCCTGGAACCTGAGCCTGGATGGGTAGGGGTAGTATGGGGCCTCAGAGCCCATCCTGCCAGACTGGGGTGGTGTGGGGCCCAGATCAGTCCCCACACTGGTCCTGTGGGCCATATCAGGCCCCACACTGTTGGATCAGGCACTGACTGGGTAGAGGTGGCACAGGGCCCCAGGGCCCAGTCTTGGCACGTGGGGTCAGCAAGGGGCCTGATCTAGCCAGCAGCCCAGCCCTGTGGCATTCATCTGACCCACAGAGCCCAAACTGTGAGCACCACTGATCTAGTCCAGCCCCTGGCACAAATACAGGATATGCTGTTCCTTAAAGTGTCTTTGTCAAATGCTTATTCAAAGCAAAATGATGCCCAACTTTGCATTTGATGTTTTTTCAGAGTGCTCACACTCCACCAAAACTGCCAGATCCTATTCAGTAATCCCACTGCCAAACCAATAAGCTCCCACAGCACCTCATATTTATCTTTCTTTCCTTCTGTTGTTTTGTGCCCTATTCTCCAATTTATGAAAATCTTTCCAAGATCTTATCAAGAGAAAAAAATGTTTGCAACTCCAAAATGTTTGTGTTGCTTGCAAACTTGACCAGGAAGCTTTTCTTCTGGCATCCTAATTATTGATAAAAATATTAAACACTGCCAGACCCGGGGCAGACCTCATGCTATTTTGATATTGATCCAAGTATAGTTACTCTTTGCCAGAGGTTATTCAGCTAATAACCTTTATTAGCTGAATAAATTTTATCAGCTTCATTAAGCTTTGTGTGTGCATACAAGTCATATCATTTAGCTTACCTTTCCCCAATTACTTATGAGAAATTTATTTAGGATTGTATAAAAATTTTTACTGAAGTTAAAAGTAACATTATGTCCATTCCATTCCCTTCATCCACCAAATGAATTACCCTATCAAATAAGTTTATCAAGTTGGTTTGACCTATTCTGAACAAACTCATGTTGGTACTAATAATCACCCCCTTCCTATTCTGAGTTTTACAAAATGATTATTTTATGTACTCCAGTAATTTCCCAGGTACTGAAGTGAGGCCAAACAGTCTATAATTCAACAAATCAACTCTTTTTCCTGCTTTACAGATGGGCAGTATGTTAGCCCTTCTCCAATCATCTGGAACCTCACTTTTCTTCCATAACTTTGTAAATATTATTGCTAATGGCTCCCAGATTTCTTCAGCTAGTTCCCTCATCACCCTACATTAAATTTTATCAGTTCCTGTTGAATTCAAAATTATCAAAAAGGCTCTGACCTGCCTTTTACTTGTGCTCTGGAGCCCTTTTCCATCTTTGCATATATTTATTTTGTCACTTCTCAATTATGGGAGTTTGTTTGTGGGGGAGGGGAGGTTCTGGGGGGCAGGGGTATTGAGCAGCTCTGCCTTCTTTATTTTCTCTATTAATAACTCACCCTGGCTCCTGAGTAGTAGACCCCCAACTTCCTGGGTTTTGGGGGTGAGTTTTTTTTGTTATGACATATTACTAGTACCATTTCTGGTTGTCTTTAACATCCCTTGACAGATATATGCAGCACATTACAAAAGCTGCCCAGTTTTAAAACTAATTTGGGGGGCTAGGAATATATAGGGTCTTCATAAAGTCCTTGTGCACAGCTCAAGGTATTAAAGTATAAAAGTGCACAAGGACTTTATGAAGACCCTGTACAAGAAAGCCATCTTAGTGTGCCACCCCATAGAGCTCAGACAATAGCAAAAAGGAAAACTAATTCAAACCTGGTTCAGAAGTCATCTGAAAGCCAATTTCGTAGCTTTTCTTAACTTTAAGTTTGCAGACACAACTGTCAGTCCTTTCTGATGATACTCCATTTAGAAATAACATACATGTTGTATCTGCATTGAAACACGGAGGAATACATTATGTTACGGTGTGTCACTCAGTCAGTGACATAATGGATAGCTTTGAATGGAATCTTCCTTCATACTCTAGTCTCAGGATTCAGAACATTACTTATAACTGCAGATATTAATGCCTTGCCTTGGCATATTTGTAAATGACAAACTTTCTAGTAAATCCTTCATGCTTTGTAAGGGAGAGATTTTGAAGGGAACCTGGAGAGAGTTACATGTTCAACCTCTGCTGAATTTTCATGGGAGGTGCCTTTGAAAATCTAACACCCAAGGCCTACTTTTCCATTGTAACTATTTCCATTTCATAAGTGCAGAAAATTACCAAATCCTGTAATCCTTTACTCCCGGCAGACAGTCCTAACTCATGCCAACAATTCCATTGACTATCTGCAGCACAACATATAAAGTTTTGCAAGACTGAGCCCTGAATCACTAACAAAGGAAAACAGTGTTATACACAAATTATCAACTATACAGCTTCTGAATAAATGATGTATATCATGTTCAGATTCTCATACAGGCTACAGCAAAGCAATCTCTTTGAAAGTATATTTTTTAATGTTTCTGAGGTGAAAGAGCTTGGAAGTACCATAGGTAGCTAAATATTAACAAAATTTAACCACAATTACTGAAGCTACAGAAGATTTTTTGATTCCAGAAAGAACAGTCATCTGATAGGGTAAATACTGTTAAGAGGGCAATGTGAGGAGGAAAGCACACCTGCCACGGCAATTTGAAGCAATTACATACAGTACCCATGTCAAAGAGCATATGTTTTAGGGGAAAAGCTATAAATTGTTTGATTCTTAACCCTTTCCCTCCAGAATTACTCACTGCTTTAAAAAAAAAAAAAAAAACGAAACTGTGAGGAAAATGACTTAATTAACCTGTAACCTACACTAGAAACATCTTAGAAGGAAATACCTTGCAAACTAGGCACCTCTGTTTAGGTCTTGCAGAACCTCCCAATACTAGAGGTGCATTGATACATTGTTCCCATAGCAGATCAGCACTGATATGAAGAAAATCAAGAGTATTGGCAATCAACATTTTTTGCCTGATGTGGCCAATAATGTGGCCAATAAATGCCATGAGCATGCACACAGCTAGCCAGGAGCACAGCCCGGCAATGTGGAGAGCAGCTGGGTCCATCTGGTAAGTCTGTTGTGAGGGAAGGGGTGGGGGAAGGGAAGGGGCATGGGGGGTGCAGATTGAGGCCCCCATGGGGAGGGAGGGACTGGGAGTGGGGCAGGGGCAGAGACAGGTGCTGCCCAGCCAGGGGGAGGCAGGGTGCAGGACAGAGCTGTGGCTCATTCAGGGTGTGCAGGCGGCTAGGGCAGCTCCTGCTGCTACGCACACCCCAGGAGGGCATGGGGGATGTGCCCCTGGCTATGTGCACGGGGGAAGGTGGGCTGCCACTGCAGGCTGGGACTGGGCTGGCACCAGCTCTTCCCAGCAGGAAGCTGGGCTGGGCTGTGCTCAGGGCAGGTGGTGGCAGCACTGGGAGATGGGATTGGGGAGGCCACAGCCACCCCAAAATTTGCTGTATCCTCCACTCCCAGCACCAACACTGCCCACCCTAAATGCAACCTGGCCCAGCCCCTCACTGGGAAGAGCCTAATACAGCCCCTGGCCTCAGCCTGCAGTAACAGCCAGCACTCCTCCACACACAGATCTGGGGGGCATGCCCCCCCCCCATACTCTCTCGAGGGGCACGTAGCTGTGAGAGCCACCACCTCCCCACCCCTGGATGAGCCACAGCTCTGTCCCATGCCCTGCTCTGGGACAGGGCATGGGACAGCACTCTGCGCTATGGAACCAGCACTTGCCCAAGCACCAGCACCACTCCCTCCACTACTGAGGGGGTCTCAATACGCCCCTCATGCCCTTCCCTCACCCCACAACAAACCTACCAGCCTGATGCCGTTCTCCATGCTGTGGGGCTGCGTATCAGAATTAGACTAGTATTGGCTGATATGGCTTGTTAAAAATCGGCCATCGGTATCAGCCCAAAAAATCTCTATCTGTGCACCCCTACCCAGTACTTTATCCTTCACTCTCCCAAAAGTGAGACTCTAGCTCCCACTGAAATAAAACAGACACTTCTAAAGTGTAAAAAGATAGAAAGCTAGACCCTCCTCTGACAGAAGTCAATACAACTTCAGGTTCTGCTGATTTACATGAACTGTAGTTCTATAGTTCTATATTCACAATCAGGATGCTAACATAGATTTCTATTTAAAAATCCTGCGTTCATGTAATTCTGAAGTTGCAACTTTTAGTGGTGGTTGCTGGTGGTCAGCATCTCAAGATAAGGCCAGAAGATTGTTGAATGGCAATAGGTTGCTTATAAATTCAAATGCACAGCAAAACAAACATTTTGAAATGCACCACTTGTTTGCTTTTGCTGACACCTCACAGGCCAGGGGCGAACTGTGACAGGGGCCATTCTGGAGCCAGTCCCAACGATGGCCTGCTCACCTGTCTAGGGCAGTCCATCCACCTGCCCTCCTGCCACGCCTTTAATGTAACTTTGTAAGTAGTTGTTTATAAGATGGGAAGCTGCCTGTTTACTGACCGATGCCAAGGACATAATACATGGCTCTGTACCATCCCTACATCATGTCCCATGCCTCACAGATGGCATCACTATATGGCTCCAGCCCCACACTGGGCCTCACTCTATATGCCCGCCTGACATTCAGACCCAACCTGGATCCCTCCTGTTCAGGTGGCCTAATCTCCACCCTCATTCTGGGCTGAAAAACTCCCTAGACCTCTTTCCCTCTCAGCAGGGAAAGAGGTCTAGGGACCTGCCTCCAGGACCTTTGGCCTCACAGGCCCTGGTCTCACTTCTGGCCAGTTGGAACTCCAGGCCCCTGGCTCTGGCCATCCCTCATGGTGGGCATCTTTGCCCTTTGACTGTTCTGATCCTTGCCCCAGCATTGACCAGTTGAGATTTTCTGGCTAGGTTTTTGAGCAGCTAGCCCTCTCTCTCTCATATGGGTCCACCCTCTTGGGCCCCTCCAAACACTGTCCCCACCCTCTGGAATTGTGGGCCACATAGTCACTCTGAACCCCTCCTGGGTCTGCTGTTCCACCCACACTGGGCTCACTCACTCAAGCTAATTAGGCTGGCCTATGTACAGTCCTTTGGGCCCCCACATGGACCCTACTTTACGCAGCCCACATGCAGTCCTTTAGTCCCCCCGCCCAACATGAACCCTACTCTATGAAGCCTACTGCTTTCTCATATGCCCCCTAACTGGAGCCACTACGCCACCCCATCACTGGGCTACTAGGCCTTACACTGCTTGGGTCTTGGGAAGCGGCAGCAGTTGAAAGGCCAGGGACAGCTGGCAGCAGCAGTGGTGGTAGGTGGGGGCAGGTGAAGTGGTGGTGTTGGCAGCAGACATGAGCGGTGGTGGTAGTGGCAGTGACGCGTAGCATCAGCACTAGGAGGGAGAAAAGTGGCAGCTGGGTACCCCAGGACCAGGGCCAGCAGAGACTGAGGGCAGGGCATCAGGAGCACAGAGCCTAGGCTGTCGGGGGTGCGGGCTCTCTGCCAGACCTGCACACCTCTGGGGGAGGGCCATGCAATGAAGCTGGTGGCTTGGCCCCACTCACTGCTATGCACAGGTCATAGGGAACAGCAGGGAGCTCCGCGCTATGGAACCAGACCAGCTCCACCCCTCTCCCTGCCACCCTGGCTGAGCCCCATTACCTGCACTGCCAGCTTCATTGTGCAGGGCTCCCCCCAGCAGCACAGGGATTGGGCATGTGAGCCCCATGTGATGGAGCCGGCAGCCCAGCCACATGCAGTCCTCACTGGGACTGTGCACTGCCAGCAGGCTCTGCTTGCTGTTGCTACTAGTGGCAGGGGCTGTGCGCAATGCAGTGGCATGTTTGTGGGGGGGGGCACACACGCATACCCCATACTCACATCCCCACACACACCTCCAGCCACCTTCCCCCTCCACACACCCAACCCCCCACACACCCCACAAGGCCCCATAAACCCCATACCCACCCATCCACACCCCACACCCACACACACCCCTACATCCTCCCCCACACCCCATATATACACGCACAGAGCCCCCACAAACCCCACACCCACACCCTCCACACCTAC
>NW_017729031.1:99547141-99552666 GCF_001723915.1 Gavialis gangeticus
CAAAAAACTACTTCACAGTTAGGGCGGCTAGGAGCTGGAACCAACTTCCAAGGGAAGTGGTGCTGGCCCCTACCCTGGGGGTCTTTAAGAAGAGGCTGGATGCCTACCTGGCTGGACTCATTTGAGTCCTGTTTCTTGTTTTGGGGTTTTGTTGTTCTCCCGCCCTGGCGGGGGGTCAGGCTAGAAGATCTACTAGGTCCCTTCCGACCTTAAATCTATGAAACTATGAAACACACAAATGAGGACAAAAATTTTTTTTAAACAAAATTAAAATATGTTATTGTAGATGTTTGATTTTTAGTTTATAATTTGGGTTTTTTTCTGGTTCCAAGATGGGTAACCCCCTTCCCAAAAGCAGTACTTCCGAAGGCAAGGAGAAGGACTTCCAGTGGCAAAGATCAGGGGATAGGGGCCAGTCTTCTGGTCCCAAGATGGCGACCAGGGGCTGGCGCACTTGTCAAGGAACAGAGGTACTCTTGCTGCCCTCAACAGCTCACCAAAATTCATTAAGTGGCCCTCCAGCCAAAATACTCGCCCACACCTGCCATAGGCACATGCAGTTCATTTTGTTAATAGCTTAATGCTCCTTCTTTCCTGTCATGGAATTGACAGTAATTGTAGGTTTTAAAAAGGAGTCATAATCAAAAAGGACTGTCAAGATTATTGCTAACATTGTGGTATGTAGGATGGCACAAAAAGAGAATAAGATTAGAACAGTTGCGTTGTAGGTTTCTATGCAAAGTTCTTCCTTACAGCTTTACACTGTTTCTATGCAAGTCTTACTTATATCTGCAATCCCCTTCGTGAGCATCAACTCAAATATGGTGAAAAATCTCTGTATCCAAGCAAGTCACAGGATTCTAGGCTTACGCACCTAAAGGACTATTTTAAGCTCTTACATCCTTTTTATGAGCCTACGTTATCAATTAGGACCCAAAATTTAACTATTTAGTCTACAAATATAGATATGGGCACCTAATTTAATGCAACCAAGTTTGAAAATTTAGGTCCAAGTGCTTTCCATGTTGAAACTTTGAACCATGTAACTGATTTATCTGTTCATCACAGTTGGAAGGTCAATGAAGCTGAACTACCATGAAAAACAGTCAGTAATATATGGCAGCTTCAAGACGCTTTATTTTAATGACATTGCCATCTCACTATATGCTCCACTTCAGGGGATAAGAACCTTCTCCAACTGCAGGTCAGAATGACACACATGGGGTCAGAGGTGGAAGGGTGGAATGCTATGACCCTGCTGCTGCTAGCACTTGTCCCCATAGGGTTATATGGAGAGCACCTGCAGCCAAAGCCCCCCACTGCTGCCAAAGCCCCACATCTACAGGCCTGATTTAAAGGTTCCATGGACTGAAACCAACCCACAGGCCATAGGCCACCAACCTCCGCTCTTACTTTATCAACTGGTCTTCCTAAGCCTTAAGAATAAGTAAACAGACTCTTTCTGATAAAAACATACTGTCCTTACAGTTTATTCTTTGTCCTCTTTGTCAAACAACTCTGGACCTACCTTTCTTTGCACTGATACTGTATGTATACTTTCCCCCCTCCTTCCTCTCCCTTACCCACTCCAGCCAAACAATGTGGCACTTTTTCGTATTCTTCTGGGCTATAGAGAAACTTATTTTCCAGTATACTCTGTCAATATTTTAATTTCCTTATTCAGATGTATGTGACATAACATAAGAACATAAAAACTGCCATTTACTGGGTCAGACCATATGTCCCTCTTGCCCTGTATTCTGTCACACAGTGGCAAAAAGTGGATGCTGAAAGGGAGAATGAACAGGGCAAGATGAGGGTTTTTACCATTGTTCCTTTCACTTGCAACCTCCAGAATTTAAGGTCAAGGAAATTCCAGTTCAGAGGCTGTACCTCTAACTCCCATGCTAAATAACGACTGGTGCACCATTCCTCCAAGAATCTGTCAATTCCTCTTTTGAACCTGGTTAAACTAATAGCTTCCACAGTGTCTTGTGGCACTGAGTTCCAGAGTGTAATTACACAGTGGGTGCATCTACACACGTGCTTTACTGCAGTTGACTAATTAGCTCTGCAATAAAGCATTACAGTCTACACGTGCACTAATATTTGAGCACAGTAAACTAATTAACTCTAACATAAGATAGTACTGTTGGGGACAATACTATCTTACACCAGAGCCATTTACTATGCTGAAATGCATTTGTAGATGGTGACCTGGCGGGGGCCAGACTCCTGACTGCTGTCTAGCCACACAGCTCCGCAGGTTCTGCACCCTCATGCCCTAGCCAGCCCCTCCACTGCATGACACCACCACCCAGAGCCCAGGACTGACCCCAGAGCCTGCTGCCAGCCCAGGGCTCCTCTGCCCTGGCTCAAAGTGCTGCTGTCCCAGGCACACATGTAGACACTGTGCCCAGGAGCAACTGACTCTAGCTCAAAGAGCTCTGGAGTTTCACGTTGCATTAACTGAAAATGTAGATGAACCCACTCTGTACAACAATTTTCTTTTGTTAGTGTTAAACTTCCTACCTACTAGTATCATTTTATGACCCCTAGCTCTTGTTTTGCGAGAGAAAGCAAATAATAAATTCCTATATGTTTCCTCTTCACCATTTAGTATTTTGTAAACCCTTATGTGCCCCAAGTGTCTCTTATAAATACATAACAAATCCATGCTGCCAAGAACCTCACCATTTTCAACTATATGGTGCATCTTTTCTGTCTGTAGTAAAGTCATCCTCGAATTTTCCCTCAGATGGAAATCCAACTTCGCAGCCCGAATCATCAGCTTCCCCCACTGATTTTAGTGATACATTAGCATTACCTCAGTCTTGCGACACTGGTTCTCAACAGGAGTACTGCGATGCCAGCAGCACTGCAGAGTGAAACTGCCTCACATGCTTTGATTTTCAGGAGGTACATCAGAGCCAAAGTGAGAAGCAGCTACAGAAGGTATGCCTATCTGAAGTTATACAGGCAGGTTGCTTCTGCTGCAACTCTTCCTGGTTTGGCTCCCCAGCATGCCTCCTGAAGGGTGTGAGGCAGTTTCACACTGTGGTGGTGAAGGAACCTGGAAAGAAATGCCAGTGCCACCAGGTGGAACTGCTCCGTGCATGGCACTTGAAGTAGAAAGTAGGAGCAGGAATGTCCCCCCTGCTTTGCACAGTCCCAACAGCTGGAAAACAATGAAGGGTGCATGGACTCCTCAAGCAGGTCCCAGAATTAAGTTGCCACCATGATCACAAAGGTAGATTTATTTTTTATTTTTTAAACCTAAGATGGTAGAATCCTGCGGTTGCCCCTTTAGGCCCTGACTGCAGTCCCACAATATATGACCAGGATTGTTCCTGCCAGTACAGTGATAACTGCTCCCCCCGCTGTGAAAGGACAACCTGGACTCTGTCAGATGGTTTTACTGTGCTGTGAATTTGCCTGGCCCTGTACAAGTAACAAAAAAAGCCCTGATTTGTAAGAGAGACTGAGAAGAGGCAAAATTGCCCAGGCTACACAATTTATTTTAAAAGCAGTTTTTGTGTAATAATCTCTTTAAAAAACAATTTTAAGAGGGTTTTTTTTTTTAAGAGACACGATTAATTTGAAATGTAAACTACTTTTAAAAAAGCAAGAAAAGGAAGTCAGATTTTTTTTGTTCTTCCATCACAGTGGTGTTCAACTGGGTGCCATTAAATTTGGAAAAGTTATGGAGGGGTGCCTCGAGTTCAAACAGATTGAGAACTACTGCCATACATACTCTCCCACATATCAAGTGACCTCAGACAGTCCACTAGTAGCACCAGTCAATCACAGTCTGGTTTTTAAAACACTCCCTTACTGTTTTCAAAATGCTTATTAAATAAATACACCTGATGTTATAATAATAGACTGATGCATTCATAGAGTAAGTGAGGTGACAAGACAGATTTTTCTGTTGTTTTATTTTCTGTGCTTAACACTCATATTTTATTGTAGATTAGATGAAAAATTTTCCACGTTATGAAACTAAACTTGCAGTCCAACACCTCTGATGCAAGGATGGCTCTCCTGGCCAGCTAAACACAACAACATGCTTTCCCTTCCAATCAATACCTGCCAATTATATCCCCTAGGCAGGCACGCAATGTATGCAGTAACAGCAAGCTCTTTATTTTCTGTTATCCTGTAGACATTCAGTACATAGCTATTTCCCCAAATTCATACATTACTCCAAGCCAAGTACTTGTCTAATTGACCAAGGAAAAAAGAACAATTCAGAAATCAGGCAAAAGTAATTTAATAAGCATTAAACCAAATTCAGTTACTGCCATGCACATGGTAAATCAAACTGAAGAATGTAGGGCTAGCTCTTAGCTTGTGTTCCCCAAAATGTAAGGCAAATATCATGACAGTGACAGTAATTCTACTGTAACTGAATGACTCTACCCCAAGGGGATAATAGTTGGTAAGAAGTGTCATTCGAAAGAAGAAAAGATCTGTGGTATAAAAAACCTATACCACCATTGGCCATTTTGATCGTCTATTAAACCATTCTTCTAATAATGTAAACTTCAGGCACTGAATTTAGGTGCACCTGACTTGAATCCATATTGGGACTCCCTAACAATAGAAGCTCACAAAATATCATGGCAGTCACAATGTACCACTCAAGCAGAACATCAGATCAGTTTTAAGTATAGAAAAATAACATTTTAGAAGATCTGTGCTGGAGCAAATATGCACAGTAACAGACTTCAATCATACATTCAGCACAATTAGGCTGACTGTGTTACTTCAACATAGCCTGCAGCTTGCAGAGAGAAAATGAAAGTATAGTAAATATAGTGAATCATGCGTTAAGAATCACATCCAAAAGAAAACTTGCTTTCGCCGCATATTGCTTAAAAATGTAGCCAAGATATCTTCACACAAGTCTATGCTGTACTCCCCTAACTAGGGGAGTACAGTTTCTCAACCTGAGACTGACTTGTAGGAATTCTACAGACAGTATATAAGGTAGATATAAGACAGTAAGGAAATATTTACAAAAATTGAAACATTTTTCTGTTGTTGAAAATAAATGTTTTCTTTTTCAAATGAAGAGTAACTTGCCAAAACTATTTACAATTTTGTCTCCTTGTGCAATTTTGTCTCCAACGTTAAGTACAGATAGTCAAAAACCCTGAGGCTGAATCATAGTTTCATAGTTGGTAGGGTCAGAAGGGACCTAAGTAGATCATCAAGTCTGACCCCCTGCCATGGGCAGGAAGGGATGCTGAGGTCAAATGACCCTGGCTAGGTGTCTATCTCGCCTCCTTTTGAAGATCCCCCAGGGTAGAGGCAAGCACCATTTCCCTTGGAAGTTGGTTCCAGCTCCTAGCTGCCCTGACTGTGAAGTAGCACCTCCTGATATCTAGCCTGAATCTACTCTCAGTCAACTTATGGCTGTTGTTCCTTGTTACCCCGGTAGTGCTCAGGGGAACAGGGACTCCCCCATTGCCTGCTGGTCCCCCCGGCAAGTTTATAGGTGGCCATCAGATCCCCTCTCA
>NW_017729031.1:99557666-99577537 GCF_001723915.1 Gavialis gangeticus
ACCACTTCCCTTGGAAGTTGGTTCCAGCTCCTAGCTGCCCTGACTGTGAAGTAGCACCTCCTGATATCTAGCCTGAATCTACTCTCAGTCAACTTATGGCTGTTGTTCCTTGTTACCCCGGTAGTGCTCAGGGGAACAGGGACTCCCCCATTGCCTGCTGGTCCCCCCGGCAAGTTTATAGGTGGCCATCAGATCCCCTCTCAGCCTTCTTTCGTGGAGGCTGAACAGGTTCAGGTCCCATAGCCTCCCCTCACAGGGCCTGCCTTGATGACCCCTGATCATGTGAGTGGACCCTCCTCTGGACCCTCTTGATGCTGTCCACATCCCTCCTGAAGTGCGGCACGCAGAACTGGATGCAGTACTCCAACTGCAGCCTGACCAGTGTTGCATAGAGGGGGAGGATCACCTCCTTGGACCTGCTCATGATGCATCTGTGGATGCATGACAAGGTATGGTTGGCCTTCCTGACTGCATCCCCACATTGGTGGCCCATGGTCATCTTGGAGTCAATAGTGACACCAAGATCCTTTTCTGCCTCTGTGCTGACAAGAAGGGAGTTCCCCAGCCTATAGGTATGCTGCTGGTTCTTCCTCCCCAGGTGTAACACCTTGCACTTGTCTGTATTGAAACCCATCCTATTCTCATCTGCCCACCTCTGTAACTTATCCAGATCTAGTTGCAGCCTGTCCCTGTCTTCTGGCATGCTCACTTTTCCCCACATCTGAGTGTCATCCGCGAACTGGAAGAAGGTGCTTTTCACCCCCTCGTCCAAATCACCGATGAAGATATTGAACAGTGCAGGCCCTAGGACCAAGCCCTCGGGAACCCCACTGCCCACATCCCTCCAGGCTGAAAATTACCCGTCCGCCACCACTCTCTGGGTGCGGCCTTCCAGCCAATTTGTGACCTATCTGACTGTGTAGGCGTAGACACCACAGTCACCTGATTTTTTAATGAGGATGGGGTGAGAGACCTGACTCAAAGGCCTTCTTAAAGTTCAAAAGGACTATGTCCACCATGACACCTGTGTCCAAGGCTTTTGTGACCTGGTCATAGAAGGCAACCAGGTTGGTCTGACAGGACCTGCCTCTAATGAACCCATGTTGATTGCCCCTAAGCATAATCTCCCCTGCTGGCCCCTTGCAGATGTGCTCCTGGATAATTTTCTCAAGGAGCTTCCCCAGGACTGAGGTAAGACTAACAGGCCTATAGTTTCCTGGGTCCTCTTTCCTCCCTTTTTTGAAAATGCGGACCACATTGTCCCTTTTCCAGTCATCTGGCACCTCACCAGAGCACCATGAGTGCTCGTGAAGCTGTGCCAGGGTCCTGCAAGGACCTCTGCCAATTCCCTAAGCATTCTGGGATGAAGATCATCAGGACCTCCCGATTTGAACATGTCTAGTCCCTCCAGAAGTTCCCTGACTAGGTCCTCAGTGACCCTAGGCCTGGTTGCGCCTCCCCTGGGTCCATCCAGAATCCCAGTGGGGGGGATGTCCCTGCCCCGGCTCAGAAAAATGGAAGCAAAGAATCTGTTAAAGAGATTAGCTTTGTCATCTGGTGCTACCACCAGATTACCAAGCATGTCCTGCAGAGGCCCCACATTACTTGGTACGTTCTTTTTACCCACTATGTATTTAAAAAAGGACTTCTTGTTATCTTTGATCTGGGTCGCTAGTCCCAGTTCCATTTCTGCCTTAGCCTTCCTAACAGCTCCCCTACAATCTCGAGCCAAGTTTTGAGCCAGTCAATTCAATCTTCACAGGCTAGCCTAAACTGCATAGATTGAATGGATAAGTAAGTGAACAGACATTCACTTTTGATTCCAGAAATGCAGCCACATGCCTGCAGTGGCCCAAGCCAGAAGCAGGGGGCTGCTACAGCATGCCTTCCTGCTTTGCTGGAGCAGACAGCTCAGGCCAAAACTAGCCCACCCACCCTATGAGGGGCAGAGGCTTGTGGGGGAGGTGCAAAGCATCCTAGGATGCTGGGGGACTATACATTAACTTGAATCTGGAGGGGATCTGGGACAGAAGTTCAATAAACTGATTTAAGCTAAATCAGTTAAGTCTGATACTACATCCATCTAGGTTTCAGCATGGCAGAAGAAATAGTGGCAGAAGAAATAGAAATAGAATGTAGTTAAACCAGTTCTGGCCATTTGAAAGCAATTTATTTGCACTGAACTTCTGTTGCGTTACAGATTTGAACTGGTTTCTGATCACTTATACCAGGCTGTGTGCAATTTCTGTCCCTACCCCAAGTACACCTAACAATTCTTACCTCTGATGTGTGTAAATTGAAAGATTTGCATTTATCAGTCAGACATGAGAGAGAAATGCTTCGGGCTCATACCTGACATTTTAAATCATTCAGCTATTTATTATATCCCTGTTAATTTCTGAACAGCCTTAATTTTTTGGTAATCTGCTACAACAGGGATTTCTTTAGACTAGATCTGCTAAACATGGAGGCCTTGGCATGCAGGGAATCCATTCCACTAAAGGATTTGTTTCTTCATCAGCTTTTTCCCAGTATATTTAGCGATTTCCTAAAGGTTCTACAGCAGATTTAGTGACAACAGCATCAATTCTGCAGATTCAAGGTAAAATTTTGAAAATAATTTTGGTCACTGGAAAGTGAATGGTACTTTAACCTTCTGTCTCCTAGGTGTTTTTGAAAACTATATCTAAAAGATATTCATGACTTTTAAAAGTTATCTAATTGAACAGTTTTTTCTCCATCTATTTGAAGTATTTCTTATAAAATATCTAATATTTAGTATGTAAATATTAATGCTAAGTTACAGTTACCACAATAACTTATGATAAAACTCTGGGGCACTGTTTGGAGTTTGGGGAGTGAGTTTATTACTTTATTTTATTTTAAATTATTTTTGTTTTATCTTATTTTTAATTGTAAGCTATCCCTGACTCCTTTTGGGTAGGCTGGTATACATCAAGTAAATAAATAAAAACATAAAATCAAGCTAAAATCTTTTCACTAGGCAAGATCTGAATCCAGGGTTCCAAATCTCTCTTAAAAACAGATAATAATAACATTCCACTGAAATAGCGTAAGAATCTGCACTCTTTACAGCTTTCAGTGCTAATGAGGTCATCAACTGTTGCACAAGAAATAGAACACTTGTCTGCCAGGTAAAATCTCAAGCCAATAAAGCTCCTGAGCACAAACTTAACTTTAACCATATGTGCCAAATTTGTTTGGCCCCACAAACCAAATCCAGAGCACGGATCTTCCTGCAACTTGGCTGTAGAGCACGGGTTTCCCAACGGCCAGAAGACCCATAAGCGGCAGCATTACTTCCTGCTATTCCTGGAGCCACTGTTTCAGTGCAATTCCAGAACTCAGGGAATCAGCATTGCTATCACTTGCCCCATTTTCCCAGGTTCCAATTTTAGGCACTAGGAGCAAATAAAAAACCCTGATTTTAGCAGCAGGTAAGGATGGGGAAAAAGTGGAAGTGAGTGCATTAACTCTTTTTATTCCAAAGCCATGCTGAAAAAGTAGCTCCAACTGTTGCGGGGGTTAACACAACCGCGGGGGCTCCAGCAGCTGCAGCAAGAAAACCTGCAGGCCAGATTAACCATTTCCACAGGCCATATATTTGACATCTGTGGTTTAAAATAAGGTTGATTTTCCAAAATTTAATTGGCAAAATATTTATTCTGCCATGCTGAAATTAGGGGATGATTTGGACCTGGGCCATTTTCATCCAGTAACTAAGGGGATATACTGTATTAATTTATGCCCATCTCTTCCTCCCAGAAATAGGATTTACAGCTGGATTATTAGTCTCCTTTCAATGTCCACTTTTTCACTGATAATTTATTAATATCACTCAACAATTTCTGCAATATTTCCATTACAATAGGAAACGAATATTCATCAAAGAGCATGATTTAACACTGTGGATCTCTTATGCACACTGTGGACACTTCTCTTGGATATTCTGCAACAGATTCATTGGGGTGATCCATTTCACAATATGTAACTGAGTTTCATAACACTGATTGAAGAGCAAAATTTTCCACAAACTCTAGATGAACTTAGTGGTAAGTCAGCATTCAAAGATGGTTCTAATCAACTTAAGGTGACATGCAAATATTGCTCAGATGAAGGATGCAATAGTCAGAGTGTAGCTTAATATGCTTATTGTGGCAGGTCGAATTCTGAAGAGAGAGCTAATAACTAATATGGACAGAACTCTTGTGGCTTTGTAAATATAAAGAATCAGTGACCACAGGTCAAGACGACTACAGGCTGGCAGGTGAGCAGCAGCATGTCTCTGCCATTGTACAAAAGGACATAACTAGAATTCCCAGAAGTTCAAGATGTTGGGCCTGATCCATAAAGGAGCTTAGCTGATTTACATCATATTCACAAAGTTCTCCATGACCACAGAACAGCTCTTGTTCAACACCACAGATGCAAATAGCAGAATGCAAATAATAAACAAGTTACCTGTCACAGGGCATGCTTCTTTAAGAGTGGAAGCAGCCTTTATGGATGGACCTAGGAGCTAGGCAGAACCTCATGGCTGCAGGCTTCTCAGGCAACAGGCTAAGGGAGAAATTAGCTGGTGCCTGCACCTGGTCAGCTGACCAGAAGGAAGCAGGGCCCTGGGCCTATATAAGACCCAGCAATAGGGCTGGGAGGAGTTAGTTCTCTGACAGCTGCCAGCGGAAGGAGCTCCTGCAGGGGAGAACTACACAGAGACACTATGGCTGCCTGAACTACTGCTTATATGGTTAATGGGGTTCAGGGAGCCCATAAGGTACCCAGGGCTTCTGGGAGGCACTCAATGCTTGAGAAGTTTGTCTTTTTAAAGAGACAGAGTGCAGCTTGCATTGTTTGTACTATGTTATAGCCCAGGGCTTGTTTTTCCATTGTCTTTTATAGTGGTGGACCGGGTGGAGGCTACTGGGGAAGAGGAGGCCTCATCGGGGCACACCACTGTGTTACAAAAATATCCAGTACACCTACTGGCATGGAAGTTACCCTCTCAGCAGCACAGAAGCAGAAAGGGATCTGGAAGTCATAGTGGACTCCAAGGTGAACGTGAGTCATCAGTGTGATGAAATCATCAGCAGTTAACCTCACTTTATCATGCATCAGCAGATGCATGACAAATAGAACCAAGGAGGTGATACTTCCCCCCTGCGTGGAATTGGTTAGACCGCAGTTGGAGTACTGCATTCAGTTTTGGGCACCGTATTTCAAGAAGGATGTTGATAAAACTTGAGAAGGGTCCAGAGGAGGGCCACTCATTTGGTTAGGAGCTTACAGGACAAGCCCTATGAGGAGAGACTAAGAGACCTGGACCTCTTCAGCCTCCACAAGAGAAGGCTGAGAGGTGATCTTGTGGCTGCCTACAAATTAATTAGGGGGACGCAGTAAAGGACTGGAGATGCTGTGTTCACCAGGGCACCTCTTGAGATAACAAAGAACAATGGTCACAAACTGATAGAGAGCAGATTTAAGCTAGATATCAGGAAAAACTTCTTCACAGTAAGGGTGGCCAAAATTTGGAGTGGGCTTCCAAAGGAGGTGGTGCTGTCCCCTACCTCGGGGGTCTTTAAGAAAAGGCTGGATAGGCATCTGGCTGGGGTCATCTGACCCCAGCGCTCTTTCCTGCCTAGGCATGGGGCAGACTCGATGATCTGTTGAGGTCCCTTCCAACCCTAGCATCTATGAATCTAGAGTCCCAGCCCCAGTGAAGGCATGGAGACAGGGCTGCAGAGAGCCCAGCACCAATGAGGGCACCACTACTGGGGCTAAAGGCCCTGTGACAACAGGAGGCTGAACTAGACTGAGGCCTCATCAAAAGAGACAACGTTTAAATACCACCTGCAAGGCATAGGGCATGGTAAAGGGTCGGTTTTGGAGCCACGCATCTAGCCCAGAAGACCTATGGTGTCCCGGGAAGCAACCACTAAGAGCGGGACCCAGCAAGGGGTCCAAGAACCCTCAGGGATTAGATGGGGAACCATCAGGACCATGACTGAATAGAAACTCATGGGCAACCTCCCTACTTATTAGTTATACCAGCAAGACACAGCAGGAAAGATTAGAAGGTGCCCATGGGGCAGAGCCCACGGAGCCCTAGGGGCATCACGGCCATCCCTGGAGACCCTGAACTGTGACAGTACCTGTGTTAGTGGAGGCCTTCTGATGTGGGAGTATTGCAGGTTCATCTCAATTGGCCCTGGGAGCTGTGTATGTGTAAAACCAAGACATTTTACTCATAAGGATGACTGGTAAGAATGTGGAATGGAGAGCATCTCTGTGCCATTATTTTCCTTGAAGAAGAAAAACATAGGGTGGCTGGCCTCAGCAATCCCATGTTCTTATAAGTAGAGACATACCTAAATTGTAGGCCTGTGTGAGTAGGCAACTATTCGATCTGGCTTTGGATCCAACTGCTTCAGATGCCAGCGATCCAATCCGGAGCTCCAGACCGGCTTTCCACTTCGATCCAGCCAAAGTGGCTCCAAAGCTTCGAAGCCACCTTGGAGATCTGGCCATAGGGTATAATGGAGAATCAATGAAATATCTATAACTTTGTTGTTTTTTGTCTGATTTG
Source organism: Gavialis gangeticus (assembly GCF_001723915.1). NCBI lineage: Eukaryota > Metazoa > Chordata > Crocodylia > Gavialidae > Gavialis > Gavialis gangeticus. The sequence goes on from NW_017729031.1 coordinate 99,564,271, forward strand.
GATGAAACTTGTAGGGTGGTAGCCTCTGCTGAGAGCATGAAGCCTGCCAAGTTTCAAGAAGATCGGTGCAGGGGTTTCGGAGGAACTGCACCCCAAATTCTTGAAAGCAAAACTCATGTAACATGTATGTGTTAAGCCACAGGGGGGTGAAAACTGCAGGGTTGGCAGCCCCTGCTCAGATCACAAAACCTGCCAAGTTTCAAGGAGCTTAGTGCAGGGGAAACTGTACCTCAAGCTGTGGACAAGCAAAACTCGTGACATGGGTGACACTGTGTGTGTTAAGGCGCAGCAGGATGAAAGCTGCAGGGATGGTGACCCCTGCTGCAGCCACGAACCCTGCCAGCTGTCGAGGAGATAGGTGTAGGGGTTCTGGGGCCCTGCACCTCTAGCTGTTGACAGGCAAAACTCATGACATGGATGCTTGTACAACTGACTGTGTCTGTCTTGGGGTGGTGGGGGGGGGCGAGCGGGGGAGACACTACTGTAGGCCTGGATGCTAAGCTACTGTGTTACTAGTTACCAATCAATCATGATTCACTCAGGGACCAGCTCAATACACAGTAGCTAGCTAATGCAGCCAGTTAATTAGCAACAACTAACACCTACAAAACCAGACTAAGGAGAGAAAATAATCAATACAGACAATCAACTGCCCCTAGACAGAGACAGTCAGTTGCACAAGCACCCATGTCATAAGTTTTGTCTGTCAGCAGCTAGAGGTGCAGGGTCCCAGAACCCCTCTGCACATATCTGCTCTACAGATGGCAGGCTTCGTGGCCTCAGCAGGGGCCACCATCCCTGCAGCTTTCACCCTGCTGTGCCTTAACACACACAGTGTCACCCTTGTCACGGGTTTTGTTGTCTGCAGCTGGGGTGCAGTTCCCCCCCAAACCCCTGCACTGATCTTCATGAAACTTGGCAGGCTTTGTGACCTTGCCAGGGCCTACCATTCCTGCAGTTTTCACCCCCCTGTGCTGTAAAACGTACACGTGACATGAGTTTTGCTTTCAGGAATTTGGGGTGCAGTTCCCCCCAAACCCCTACAGAGGTCTTCTTGAAACTTGGCAGGCTTCATGCTCTCAGTAGAGGCTACCATCCTTGCATGTGTCATCCAAATCAGACAAAAAACAACAAAGTTATAGATATTTCATTGATTCCCCATTATACTCCATGGCCGAATCACCAAATTGGCTCTGAACCTTTTCCAAAGTGATTCAGAAGCTCCACATTGATTCATAAAACCTAAAGCTTCCAGCGATTCAATTCAATTTGGATTCATACATTTGGCCTCTGAATCATCCGAATCATCTCCGAATCTGAATCATGATCCGAAGCTTTGCACGGCCCTACTAAATTGCAGTTCCACGGATTTTGCAGAAACTGTGAAAAACAGCATTGTCCACAATTGCCACAATCACCAGGAAGTGTGGCATTGGTCTCAATTTCCTGTGAAATCAACCAAAAAAAAAAAAGCAGTACTGACGTAGACTGAGTGAGGGCATCTTCCACCAATCATAAGGGATAGGCGAGGCTACCAGGGCCCCTCCACCAATCAGTGGCAAGGGGCATGGCCACTGCAAATTGCCTGTGAAATCAGCTGTGCATGCCATGAGCAGGCTGTGAAAAACCAGTTGTCTTGGTGTGACTTAGGTAGGTTCCTATTAATAAATTTCTTTAATGATGTGTGAAATGTTTTGGAAAGTGGAATTTTGCATGAAAAGAGTTTCTTAAAATAGGGGGAAGGATTTAATTTTTTTAGCTGTGAAACAAAATGTTCCTTTTTCTGGTTATTGAGAACCAGTGGACAGAAGCTTTCATTATAATTCCCTAAAGAGCTCTGCTCTTTCTTTTAAAGCTAGCATGTATTTTGACTTAAAAGAAAAAACCTTAGAATTCCACTGTATCACTTTAAAAAAAGGTTCCATTGGCTTTTTGCATCTTTAAAGACCAAGCTGAAATAACCTAAAGCAATTTACAAACTGAGTCTCAGCCCAACAACCGAAGATAATAATCCCTAGTTGGCAACTTGGAAGTATTTCAAACAACTACATAATTCAATGAGGAAGCATGAAATTTATGTCTCACAGCTGCAAGAGAAGGAGTCTGAACATACTACTTCCAAAGCCAAATTATATTTAATGGGAACATTTAGACAACTAGTTAAGAAAGTAAAACTGGAATAATTATGATATTTATATGAGCTCTGCAGTCCAGGCAAATAAGGGGACTTTTAATCATACTGACATTATTTGTTTCTCAAGAAATAAAACTGTCATGCTTATTCTCTGACAGTACTTGTTAAAAAGCACTGGGTCTGTTTACACCATAATGCCTATGGTTGGTAATTATTGTTGGGAAAAAGTACTCTTGAAAAAACACTACATTTCCTCGGGAAACCATGGCAAAAAGAAATCTCAGAGTTTCTTCACCTCCAACAATGCATTTGACTGAAGGACATTACTAGGCAATGACACGTTATGTCTATTTTGTTCTTGTGCAACAGTTTAGAACTATTGCATACTTGCTAACTGAGAACTGGACTGTGACCTGGAGCATCTGGGAGTATGAATGCTATGGATTTAAAAGCACCTGGATAGATTAAGTATGAAGTGAAAGACAGGTGGGAAGAAAAACCTTTGGCTTCAAGCTTCCATGACATTTTTCCAGAGCTGAGCTGAGCTGAGCTGAGCTGCTGTAGGAGATAATTATCTTTTGTTCTGTATCAGCAGTAAGTTACTAAGACTTCCATGCAGCGTACCGGGACAGCAAGGAGAGAGCCACAATTCACTCTTGGATATTTATGGGGTGGATTGTTAATAAGCTACCCTTTCACACTGACTTACGCCCTTGTGTCCCAATACTTATGTGAAATGTAACAAGTCAGAAAAAATAAGCTCCAGGCCAACTGCTAAATTTTTTAGCTGCCTGCTCTGAGAAATTACTGTGGTAGCAGTAGGCATACCAGTTGCATGGAAAATAATATTCACTATTATCTACAGGATAGGAAAATATCATATTTGTTTTCTTTTAAAAAGTATCAAACTTCCCTGGTCCCCTTCTCTCAAACAAATTCATTATAGGATCAGTCTAAGGCAAAAACATAAGCATAAAAAGAAGCTCCCTACCACCCTTCTTGACAAAGCAGAAATAGTTAAAATGTTGAGAAATCTAATTTGTCATATTTTTAATAAAAAATTCAAAATGTGACTAAAATATGGTTAATGTGAACAGAATTCATCATTTTTCCTGGAAACAGCTAGCTGCATTATTTTGTATTTCAAAATATCATCCAAATTAGTAACACACAAGCTCTGCCAAAAATGGCCACAAAAAAAAGCATTAAAAATGTATTGACTGTTTCGCTGAAAATTTTTCATTATTTTCAACAAGCTCCTGTTCACAGTTGGAAAGTCCTTCACCATGTAGATCCCTCCAGTAAAGCAAAGGTGTGCTCATATTGGTACAGTCTTTACTGCAATTGTAGCACAAAATGAAAGCAACTAGATGCCAGGTGATTCCAGCAGAAATTACTTTTATTGTACGAGCATTGTTCAGTTTAGGTAAATAAAATCTATTCCAGTGACATTTCTGTATAGTAATTGTCATCATAAGACATTTATCAAATATGATGAGAACATATTGAAAAAGAATTTACATGTACATGAGAGCAAAAACTCTTAGGATACTGCTTTTGAACCTTGTCCATCAAAAACAAAAGTTTCCGTTAGATCTCTGTTTTTAAGTGACAGCCTACATTTTGCACAGCAAATTGTGCAAATACTCTTGGCAATCCAATGTTGACTAATAATAATGCACTGGATGTTATAGAAGTAGCAAAGAATGACTACTATTCAAGTTACAGTTGCTTTTGCTTAATATACTTTCTCTACACAGAAACTACATAGAGTTTAGCATCTTCATTGTCTTTATTGATCTGCTATCCTTGATGCTTATTTCTTGGATGTTGATTTCTCTTAAAAATCTCCCAGCCTTATTGTCAGATAAAATCAAGGGCTTAGCAGAAGCCTGCAGCTGCGAGCTCTGTACACATGAGAAGTTTTCTATGAATAGTGCAATATCTCAAGGAATATATAGTCCACCCATTCCTTTTCCAGTGCAAATATACATAAACCAGTTTGCATTAAGCTTATATGTAATTTAGTTGACTAACTACCAGATTAAGGTTCTCCAGTTTTAAGAGCTATTCAAACTGGTTCAATTGCATCTGTCAACTACTAGTTAGCACATTTTGTGCAGTCCCCTTACAGTCTACTCCACAGAGAAAGGGACTTAGCTATCAACTGCCAACCACAGAGCTTGACATTTTTAGCTGAAGTTTTAGCCATGATCTACTTTCACCCCTAGTGTTTTAGGCAACCTTTAATTAACCTCTGCATGACCAACTTAGGTGACAACACCTATGTAACTAATGCAATTTAGTTACAATGATGCAAAAAAAACCTGGTATATAGACCAGTCCTCAGAATTGCACTACCTCTCCCTATACAAAAACCAAATTGTTCTGCATCCAGTTCACACTACCATAAAAGCCATGAGGACAGGGGGATTAAAGCACAGCTGTCTCTGCTTTTATTCCACCACCACCCCCACCCCAAATAAAACATAAAAATCAGGCTGGCCTGGTTTATACTGAAAATCCCTCCCTGAAGGCAGTCAGCACCTCAGAAAACAGCAAGCAGCGTAGGCATCCAACATCTAGAAGTCATCAAAGAGAAAACCAGAGGAAAAGTCTGAAACATACAGCAAGTACATGTTAATTTAAATGAAAGTAAACCTGTTTGGGTCCAGTTGTGGTTATGTTAAAATACTGGAACATTCTCTGTGTGTGTCCAGGACTGTTTGACACATTTAGGCAAATGAGCATTGTATGTTACTAAGGCTAGCTGTTCTTTTCAAATGACTGTTGCAGCAGAGAAATAATCCCCATACATCCTCAGGTAAGAAGTGTCTTCTCTTTCAATAGGAACATGCGCTGCAATGTTTAAAAGTGAAATAATCAGGGTATGATATGGCACGGTGAGCAGTTGGTACAGCATGTGGCATCATGCCTCATTAGCTGCCAAAGCTGACAGGAGCATATCACACCTGGTCCCCCATTAGTTTCCGAGCAGAGTTCAAAATTCTGGCCCTAATCCAGGAGACCCTCAGCACCTGCTTTTTCAAATGACATCAGTGAAAGATATAGGTGCTCAGATCCTTTTGTGCACTGAGATCTAGCTGGAACCATCCACAATCTTTCAAAGGCAGTGACATCTTACAAGGATGATGCAGCTGGACAGACACATTCTAGGTAATTTGGCAATGGAAAGCAGATTGTGCAGAGAGGCAAATGTGATGAACAGAGCACTGAAGTAGGGGTAAGCAGATCTGGATTCTACAGGATTCTGCTATGTAACCTTGGATGGGTCTATGCCCATTTCCTCCATCTTTTGCCTGTTTGAATGGATAGTTTTTTCAGGACATGGCCTATGTTTTATTATGTGTTTCCATGGTATAAGCACAATAAACCTCAGATTTCAATTGGGGTCTACCAGTGTTTTTGCAATACGAGTAATTTTATAACTACAATTTTCAACCCCCCTGACAAATTTAGAAGCTTAAGTTCCACTTCAAAAATCACTTAAGTATTTAGAAATTTAAATTTCATTTGAAGTCAATAGATCAGGAACACAAATCTTTGCAGATGTTTGGAATTCCTCTCCTCTCCCCCTCCCCACCCCCCATAGTTTTGGCTGGAATGGCTGGAGAGAATTTTTGGCATCTTTCTCTTGGTTTTTGGAGCTAAGCCACATTTTCATGCATACCAGAACCTACCTGGATACAAGGGGTAGACCAACTATTTTCTTGAGGCTCCTTTCAGCCCTATATTTGTGTGATGCTTATTCTGCAGTTTTTGACCATAAAAAGAAGTAAACAATAACATTAAAATAAAATAATATTCCACCATGGCACATCAAAATGCTTTAAAACAATGCTGTACTCTGCTCTTTGCAGAATTTCCTAATAGAAATGTCCTTGGTGTCCTTCTGTCCAAAATTAGCTGCTGAATTCCTAAATGGTTTTCTTTCTTATTCTCTTAGTTTTGAGACAGCCCTGCCATCCCCCGTTATCATCTCCTTGTTTATTTCCTTCGCGTGACTTCTCAGCTGGGTATTTTTTTTTATTTCTTCTCTGAGTCTGTAATTTTCCTCACCTTAAAAAGGCCCTTCAGAAGGCTTAACAATGATTTCCTCACTCACTTGCTACACCATTTGCTCTGTTTTCCCACCTGTTTTTTAAAATATTGATTTATGTTTGATGACTTTTTTCCAGTTTCCTCCAAGAAACACATTATTTTGTCATCTAGAGCAAAAATTATGCCTCTCAAAATAATTACAAACAAACTCCACAGACTACACTTTTGTCCTGACAAGGACAAACACTTAACCATAGCATCAAAAGGCTCAAAATGATCTCTTTGAAATCTTTTTGGGGCTGTATACAAAGAAGGGTCTTGCAGGCCTATTTTTTCTCTTTTAGTTAAAGTTCCCCTGCTGCCACTTTTCAGCATTGGGATGCTGATACACGTGATGCAGGGGTCTGTTGGAGCACGGTAATTACCACACTCCAACAGACTCGATTAATTGCCTCCCTGCATGTACAGGAGCCCTAAAGTATTATTTGGTTGAAATGTGAAGTAATTAAATGCAAAGTCAAACTGAGATGAATGCTTGTTGAAAAGTGTTTTCACTGCATACAATATAAAGTTTGTTATATTGATCATAGTAAAATAAGTGCCAATGGAAAAAAAAACATAATTGTGCCAAGATAACGTCAAATATGTCTTTTAAACTGATACGTGGTTTCGAAGTAAGGTGCCACCATTCATCAAGGTCCTGTATGTAGTCCTCTATTCCAAATATAAGCCTATTGACCCAATTGAGACTGGAGTCCCAGAGAACTAGCTATTGTGGATACAAAGGTGGTGTTATACTCCTGGGACTTCCCTTTTCTTGACCGCACACCAGATGACTCGAACCACCTTAGCCTTATGAGACTCCAGAAAACTGCCCTTAGCTGCTTTTCCTTAAAATCATATATCTGTGTAATGACATATGGTAAAGAATGTCATCTCCTAAAGAGTTCATAATCTATATAGGCAAGACAGAAGGTGTGAGGAAAAAAGACACATTTTCATCCTCACTGGCCCTAATCCAGCCTGGGCTGGATTTCCTGTGAAATCGCCTGCTGTACAACTCTATGGCTAGGTATAGACATTCAAAAAGCCCAAAGCCGAATTGATCTAAGTTGCACAGTTTTCTGTAAGGGGTGCAGTTTAGATCAATAGCAAACAGAATATACATTTGCCCCTTTTGGGTGGGGAGGAAGGAGCACACAGTCTGTCTCTCTTAGACTGGGTTCTGCCATCTTTATACCAGTCTGTGTGTGTTGAACTTCTGAGTGTAGACCAGTTTCCAGTCACTTGTACTGGTAAAAGTGTAATGTCTGTACCTCGCCTATCTGTGCACAGTCTTGTTATGTACAAAACTGCACTGGGTTGAAATCTTAAACTGTTTATCTAAAAGGTGGCAGGGAGGTCATTTTAACTTGTCTGCTTAAGAGTTAAGTTCCTCAGCAGGTGCAATTTCAATGGAGATAGACATCTACAGCAACCATGGCTCTGGCCTATGCATAAAACTGCTTTCGAAAGACAAGCCCCTAAAAATGATGCAACCTTTGCTGTCTGAAGTGAAACTGTTAGTTAGGAATTTCCAAGATTCTGATGATATTACAGATTTGTTACAGTTACAGACCAAAATGTTCTTTAGATAGGGAAGTGTTGGTATATGTGCTATCACACCCACGTGTGTCTTGGAATATTTTGAAGGAGCAAGGTTGCCACCTTCCTTTGCTGGAAAATAGCAAGTATTTAATTCAGTCAAACGTTGCAGGGAGTTTGAGTGTAGCAGGTCTATTTGTTATACCTCGAGGATCGTGGGGCTGGGCCCACAAAGAAACTGTTAGCCCTTCTGTTATTAGAAGGGGCTGTGAAGTGTGTCATGACTGGATATTTGGGGCAACTAAGATGAAAACTGGGATGGGAGTTCGGGTCAGAGGTTAATAATAAATGCTCTAAGTAGGGGTCATTGAGTGGGGCACACCAGCCAGCACCCACTGGCCCTCAAATGAGTCCAAGGTGTCAGTGAACACTGCCCAGTAAAACTGCCTGGAGATGTCAATGAGTGAGGGACAGGAAGACAGCCCTACAGTCACCAGGGGTGAGTGTGACAGGGGACAGAAATAACAGTATCATTGGTGTGGTAAACTACCATCAGTATTACAGAGGTTGTTAGCATAGGCAGAAACTCATTTTTTGCTGCTGGGCTGCTGCTTGGTAATACTGAAAAATGTTCTGCCTTTACCATTCCAGGAGAAGCAGCCAGACTATATCACCATTTCCCATGGCTGTTTCCTGAACAGTCCTGACATATAAACCTAATGCTGCTGTTGCTTATGCTTCATCTCACTTTATTCTCCCTACCTCTTTCCTTTTGCTCTTTTCACCTACTGCCCAATAAAAGTCAGGCTTAGCCAGGCAGACAAAATTTAACCTTGCAACAGTCAACTGTGACCATCTGCAGTCTGATTCTGATAGAAACATTTGACACCCAGAGTCTCGCCAGAGGAAAAGAGAAGCAACCTATGGCAGGCCAGTGTTTTCCACAGACAGGGGAATACAGCTGGAGTGCAGGAGTGGCTATTTGGGTCATGAATTGTGTGTCATGTCTATCATGTTTCAGTAACTGTCAGAGATAGAAGCTGTATTTTTCTCTCTCTTTTGCTATTCCTTTGTCAGTCCTCAGAAAAGACAATGTAACTTTTCTTTAGCCTCAAATTTGCTATTTCCCCAGCAACAATAAATACCATCTGATAGACCCTCAGTAAGAAATGCTTCCTTTTAAAAAGCCCCATACCAATAGAAAGGGTAGAGGAATAAGCCAGTGTCTTACAATAAAGATGGACTTTACCAGCTTTAACTCCTCCTGTATTTTTTCAGCATATTTAAATACTAAAAAGTTCTTGTTGGGTGCTTTACAAGTGAAGCCCAGTCTCTGAGAACAAAACCCCAAATGCAACCTGAGATAAGAGAGGTAATAAACAGAGTAATTTAGCCTGTGTTTTTCAGATGCACTCAGCTCTGGCCTTACCCTGAACCATCTGAAGTTAATGAAAAAACTTGAGTTGGATTCAGTAGGAGCAGAATTAGACTCAATGCATCTGGAAATACAACACTTCAATATTATGAAAGCACCCAAAAGCATGTGTTCAGACTACACAGTTTCTGGTTTATTTTTCAAGTCTTAGCACAGAGACACACTGGGCATTTATACACACGCTCCGGGAGTGGGGGGAAGGGGTTGGGGGAGGGCACACCTTAATTAGAGTGGCTCAGAGAACTGCTCTAATTAAAGCGCCTGAAGCATCGCGTGCATCAGAGTCCCTGCGCTGAAAAATGGTAGTGGGGGCGCTTTAACTATAAAACTCGTCGAACAAGCTTTAGTTAAAGTGCCCCTGCTGCCATTTTTCAGTGCAGAAATACTGATACACAGGATGCTGGAGTCTGCTGGAGCATGGTAATTACTGTGCATTGGAGCAGCCTCACGGAATGTGTATAGGTGCCCAATGATAATGATATAATGGATGATCTTTTGCTTTGGGTACTGTTTTTGGCATAACTAATGCACATGAAATATACAAGCACTGTACATTTTATTTCTTGCTAAAAGCAAATGAGATTTTTAATAAAGTGAAACTGATTTAGCTGCATGAATCTTATTAGCTTTCAGTGTAATTTGTGCTCTTAAATTACCTTCAGTTAAACCTCTGCTCCTAAAGTCTTTGGGCATGTCCAGATGAGTGTGGATGTTTGGTGCCCTGGGAATAACAGCAGCAGTGCACCTTGCTACTTGTCCCTGGGAAATGCCCATGCCATGTGCACTTTGGTGCATGGCAAGTTACCTCGGGTGGGGTAGGGGAGGCAGAGTGCTGGCTCCAGCAGCCTTACTTGGGGTCTTGGGGCTCCAGCAGCCTTACTTGGGGTTACTTGGGGTCCTGGGGGGAGGCCCAGCTCCACCTCTGAGTGGTGCACACTGCCTGTGCATACACTGCTCTGCCTTTTTTTCTGCAGGTTTTTTTGACCCCTGAATAGTCAGGAGTAAAAAAAAAAAAACACAGCAAAAAAAAAAGCACAGCAGCACATATATGGGCAGCTCTCCCTTGCAGCAGAGAGCACATCTAAATGTGTGGTATATGGCACTGCAGATGTGTTTGCAGTGCCACATACCACATGGCTGCACTCCTTTGGACATGGTCATTAAGTGCTTTTAGAAATCCCCCATTCATCATTTTTTTCCAGTTTTTGTTTGTCTTGGAATTCAGCCTGCATGTGTCCTGGCGCAGTAGATTGTCTTCTCAACTAAGAAGAATGTTCTGACAGATGCTGCATACCTTTTAGTTCTAATCTAAATCTGCTAGTGACAGAACATGATAATGCTTGCTGCTTTCTATCAATTAAAGTAGTGCCACAGCATCCAGAAGCTCTGGTGGGAAATGACTTTGGTTTTGACCTATGCAAGAAAATAAAACTTCAGCTCACTAGTTAGGTCTGTTATATGCCTTCTTCTGTGCTTGATTTACAAAGGATAGGAATCATTACCCAGCTCCGGGACTCAAGGAATATTTGCAAAAAGAGATTAAATTACACAGGAGTCCAAGGCACAGAGTAAATCTTAGGGCCTGGACATATAGCAGGTGTAACTGATGTAACCTACGTAGGTTTTGTACTCCAATGTAAGCTACACTGGTGTCTGGAGTGAAGTAGAGAACCATCTGTCTCTGGTACCTGCCACAGCTGGGGCTGTCACCATTCTTTACTGTTAGGTGGCAGAGGAGCTAGTAGTAGCTGGTTTGTGCTGACCAATAAGCAGATGGGTCTTGTGTTAGAAGGCCATAACTTTCCAAACAGCATAGTATAGTACCTCCTACTTCTTCGTCTTCTTCCCTTGTTTGTCCCATCTAAGCAGGGTCGCTGTGGTTGATCCTGGCTATGCACCGGTTTCAGTCATACATATCTTCTTCTTCCAAGTACTTCTTATAAGGTGCTCTATATTTTCTACTGCCAATGAAGTTATTGGGAACAGAAAGCACTCTGCACATGAAAATCTTCTTCTCTCTCCTTTGCTTTGCTTTGCTCAGAACTCTGAATCTGTGACCTTACCCTATTGTTAAACCAATAAGAAAATGTTGGGTTTTTTTCACCAGACTCATATTAAGCAATTGAAGGCCCTGATGGTGCAACTGGTTCATATGTGTGCTTCCCATGGTAGCACTAACTGCATGCTTCGATTTGGCCAGTATCAGATTATAGTTCTTCTGGATTTGCCCTGTGATTCAAATGATGTTTTTGGAGACTTCCATTCCTCTGCTAAGCAGTTCCTTTCCCAAACCCTCAGAAAACCAAAAAGGCACTGGTAGCTGAGATGTCCTGTTACATATGCTCCAAAGCATAGACAGATAATAAAAACTCAAAATAAAATAGCCGTTCCAAATAAATATGAATACTTAATCTGGGAAGAAACTAAATTAGAGCAAAGCGTTTATTTAAAAAATAAATCTCTAACAAAAATCCTGTAATAAATCAATTAAAAAAATAACATAGCAACCAAAAATGCAGCAGTCAGCACTCCGCCATTCTCAGAACAGCCAGTTTGGTCAGGCCTCTGGCTTTTTTGAGGGTTATTTCATTTTTATAACAAAAAGTTACAACATTTTCCAGAAATCCCAGCAAGATTAAAATAAATTATTTCCTTAATTTATTTTGCAGTGCCAATAGCTATGATTTTATCATGTCTCATGATATTTTTTCCCTAAAGCCCTAGCTTCCTACAGATATGCAATGATCTCACCTTACATTTAAAATAAGTCATTTTTCTAGCTCTCCAAGAGCAATGTGAAAACATGTGATCCCTAAAGAGTTCAAAAAGACAAACAGAACCAAAATTTATTATAATTATTTAAAATCCCATGGGTTTTCCAAGCCTGAAATGTTTTGTTTTGTTTGTTAATTAACTGGAGTTGGGAATACTGTAGACATGAACTGTCTGCAAAGCTGCTCCCCTAGTGACCCCACTTCTCCCATTTTTCACTGTGCACTCCTCAGGCCACACTGCCTCACAAAGTCCATTTCATTTAAAGATCTTATTCTTTCTAATAACACTCACACTGGTTTGTAGGCAGCAATTCTGAAGCAGCAGTACCGGGCAGGGAGTCTAGAATATCTAAATCCTAATCGTAATCCATTTTGCATACATCACTTCAATACTGAACAACTTCGGCTTCACCATGCCTGCAAAATGGTTGGACATGACCACCTCTCACGGTCCCTTCCAGCACTTAAAGACAGGTATGTGTGTGAGCACCTTACTGAATTGGCACCTAAATAAGCCAGCTAGGGTTGGACAGGAGGGTTGTGATTGGTGGCACAAGAAGATATATTGGAAAAAATAAATTGAAGTAATTAATCTTCTTAGATTTTAAGATCTTCCAATCAAGGACCATCTTTTTGATATGTACATACAGTGCCTAGCACAATGAGACCTATGCCTGACTATGGCCACCATACAAATAGCAACAGTAATGAATTAATGCTGTGTATGGAATATGGCGTAGAGCTTTCCACATTAACTGGCAGGAGTGGGGATGGGGAAGGTCCTCTGATTTCAGACCAGTCCATGTTGTCTCGTTCTGACTGTGGTGCAATGTCACACTATGCAAGTCCAATTCCTGGTAGGCAGATCTGCATCATAAAATCCTCTCTTACAAATGGCAATTTCATTAAGGTCAGAGAGGTAAAGTCTGAAAAGGTCACAGACCTGGAATGGCATACTTATTCCCCAACAGTTTATTCAATTATTGGTGGGAAATACACATAAATTATTCCCCAAATAGCAAAGGCCTTCCAGAAGGCCTTTGACACAGTGTCCCACCCAATCCTGGTGGGCAAGCTGAGGGACTGCGGCATTGACGAATGCATGGTCACATGGGTGGCAAACTGGCTCCAGGGGCTCACCCAGGGTGTGGTGGTGGACGGGTCGATGTCGACCTGGGAGGGTGAGGGCAGCGGAGTCCCCCAGGGCTCAGTCCTTGGGCTGGTGCTGTTCAACATCTTCATCAGCGACCTGGATGAGGGTGTGGAGACCACCCTGTT
>NW_017729031.1:99582537-99595577 GCF_001723915.1 Gavialis gangeticus
TGGCCAGCCCTATGAGGAGAGGCTGAGGGACCTGAATCTCTTCAGTCTCCGCAAGAGGAGACTGAGGGGGGATCTTGTGGCTGCCTAAAACCTTATCAGGGGCCAGCAGCAGGGACTCGGGGAAAGTCTGTTCACCAGGGCCCCCCTTGGAGTCACCAGGAACAATGGCCACAAGCTGAGGGAGGATAGGTTTAGGTTAGATATTAGGAAGAACTACTTCACTGTAAGGGTGGCCAGAGCCTGGAATAGGCTTCCCAGAGAGGTGGTGCTCTCACCTTCCCTGGAGATCTTCAAGAGGAGACTGGATAGGCACCTGGCTGGGGTCTTATGACCCCTGCCACCCCCAGTGCTCCTTCCTGCCCATGGCAGGGGGTCGGACTAGATGATCTGTCTAGGTTCCTTCCCACTCATTGATTCTATGAAATACTATTTTGCCATCCATAGAGATGAGTGAATAATGAAATGATGATTCATGAATAGTTTATTTGATGAAACAAATGCCAACATTTGTCATTCACAGCGGATTATTTAACCAGCCCTACACCAGAGGTCCAGACATAATGGTTCTAAGCCAAAACAGATGCAAAGTAGTAGAACAGTATAGTGAATTCTGTGCTATTCCTAACCTAGTTGACAGCCTAGTTTCCAGGATTTTCAATCTGGCATCCTCCACAGGTACAAAAATTCACTTTAAATATGCACATGATAACAGAATTGGTGCTAGGTAAGCAAACCCAGCTCCACTGCTGCTAATGTGCCAAAGAATTTGTTTCTCAAAGAATCATTAGTTTCAGGGCAAAGAGGTGTAACTGCTTGGGGATCATTCTCCTAGAATGGGAAGAACCTCCAACCCACAAAAAATCTCAGTCAAGTCCATAAGGCTCCAAGAAGCCCTCACTGAAATCTGAGAGAGCTCTCCCCAGGGTCAAGAGTCCACCTAAAGAGCCTGTTGCAAGATCAGGGCGTGTATCTGTCCTGATATTGTGTGTTATTGATCAACATTTTCAAATGAATCTGCATAGTTTGGGAACGTAAGTCCACTGAAGGTAAGTGAAATTTAGAACCAAATTTTTAAGGTATTTCAATGTCTAGACTCTTATGCCTTTTTAGTCCTTCAGACATTTTTGCAAATTCTACCCTGGAAACAATTCATTCTTCCCTAAGAAGAGACACTACATAAATTCCTTTTCTCCTTTCCAAGCCTCAGCTTTCACACCACCAAAAGTAATCTGAAGAGAATAAACTATGACTTTTTTTTTTAATCTCATAGAAGCCAAAAATAACAAAAGTGATTTTGTTTAATGTGTTTTTTTTTAAATCCATTCCTAGGCTAAGATATTTGAAGCCACCTTCCAATGCACAGCACATTTTTACTGCCAAATTACTGTTATCCTATAATCCCTGAAGATACTGAAGGCTTTTATAATGGAAACACAGACTTAACTACAAAGAAATAATATCCTGATAGTCAAGCATATTAGATGCATTTTTTGGTTGATGTCATATGGTAAAGTAGTTATAATTCCTGCTTTTCCTGACACTGGAGATCCCTCAATGTCAAAAAAACTTACCTCAAAAAATGAAGCAAAAACCTCCCCTAACAGGTGGTTTCCACAAGTAGAACCACCTGATCTGGGAGACAAGCCAAAGCTTTTTTACACTAAATCAACCTTTATTAAACAGGACTCCTTGCTTTTAACAGCAAAAACTCCTGTCATAGAAAAGCATTTTGCCAATCCATTTCCATACTTATAATGATTTAAGAATGCTAAAATGTGGGGGGAAATAAAAGGAGCCTGCTCAGGGTGATTAGATAAGCTGAACACAGGTCATATGCACTGCAGGCCAATTTAATCAGCATTAGAAAAATTAATTGAGCAATAAACCTGCACAACTATTTCTGTATTGAAAAAAAATGACCTAAGCAAGACAAAGGCAATTTGCTTATTGCATCTCGTATGCTAAAATCCTGACTCTTTACAAGTGGAAAATTGGCCTTGATTCTTTTAAGAGCTACTTAAGAGCTTTTAAGAGCTCTTTTAAGAGCTACAGCTCTGTTCACCTATGACCTAAACCTGTACCAATGAAAATGTGTGTTTGGCTACTGACTCTTATGGGACCTGGACCAGTGCCATAACACTTTGTGTCCTGCAGTTTACTCTGAGTTCTCTGTGACTGCTCAGGTCCAGCTGCAGAATCAGGGTCTTTCTAAACACTTAAGTCCACCCAGTGGGCCTGATATTCCATCACCCTGTGTCTTAGCCCTGTCACACCACTGCAAAGCAGGTCATAATGAAAGAATTTTAAGCCCACTGCTCTCCCTTTGCACTCATGTGTAAAAGGCTACATGAGGTATATGGCACCAGTTAACATTTTGGGCTGGAATGTTCAAAGATCATTAAAAAAAATAAATTTGCCAACACCCACCAAATTTCACAGGGATTTACATGCCAAACTCCTTGACATTCCTTTGAAAGCCTCAGCCTTATATATTCTGGCTATCCCATTCATATGTACAAGCTTTCAGAAAGTAATGGATCCCTTCATGTATTATAAGTGTATTGGTCCTACATGGGAAAATTATTGTTTGGGCTCACGGAAGGAAAGCCCACATGATTAAGGACCATGCACATGTAGGTTGGTATATAAATAATAATAATTATTATTATGACAAGTTGAAATATATATGGAGTCTTTTCTTTGGATTAGTAGATACAGGTTTTGAAAGGAGTTGAAAAATCAAAAATATTTTGCCTTAGAGCAATAAGTACTCAAGGAAAAATAGTTCCTGCACAGTTAATCATAAAACAAAAAATAACCCAAGCAAACAAAAACACACCGGAAACCGGAGGGAAAAAACTCTGCTGATCATCCAGGCTGTACAACATCACAGTAATTTTGACCCCCACACATTATTGTATCATATTAAAAAGTCGTAATTTGCCAACAGTTCTCAAACAGTAATATCTGAAATCATGTAATTATTTCCCATATTGGGCACTGGGGAAAATTAGGGGCCCATTTATCCCAGCAAGAAATGTAAAAAAACAGCCATCATGTAGCAGAAACCATTATAGATCATTGGAAGAAATATACAAAACTAGCCGCCTAGTCTCAAAAGTAATATTCTGGAAGGGGTGGTGTATGTTAACCATATACTAGCAATTTCATCTGTACCACAATTCCATCACCTACTCCAGCACATAAATCACTCTCATAAGATAACATCCCCAGAAAAATAGATGGACACATGGATTTAAGTAAACTATGAGCAGTTAATTTGCAATTTTGCAATCTCCAAAGGGTTCTGGGAACATTCTCTCCTGTGTTTGGTCTACAGTAACTTAAATTTACTAATATACAAAGATCAATGGGATGCAAGGGCAGCAGAAATCCTGTGCAGTTTATTTCACATTAGTCTATCTAATTCAATGGGACTACCTGAGTAACTAAAGGAAGCAAGGTTTAGCCTGCAATACACTGGAATGGCACAACAGCAAGTGGGAATAAGCCGTTTGCCTTGCCATGATCCATAGCTCTAACATCAGTAGTGATTAACAGGGGAGGTGACAAAGGCTCTGGTTCTAAGCACTGACTTAGGGGAGCACAAAAATAGCAGTCACCACTGCTGCCACTGCCCAGGGTGCAGAACTGCCTGGTTATGTCTTTATAGCCCCTGACATACAGTTAGAGTGCAATTAATATATTCAGCCAATTTATGACACTGGGGTGGCAAACAAGCCACAAAGTTATTCTCCAAAAAAAAAAGTGGAGCATTTGTGGCTCATTTGTATGGTGCCATAAATCAAACATACATCACCTCTATGCCCATGATGACAATCAGTTGACAGTCAGCGTCGGCATGGAAATGGGGGTCTGTCCCAGTCCCAATGCTGAAAATCAGCTGCTGGGAGGGCAGGTTGCAAGGTTCCCTGGTGTGGGGAGCCAAGGAGCTACAGCCACTAGGAATCTGGCAACTCCTGAGCCCAACAGGCTTTCCCATGGAAGCTGCTGGGCAAGGCATTTAAAAACGCTGGTCTTTGGGGAGCTGGACTGAACCCAAACATTTTAGGTGTCCCAGGGCACAGGGATCCTGGGATAAGTGAAAGGCTCTCCAAGCCTCAGGTTCCTGATGCCCTGGAACGTCTAAAAAATGTGCGTGCCACCGGGGTCTCCTGGGGCTAGGCTTGTCAGACTTGGCACTAACAACCCCAGATCTGGAACTCATCCAGGTTGTGTCTGGGCTGGTCTGACAATGAGCTATTGTGAGACCAAGCCCCAACAACTCTGGTCTGGAACCTGCTGGGTCTGGGTCTAAAACAGAGCTACCCTCAACCTGATCTGCAGGATTAGGCTGAAGGTAGGTCAGCAGTGGCGTAACTGGGATCAGAGGAATTTTATGACACATGGTACAATGTTTGGGATAAGGCATAAAATTCTGCTGCTCCCAATCATGCCATTGTTTGAATATCTGCCAGGGGCTTGTCTAACAAAAAAAATCAGGTTTGCCTATGAATGCAAATGAAAGGGTTGGGTAGTAAGATTAGTGATGAAGGAATAGTACAAACTGAAATATGTTCCTCATCTCTTTCTGCTTCACCTTATTGAATTCACAGCTCTGGTTAAATGTCATGTTTCCATAAACTAAGAAATGCAACTTATCTACAGCCTTCTGGATTCACTCGTACAGTATGTTCTGTGCTTGGCTAAGCAAACTTTGATTTTTTTATTGCCATGAGTATCTTCATTAAGTTAATCTTGTTATTTCAGTTAAGGTTGCCTCCGCATTTGCATTCTAAAAATCACATTGTTCAAGTGCACATTCTTGAACAGACTGCAATCAGACAAGCTATCAAACATCTTAATTTGGGCGGGTTTTGAAACTAATGAATCAAAAGCACACAATCCTCAGCAAAAAGACAAGAAACAAAAATCACAATCTAAATGATACCAGAATTCTCAGCTTCTCAACAGAAATCTATAAGTAAAACAAGTATATTGAGATAGCATCTAGTGAGACCTCTACTAAATCCAGGTCCCATTGCTTTAGGTGGTGTACTAACATTTAATATATGGCCCAGGGGTGTGTGAAGCGAGCAGTATTCGATTCGGATTCAGATTCGGCTCAATTTGGGGAACAGCGATTCAATCTGCTGATTTGGATCACTGTCCCAATTCAATTTGGCCGAATCTGAAGATTTGATTCTGATTCAGAGAATCAGCAATCCAGCCATTGACACAGTTGTATATATTTTTTCTACATACCTCGAGGTACCAGGCGTGGCTCGTGAACGCTGAGATGCTCAGGCAGATGGAGTGTCCAGTGAGAGAGTGTGAAGTACTTCTGGCCCACTTCTGGGTCTGTTGCTGAGCACGTGGGGAAACCCCCTGCACCTCCCTGGCTTAGTTTTCGGCTGCGGTGGGACCCCAGGTGCTCCCCCAGACCCAGGAGGCACCAGTCGCCGAGCTGGGGGGGAGGGGGAGCGGTGGAATCCCCTGCATGCTCCGCAGCAGACTCAGAAGCAGACCCTAAGTACTTCACGCTCCCGTGGGACGCTCCATCTGCCCCAGCATCTCAGCATTCACGAGTCGTGCCTGGTACCTCGAGATACATAGAAAACACATATAAAGCTGTGTCTATGGCCAAATTGTCGAATCACTCTGAATCTCTCCAAATTGATTCAAAGGCTTCGGATTCAATTCGAAGAGATTAAAGGGTCTCCTGATCAGATTCTGATTTGGAGATTCAGCCACCGAATCAGGCTGAATCTCCTCCAAATTGAATCAGCGACCAAAGCTTCACACAGCCCTATGGCCATCTCTGCTCTTGTAACAGAATGACAAGGAACAACAAACTGTAAACACGGGGACTAGTAGTAGTTGTCGTGGAGGCAGGAACCTTGAAAAAAGATATCCATCTAACACAGCCAAGCATCTTGGTAAATCATATAAAGTAAAAGCAGGTGAATCAGCACTGATTAGTAGAACTAAGCAGCAGTTTACCACAAAGTTCTCTCCTGCTTGTCAGAAAGCTACAGGTATGTTTAGATGTAATGAGTACATGCTCTTCTCTGGTATATGTCTGCTGATGGCAGTAGAGTCCTATTAAGGAAGATTTTGACACAACCATGCTCCCTCTATATCTCTGGAAAGGTAAAAACCTCATAAAGCAAAGTTCTTAAAGAGAATGATATCCACCAGAAAACTATGTATCTTAAACTTTAGTCTTTTCACCCTTTACATTATAATGCAATTAAATATGTAGTTAAACAGCTAAAGAGCTGAAATTTCAATGCTTTGAAAAGTTTGGATGCAGAATACCTGAACGTGCTAGTAAAACCAACTATTAGCATGCATAAGTTTGCTAGGATATGTGGCATGAAGATGATACAGGAAATACTATTTCTGCCTTTATCCACAGGGCTCCTCATGTGGTACTTGCGTTCTTAGAGAATAGCTAGAGTGCTTGTTCTTTTTCTTGAGAACAGATGCAAAGTATTTATAAGAACCAGGAACACCTACTTTCTGTTCTTCTCCACCCACATGGATTTGGCAGCATTTGAGACATTTTGTAATTTTGTAACATTTTGAAAAACACATACTACAATGCTATAGGGCTTTTGAGAAAGTCAAAATAATAAAATGACACTCAGTTTAGGGGCTGCTTCTGTCTCTTTTGCATGCTCCACCTTTACAGCATAGAAAGACTCAGGTTGATTTCCCGGGAAAGGCAAGCCTCATTTCAACAATTCAATAAAACCACTCACATGCACTTACATATATTAATAAATTAGGACTTTAGTATGGAATAATATGTCTATCTTTATGCTTTTTACAGAAAAATAGAAAAACAGTAGACGTGCAACGATAGAGATTTTTGAGGCCAGTACTGATGGCTGATTTTTAAGGAGCCATATTGGCCAATACTGATCCGATTCCGATATGCAGCCAGGCAGCATGGAGACCAATGTCAGGCTGGTAAGTCTGGTGCGGGGGAAGGGGTGGGGGCAGGGAAGGGGTGTGGAGTTGCAGATTGAGGCCCCTGTGGTGAGGAAGGGAGTGGAGCTGGGGCAGGCGCTGCCCAGCCAAGGTGGGGTGGGGCATGGGGCAGAGCCACAAGCGGCTCATCCGGGGGATGGGGGAACAACTCCTCACTCCTGCAGGTACCACCGGAGAAGGCATGAGGGAAGGGTGGAGAGAGGGAAAGGGTGTCAGAGGGAGGGAGTGGGCAGGGGACAGAGTGGGGCAGGGACCAGAACACATCAGAGCAGCAGCCCTATGGAATGCCATTGCCTTCAACAGAAGCAGAAGCTGCTCTTCTGTTAATCTAAAGAGTTGGAACACCATATCTGAAGAAGAAGAGGTGAAGTTGAGAGTATTGCTCCTCTGCATCAACATATACCAACAGACCTACATGGCCGGCATCCTAAGATGAAGCTCAGGTACTAGAAGCAATATAGCCATGGCAGCGAAATGACCCACCTGGGCGAATTACCCCTGTTGGAAAAGGAAGCTAGAGATAGAAGAGATAGAGTGAAGTTAACATGGTATGGTACCTGTACTGACCCATTCAAAGGAAGCTGAGATATCTCTGCACAGAACTACATTGTCCTATGTAGCCATACCTTTACTTCCACAGAAGAACAAGGCAATGGAATGTCACTCCCTTAAGAACAGATAAAGCACATTTCTTCTGCCTGATATTCTCACAATAACAAAATTCATTAAAAAAAAAAACACCCTACCAAACTGTGGAAGGATGGGAAACAGCAGAAATCCTTGTCACTATGTTAGAAATACTCTTTGTTTTGGCTGTTGATTCTAAAGCTTGTAAAGAAGTCAAGGTTATTGTTGCAACAACTTCACAAATGCATATAAAGCGTATTCTTTAATTATTTGTATATTAGAATTTTTCACTGTATTCAGTAAATAATTCATATGTTCTTCCTTAAACACTCAAATATTATCTTCACAATAATATTTTTCCTGTTAACCAGAATCCCAAAAACCACAATCAAAACCATTGGTACAGACTCACTAAAGTTCTTCCTACAGATGTCAAATGAAGTGAATGTAACATACAAAAGGAACTACAGAAGTCATCCACCAACATCTATGCAAAATGGTGCTGATAATAGTGGGTCAATTATATTTAATGGAAAAATTCTCAAGCTGATGACTTTGTGCACCCAGGAAATGCTTTCAGCCCCACGCTGCAGTCATTTGTTCTGGGCAAAAGGGTCCTACTACAACATCTGTAAAACTTACTTGAGCACATTGTCCCATTGTATTCAATGGGACTATACATGCAGAAATTTATGACCTTGAAAACCTGGAAAACGTTTATCAAACTTTCTGCACTATGACTGAAAAGGAGTGAAAATGCAAATCATAGTGGACCGCAAGCTGATAAAATCAAAGGTGTGATATTGCTGCAAAAAAAAAATGCCAATAGCATACTGGGTTGTAACAACAAGAGCGTAACTTGCAAATCAAGGAAAGTGATTCTTCCATTCTCTTCAGCAATGGTGAGGCCTCACCTGGAGTACTCCATCCAGTTTTACATAGATGAATTAACACATGGGCCAGTAGGGCGTGGGCCCAGGGTCCCCTGCCAATCACAGGCTGTGCTTGCGGCTTGCTCCTCATCAGCACGGAAATGAAAGCCACAGTTTTAAACATGACACAGTTTTTGTCTCCCTACTTATCAGCAGCAACCAGTGGGGACCCCAGGGCCCCTCAGACAATCAGCAGTGGGGATACAAAAATGGCGCCAAATTTAAAACTGTGGCTTTCACTTCCCTGCTGAGGAGGGGTGAGCCAAGTTAGACATCTGTTTAGCTGGACAGTATTTCTTAACTCAGTTTAAAACCAGTGAACAGTAGGGTTCTTCTCCCTGCTGAACACAAAATCAACTGGTAATAGTACTAGCAGTTTGACTAAAAATCATGTGTTACTTTAAAATATGTTTAGATCATAGGTTTAGACCACTACTGAGATCACCAATGTCTGTAGCAGACCAGGGCACAGCCCCTTAACTTTTGCCTTTATTCAACACACATACATATACTAATTCTTACTATTAGCAGCTATAAACTTGCTGGTCTCAACTTGGTTCTATCATGGACATTTGCTTTCCACATCATAGAAGCACCATGTAATTTGATGGTAGAGTCTGCTTACAAGAGAAAGGCAGGAGCAGAGTAGCAGAAAGTCTGTATTTTAGGCCTGAAGTGGTAGACTGCTGGCTATTATGCTCCTGCTTTTCTCTTGTAAGCAGACTCAGCCATCAAATTACATGGTGGTTCTATGATGTAGACCAACGCGGCTACAACCTACACCCCTGTGGTAGACTGCCAACACTCATACAAACTGAGCACCACCCCACAGAAGGGTGTATATTCTCAGTACTGCTTCAAACCTTACCATAAATTAAGGCCCCTGGAAGACATTATGGAATGATTGGGATCTAAAGAATTTTATGCCCCATCCCAAAAATTACATGTCCTACTGCAGTACATGTGCATGGCAAGATACACAATTTCTGAGAGAAAGCATAACATTCCTCAAATCCCAAATGTGCCACTGCTGGAGCCAAACTGAGCTGAGGTTGTCCTATTGCAGTAGTCTCCAACCTTTTTAAGTAGGAGATCACCTTTGGCATTCAAAAGCAACCCAAGACCTACCATGTGCCACCCCCCCCACAGCAGATAAGTCTGTGTGTGTAGTGGGGGGAGGGCAGATCAAGGCAGTGGGAGAAAAAATTATTTGGGGGCACGCCTCTCCAGCAGGTAAGTCCCACTCAGCCAGGGGCCTACTCAACTTACCCCTGAGCCACTGTCCCTCACCATGGGGCCTCGATCTAGCCCCCGCCCCTTCCCTCCCCCACGGACTGACCTGCTTGTCTGAGGCACATGCGTGCATGCACATGGGCACTCAGCCCCCCACCCCAGCCTCAGATTGACTTTAAGAGGCTCCAAGGTCTACCGCAAGACATTCCAAGATCTACTGCTGGGTGGAGATCTACTGGTTAGTAACCACTGTCCTATTGCCAGCATCAGTCCAGGACAGCCCCAGACCCCATTCAAGGTCCAGCTAAATGTCAGCATCAGCCTGGGACAGCTCTGTGCCTGGTTTGAAACTGCTGGCTTCAGCTCAGGACAGCCCCAGGCCCAGATCAAGACTGAGGGCTTCCTGGAGTCCCATGATGATAATCAACTGATTTCTGGCATCTGGATGAGGGCAGCCTCAGGTCTGGGACATGTTTAATTTAAAATGCCATACAAACCAATCACAAAGATGGAACATATTGTGGCTGCTCTGCCATTTTATTGTGCTACAAATTAGCTGAACATATGGCAATTTAGGATGTGATTAACACATTAATCGTGACGTAAATGTAATGTAATGAACTAGACTTACCACGGCCCTAGTATAGTTTGTGCTGTATAGGTAACAGGACTCTCTTAAGAAAACCAGTAGAACTCGTGGTTCAGAAATGAGGCCAACTAAGAAATCCCAAAAAGTTATCTTTTTCTGCAAGCTTTCAGGCTCATCATCAGGTTCAGGGAAAATTAAAGATGGTAAAAAGTCCCCATAGGTAGAAAATAAACTTCATTTTTGCACAGAAGAAGCTGAAGATGGTAGTCTGTTTCTCTGGGTCCATGGGAGTGTCTTCATGAGTTGCTCTTCATTGTGCAGATCAGGCAGGATCCCTTACCTGGTAATGTCAGATGGCAGACAGGCAGGAATGTGTAGAAGTCATTTTAGTTGTTCAGCAATGAAGCTTAAATCCCAAATCAGCTAAAATTTGGCATCTTCAATGTTTCAGGGATGTATTTGGTAGCCATGTTAGTCTGAGACAAAAAAAAGCCAAACTCTAGAACTCTTGGTTCAGAGGTGATACCTTTTACATCTTCAGAGTTTTGCATTTCTTTTTGTCTCAGACCCACATGGCTACCAAATACATCCCTAAGAAAACTATCACATTTTCCCTATTTTCTTTTGCTTTCATCTAGCTCCTAACTTCATTAAGGGCTTTTTCCAAAGTCTGCTTAAGTCAACTGAAAGACTCTCTCTCATGGCAATAGGATTTGTAGCCCTGACTCAGCAAGGGACTTAAGCATGTGAGCAGCCCTACTTAAGTCTTTACCGAGCTGAGCTGTAAGAAGCCCTCCATTTTGATTAACAAAGCCTTATAACAGAATCCATACCAGCATCTTCAGCATACTTTATGCCAATTCATTACTGATGCAGTAACTCTTTAAATCCAGAGGCACAAGTCAGCAGCAGCTTTTAATTTAGTAGCCGCAGGACTGATGGGGAAAAATACAGAATTAGTGCTCTGTTACCTCCTTGTCACAGCTTACCTCAGTTACAGAGCACTCTTACAGCATTCAGTTGCAACTCCTCCCCTTCCCAGTGTATTATTCAATTATTTCCATGCTGATAAAAATATACTTCCAAAAAAATGAGGCTGGCTGCACTAGACAGTGTCTGAAAGGAAGTGCCCTAATTATTCCTCTTGGGGAAATTTGCATTTTAATTCCAGCTCCAAGACAGCTGGGCTCCTCTTTGAAACACAGAATTAATCCTTAAGGTACACTCCCCTCTGCCTTTCTTTCAAGCAGCTCACTGAGTGCTGTGGGGTTCTGAACTGGTAGAAGAAACCATCGAGGTAGAACAAAAGGACATTCTGGTTTTTCTAGGCAACAAACTACTAATGTAAAAAAAAGTTTACATAATGCAGTAGGTTACAGGAACTTAGAAAAAAAATTCCTCCCACGAGTGAAATATGAAATACCAAATACATTTCTAGATTCACTGAAATCATAAAGAGGAAAGACGTATTATTTAATCTGATCCATTCTATCAAGGCAGGATCGTTCCATATTTATACCACTGCCCTAGCAATGGAATATGATGTTGCTAAGAAAGCAAAGACTTTTCTTTTAACAGGTCTGCAGCATAATAAAGATTTTTGTTGCAACCAATAGCTTAGCTACAATACAAACCCATTAGCACATATTCAAAAATTGCAATGAGACTTAAAGCATATGCACATCATGTTTGGATTAATACTTAACATTTCATAATCAGAAGAATGATTCAGATATATTTTAAACAATTAAAGCTTCCTTTAATTTTACAAATTCTATGCTTTCATGATGCTGCCGACAGTATAAAATCAAGACTGAGTTTAGTCATAGATTCCACATTCAGTTACCCCAAAACCAACTGCAATATATTTACTGCAGTTGCGGGCATAGGGGATGGGGGGGGGGCGGGGCATAAGACTGCCTGTTGCTGATGCTGCCACCAGCGTCTGCAGGCGGTTGCCGCTCACCACGGTCCCCCCCTTACTGCCGACACTGCTGCAGCTGCCTGTGGGCAGTCCTCGCTCACTGCTGCCACAGTCCTACTACTGATACCACCGCCGCCTGCGGGCAGTCCCAGCCACAGGAGACACGAGTCATTCATTGTTGTGGATGTAAAATATAATGACAGCTTAGCATACTGAGCTCTGAATTATTGAGAGGGGTGTTCTCAGATTGTGCTTATTGACAGTTTAAAGCAAAATACAGATGAAGGATATACTGTACATAGAAAGAAAGATCAATGGATATACACAATACAGGGCAGTCTAGCAACAATAGCAAAATTATTCTTTTACAGGACAGTCTTAGTTTCATAGTTTCTAGGGTCAGAAGGGACCCGAGTAGATCATCTAGTCTGACCCCCTGCCATGGCAGGAAAGAGTACTGGGGTCAAACAACCCCAGCAAGGTGTTCATCTAACCTCCTCTTAAAGACCCCCAGGGTAGGAGCCAGCACCACTTCTCTTGGAAGTTGGTTCCAGATCCTAGCCGCCCTGACCGTGCAGTAACACCTCCTGATATCTAACCTAAATCTACCCTCTGCCAGCTTGTGACCGTTATTCCTGGTCACTTCTGGTAGTGCTCGGGCGAACAGGGACTTCCCCAGTGCCTGTTGATCCCCCCTGACTAGTTTGTAACAGGCCACTAGATCCCCCCTCAGCCT
>NW_017729031.1:99600577-99611448 GCF_001723915.1 Gavialis gangeticus
CCTCCCCAGGTGCATCACTTTGCACTTGTCAGTGTTGAATCCAATCCTATTCTCATCCGCCCACCCTTGTAACCTGTCTAGGTCCGATTGTAGCCTATTGCTCCCTTCTAACATGCCCACATCCCCCCACATCTTAGTGTCATCAGCAAATTTGAACAGGGTGCTTTTTACCCCCTCGTCCAAGTCGCTGATGAAGATGTTGGACAGTGCGGGCCCGAGGACCGAGCCCTGGGGGACCCCACTGCCCACATCCCTCCAGGTCGAACATGACCCATCCACCACCACTCTCTGGGTGTGGCCCTCCAGCCAGTCGGCGACCCAATTGACTGTGTGGGTGTCAACACCACAGTCCCCCAGTTTCTTAATGAGAACAGTCTTGCTCCTGACCCCAACGGAGTTAGTAGGAACTAGGGTCAGGCCCTTTATGAGATCTACTGCCTTTTAATTTTCAGCAATAATGAAGTATAAAGAGTAGAGTGAAAGAGTGAAGACAAATCATGAGACTGGTAGAAACAGATGGATGTGACAATAGATACTGCTACAATACAGGCACTCATTATCAGTCAGCTATTCAAATAACAAATGGCTTCAACTCTATTACTTTAAACTATCTGCTTAGCTAATGTACATTTTTTAAAATTTTGCTAATAGTGAAATAAAAGTAATAATCTGTTCCCATTTCCTCAAGCTGCTCCAAACTATTTCAAGAGGACAAATCCCTGTCAGAAACCACCACAGGATTACCATGATTTGTTTTTTAACCCAATGAAACATCTAAAGGCTGGAGTGTGCCTTTCATGCATTGCCTGGATAGGCCTTCAATGCAGCATCCCTCGGCACTAACAACAGCACCAATATTTTACCTTGTACACGCTTTGTCACCCTTTAGACTCTCAGTCTCTTAGCGGGGTACATTCACTTTAGGATATGCAGAGGAAGCAGTGCCTGCACAACATTAAGTGGGGGGTTATAAAAATGTATGCTGCAGTAGGTGGAGGAGGTGAAAGCATACTGGGTCAGCCCCTCACCCATACAAATACCAGGCGCAATCGAGCTCTAAAAATTATGCTGCCTTAGGTAGATTGTGAGCCCATTACTGTCACTGGGTGAGCGGTCACTCCCCTGAACAGGCCCACTGATTCACATCAGTGAGCGACTCAACAGAAATGCAAGGGGAAAAGAAATGGGGGGGAGAGAGACTCATTCTGGCCCATAGAGTCAGCAGATCTCAACTATCCAAAGATTTATCATCCAAGGGATCTCAGCCACACAAAAGCTCATGCTATACATCTCCGATTCAGTCTATAGGGTGCAAATCCATGCTGCCTTCATTAATCATTTAAAACCATCCTAAGCTAATCCTTTAGAGTCATGAATACACTAAGGGGAGGAAAAATAAGAGTAAAATATATTAAACTTATGTAAAACCCAATATAAAATGGATGGGGCTATCCCAGAAGCAGTCTAATTCCAGAATGATTATCCACAGCACAAATAAATATTGAGAGAAAAGCACATAATGCTAGTCACCCGGGGGGGGATATTGGTTCCACATTATTGCCATTGCTAGCAACTTACTTGTGTCCAGCCCACCTGCTGCTATCTTGAGCTGCTTTGTGTATCTAACTGAAGTGCACAAGGTCTTTTGTTGTATGCACAGAAAATACAGTGCTAGGCTAGCATAATAAACATCTTCAAGCCCCAGCATCTGAAGCAGCTCTAAAGCAGAATCCAGCTCAAACCTCTCACTTGGTCCTTTGTCCTCTAAAAATAACCTTGGTTTAATTGCAACTGGCTACAATTTTCTAATTCTTTATGACCCCAAACCTCTAAACCTATTACCCAGAGACAGCTACAGCAATCCTTAATGATGCTGTGGGTAAGATACAACATGCTAGTAGCCATCTGGTTGCCAGGTGCTTTCTGGCTTAGCTTTTCCTCACCCCACATCCCTCCCACTTCCATCATTCTAAAGGAGGCAATTTCCACATCAGGATACTGTGTTAAAGCCACAGCTAGCCTCCTTTTTCAAATGTCAGCAAGTAATCTGCTATGCAGAGCAGTTCAAGACTTACAATGGAGATTGTCAAAGTGATTTTTGTTGTAATACTTATCTCTGAAGAATCACTTCCCAGTGATCCCACCAAAGCAAGCCTTTCTATTTATTTTTGTTTGCTTATAGGACAGGAGATCAGGGGTGTGAATACTTAAATCTAACCTTATGCCACATCCTTCAGTCACAGTTCACAGTAATTGAAATGGTAACAGGGTAATTTATATATTATAGTTGATTAAAAATATATAAGGAGTTAGGTCATCAGCTGGTGTAAAGCGAGGACTTAAACGGAGCTACACCTGATTTCCTAAGCTGAGAAACTGATCCACTGTTTGTTTCCTAAAGATGCTGTCAATTTGCTTGGGTTTCTTTCCTTGACGAAGGTAACAAGCATTTAACACACAGGAGTCCTTCATTGCTGTACCTATGCTTAGACTACTAACTGGTGTTCTCTGGTGTGCCATACAGCTGCCCTGCTTTTATAACCCACACCAGCTGCTCAGCAGGGGAGCAGTTCATCAGTCCAAAGGGAGATCTTAGGAGAGAGTATCATAGGATTATCATTCTGTGGAGAGGGAGGTTAATTAATTATTTAGGGATAATAATGTGATTTAATGATGGACTTATTTACATAGGGTTTTTCAGAAAGTTGTGTTTTAAATTTAAAATTAGTGACTATAACCTGAAAAGCGGGGGGGGGGGGAACCAGAGGCTTAAATGCAACATGATTTAAATTAGCCTCAACCTACAGCATTTGGAAGTCAGCATTCTAATTTAAAAAACCTCTCTTTTGTAGGGGTTTTCAAATTCAAACATAAAATAGATCCAAGTGGAAATAAGCACAATATTCCTGAGAAACATTAAGAAGTGACCTAAGGCTTGGGACCTTTATACTTGTGGCTCCACTTGCTTGCTAGTTTGATTATTTGCACATGGTAAAGTTTATTTTAAATAAAGTTTCTTCTTGGAATTACTCCTGTTGAAAACCTTAAACATACTTCAAAGATCTGTTCAACTCTTTAGCAACAACATACATGGGGCATGGCTTATTTACTAACTTAGGAGAAGGGTGGCTCACTGCAAGTTATGTCCTGTCTGCAGCTAAATGCACTAGAGCAGAGGGGTCAAAATCACCTGGCACCACTGGCCAGATGACAGTTGCTGGGTGAGTCTGCAGATAGAATCAGGATCACACACCAGAGCCAGCGCACAGGGCCCCATGCCAGCCCCATGCAACATGTGTGGCCGGTCCAGGCCCACACGCAGCCAGCAGCATGTGCTGCCCTGGTTCCAGGGCTTGCACTGCATGTGGTATGCAGGCTGGACCCAGCATGGAGAGCACTGCACACAGCATAGAGTCCAGTGGGGTGCCATATGCTGCACCCACCTCCTGCCAGTATCCAGCGCCACATGCAGAGTGAGCCCCGTAGTGAGGCCAGTATGTGGTGCACATGGGACTGGACTGGCGACACACACTGTGCAGAGCAGTAAGGGCTAACCCAGGCCATGCATTGCTTGCAGCAGCCTGCTGAACCAACTCTGCATACTAGTCCTGGCATGGTGCAATCCAGTCTAGCCTGAAGCCAGCATGCAGCATGAGCTCCAGATCAACCCCCTGTGCTGTTTGCAGGGCCCTTGGCACGGAGTCCAACTCGTGCACCAGACTGGGAAGGTGTGGACAGAGATGATCCTGCCTCAAGCACGGGTTGGATTAGATGGCCTATGGAGGCCCCTTCTAGTCCTACTTTCTATGACTATCTGGCACATATGGTTGGTCCAAGACCCACAGGCCAGATCATGGGGCTTCACAGGCCGTATCCAGCCTGCAGACCATATATTTGACACCCTGCATTACAGCAAAGCAATATACACATACAATTGGAAAGACAACTGTGGTAGATGAAAACCCAAAAGAGATGAAGTTTATCTTGTGATTGGTTTAAAGAAAGGGAGACAGATGCTCCTTTATCTCAAGCAGTGCCCAGGAATCCTGGAGATGCAAATTCTACTCCCACTGTTGAGTCAACTCTGAAAATAAATATACTAGTTGATGATCAAACATACATGCTCACAGCCAGTTTTCAGATGAAAAGATATTCTGTGGGTAAGGCCTCCTCTACTGCCTTTCAATTGTATGCAGAGCGTACCTGCCCCTTGGAGGAAACTTGACTCTTCCCCAGAGCCAGAAAACTGAGAAAGCCACTGAGTTTGCTGGAGTAGATATAGGAACAGACTGTTTAAATTTGTAAATCTCAAAAGAAAGCATAGATAAGTAACTATATGCCATGTGCTTTGGTTTGTTACCTGTCAAGTACCAGGAGGGAAAGGATGACTGTGTAGAAGATTCTCTTGCCTTTTCCAGGAGTCTAACAAATCATTTATTATATCACACAGTACAGTAGGCAACATGGCTCTTGCTGATTTTGTAATAACCTATAATGTAGAAGAAATTTCACTCTCTCTGTAATGGGAGGCTCTATTTTACCTCTCATTCTATGAAAACACAGAGAGACATTAGAAACAAAATTATACAACCTTGAAAGAGGGCATTATTCTTGCTTAACTACAGAAACTTTAGAGCTGTAACTCACCAGAGAATGGTAATAAACTCTTTAGCATTCAGGTAGGTTTGCTACAATTGTACTTCTGTTAAACATGTAGTTAAGCGTATGAAGGTTGTAAAAACGTTGGGAAGTCACTGGCAAACCTCAAAAGGAATAAATTCTTTGCTTAATTCCAAGTATAAGACACTTGTACTGAAAATCCAAACTAAATCAAACAGTAACGGATTCCAACTCCAGAAGTCTATGCTAATGCCCTCTAAGTCTCATTGGAAGTGCAGCAAAAAAGGCTCATCATTCCCACCCTCTAAACTTGCTCGTAAGTCCACTCCATAATTCCTCATAATGGAATTTTCCCTGCCATGGCGTGGTTTCACCACAGGCTGGCTCTATCCTCTGGCCAAGATTCTTGACACTAAAAGTCCTTGCTCAATCTTAACCCTCAAATTTCTCACTTCCCTTCTTCACTGGTTTGCACAGAACTTATTCCAGCTCAGAGATGGAATTAACATCCCAAATGCAGCACACCAATCACATCTATTATCAGGGCAGTGATCTTGACTGGGTTAAAACCAATCTTCTGTTCTTCCTTCCTATGCCTTCTCTCCCCTCTAAGCAGCCAGGATCACAGAATACATGTAGAACTTATAATCTACAACTCTCCTGGCTGGCTAGGATTCAGTAGGAGCTGCAAAAGGGTATCGTTCTTGGAAAGTGCGAGGTAGGTTATTGTTTTTGTTGGCCAACTGTCTGAATTCACCCATAAATTCAGAGAAAGTACACAAAGCCCTGAAATGAAACACAGCCACATCAAAACCAATCAATGGTCCATCCGTCTGGTGTCTGTGGGCAATGTCAGATGCTTCACTCAGAAGAACAGCACATACCCCTTTGACCCTTAATGCAAATTCTGTAGTAATACATCATAAGAGAACAATTCTTCCTGCCCCAGCTGGTGATCACAATGTGCCCTTAAGCCTGAGGGCCTCTGCAAGGTTAGCACTGGTTACTGAAATTGAGGCTGTTGTTCTTATAAAGTAATCCCATCCTGCAGTAATCTTCTTTTAAAACTTAACATGCAATTTGACCCCATGGGGAGAACTGTTCCCCACCCCCCAGCCCAGATGGTTTCCCTTTTTATTAGTCTAAATCATTATAAAGCTAATTGGACAACTCCTACATCAAAACAATGATCCTGAAACTGAGATCCCCATCTGACTGATTTTGTGAACAAGCACAGGATGATAAAATACTACTGAATAAAGTGGCTGTCTGAGGCAAAACAAGTTAACTGGGGACACATCATGTAACAGATAGAAACTTAGCACTGGTCAACTAAATTCATTATTTTCAACCTCTTAAAAAGGAATCACTAATAATCACAAGCTCCTGATTTCAAACCCATATATATACTACTGAGCCCCAGGGCTAGGTAAATGGATAGAAAAGGAATTTAAATGCAAAATGCGTAACTCACCTCAGCACCTCTGAAACCAGTAACTATGGAAAACTGGTGGCAACAAAGATTCTGATGACTACCTACTGAGTATGGAATCAGGGTTAGCCCAAAGAAACACATATGTATTAAAAAAACCAAAAACACAACAACAACAGCACATGGACTCAATGGCAGGAAAAACATGGAAACTGTATTTCTTCTCCAAAAATACTGTACCTTTTGTACCAATAACCCAAATATAAAAAGGAAGAGAAATTTAGCTTTAAAGCTCCTTATTGGTCTATCATGAAATTGTTCTTCATAATTAATAGCAGAAACTGGCATTGCTGTTTCTACTGCTTGGGGTCAAATCACACCCTCAAAATACATTCTATAAAATACAGGCCAAAATGAGCCTGCAGATCCAGGGAAAGGCATGAAAACAAGGTTTAACAGCAGCGTCCAACCTCTAAAAATGGCAAGTATGCGATAGATTTATTTCCTCAGGAGTTTTTAAGGGGAGTAATTAGAAAAATATAGTAACATTTGGCTCTTTCCAGCACCTTTCATCTTTATTTCTCGATGGGTTTTATAGCCAAACAGTATCATTACAGGAAAAAAGAGTGAGGCACGAAGAGAAGATGAGACTTCATGGGCTCCTATATACATGCAGAGAGCCTGCTCCGACACTGGAAATCCAGCACGTCAGAGCAGACTCGATCTATCAAGTCTGCTGGAGCACAGAATTGATGCGCTCCAGCAGCCTTCCACGTCACGTGTATCAAGGTACCTGGGCTAAATAATGGCAGCGAGGCGCTTTGAAACAAAACACGTTCGATGAGCTTTAGTTCAAAGTGCCCTGCCACTTTTTTCAGCATGGGGATGCTGATACACATGACATGCGGGAGCTTTTAATTAGCATGGCTTGCTAATTAAAGCACCCAGCGCCATGTCCTGGAGCAGATGTAAAAATGCCCCATGTGCCCGTGGTCATGCAGCAGGCCAGAGCCGGGGCTGGGAATGGAATCCAACTCTCTCAAGTTCCAGTCCACTGCTCCACATACAAGGCCAGTGGTTCACAGCCTTATTAGACTGAAGGCACATCAGGCACTGGACACCCCTCATCAGATTTCAGGCACCCCTCAGAAAATGCAAGTTCTTAGTTTTCACTTTCTTTTTGACTACAGAAAATAGAGCAATTATTCTGGTGCTAAGAAATCAGGATGATTACAACAGGTGAAAATTGGTACTACCAATTTCTATTTGAAATCTCTGGGTTTATCTTGTGAATCATGTTTTTACACCTAACATTGTGTGGCACTATACTGCACTTTCAAAAAGATCTCAAGGCACTCCAGGGTGCCACAACACCTGGGCTGAGTCACTGCACTAGGCACTACTGCCTCCAATCCAGTGTTCTGTGTACCAGGAAACATCATGAGTCAAGCGTGGAACCAGGAATTAACTGCTCTGTATCATGTCAGCCCCTGTCAAACTCATGGAGATTGTACCACGAGAATACTCTACGTCGGGCATGTAGCATACCTCAGTCCCACAATCAAGGCTGCTCTGGCTTCCGCAGCATGTGAACTAACACTAACTGGGCCAGAAGGATGATTCTGCTGCTAGCCCACTTTGTATGTATCTCCACTCCCCATCCACTTTTATCAGGCCTTGTTCCCTTCTTATTTCAGAGTTATATGAGTGCAACTTCATTGATACTAGTGCTCCACTTTCATAGCACTGGTTGTAAGAGGAGGAATGAACCCATGAAGTTTTGCTGCTTCTGTAAGAACAACTCAATACTCCCTTCTAACCACAGTGGCCTTCTGTAACCATAACCCAGGCTCCCTCTATGGTTACCATAAGTTCACCCCCTTTCTCAACCCCAAAAAAGACAATTCCATAAAAAACTTTCATGTTTCACTTCACATCTGCAACTTTTAAAATAGAGGCATGAACTAGCATCTGCATTATTCCAAGGGGACTCAGCAATTTGAGAATTTGGTCTCATAATTTGCGGTTTTCACCGCAGCTGAAGACACCATTATTTTTAATCAGTACTTCAGAGTCTTGGCTAGTCTAGACTTTCCTCAAATATCTCATCCTTCCCATGACAGTGCTAGCAACCAGTTTTGGTGAGACATCCATTTCAACCCCTGTATTTGGACAGTTCGTTATCCAAAAAACAGTTATGTTCCAATTGTAGATAAAGGCAAGTCTAGTTAATGAAAGATTTTCCACTGACTCCCACAGGCTTTAGTTGTGGCCATTTCTTTCAGAAGATATGTTGTTTGACCACATGCTCATAGTTTTCATAACCTGAAGCAGATAAAGGGACCTTCAAAAAGACTGCACTTCATTTTCAAGCAAGAAATGGAAAGCACTATCACTACCATTTCCTGCTATCTTAGGTTGAACATTTGATGTTATGAGAATAAATAACTACTCACCTGAAAGAAAATCCAATTTTGAGTAAGTGTGGAGGGTGCAAGACAATGGTTTACATAGAAGGATTTATTGACCATCTAACTTGGCCAGTTGCTATGCAAAAATAAGTGCACATAATGAGGCAGACTCTCAGTGGGTTTAAATCATTGCCAGGTCATTGAAATCAATTTACACCCATTGTGAATCCCAAAATTCCACACAGAAACACAAGATTGTCCAAGCAACGGATAAGTCAATACCAAGCATGCAATACAGTACATGTGTGCGTTTCTAATATCCAAGTTCTTCACAAGTACTGATTAATTGAACTCTTTTGAAGTTTTACCAATCACCATTTATCACAGGTGGGGATGTCGGGGCAGAGAAGTTAACTGATCTGCCCAAAGACAAAAAAATAAAAAAAAGATGTCAGTACCAAAACCTGGATTAGAATTGAAATAACTCCAGCCTGCTGAAACTCCTAGAGATTATATATGAATTACTACATTTTATTACTGGTATGTGGTATGTTTCCAAAGGCACTTCCCAACAAATCACAATTTTTTCTTTTAAAAAGATTTTTAAAAATACTATTAAATCACATTCTAATTATTGACAGCACAGTAAACAACACTATCAATGTACAATTTTAAGCATTTATCTAAATGACTATTATAAGTACCATCTATAAATCACCACTGCTAATTTTGGCAAAGTATATGGAACATATAATTATAGATATTAATTTGTCATATTACAAAAACATCTTTTATTCTAACTCAAAGGCAAAAATTTATAATATCACTTTATCAGATAGAACTGGGTATTCTGAAATGCATGCATTCAATATTTTGGGAAGCCTTGGGGAAAAAACAACAGACTCTCTATAGCCCGGAAAGCTTAGCTCTGCAGAACACCATTCAATGAAAGCTCTTTATTTACTACACTACCATTTGGCTCTTCAGAATTGAATGTTATTAATTTTTGCGTGCTTAGATTTTTTTTTTTTTTTTGGAACTGCTCTCTTAGGGATTTCAGCCAACTTTCCCATTGGTGCTCTACAAAGTATGTATTTTTTGATCATCCTAAACAAACAAATCTATGGTTTCTTTCCTCTTGACTTATGAATTTCTCCCTCACTATCCTGAGGACAATTTTCTTCAAAGGACATTAATATTCCTGGAAAAAAAGAGAGATTAGAGTAAACTGAATACACAATAGCCAATTTTGTACTCTTGAAAGTGACTTCTTGGTACATTCATCAATGGTCCAGATCATTCATCTGCATTTGCTCATGAAAAAGACTGTATGCGCTTGATTCTCCTCTCATATACACACATCATTGTAAATCAGAAGAAGCTACAGTGATGTTAATGCTTAGTGTTAATGCAAGCAAGGATCAGATCCTCCACGTGAAGATCTCCCTTCACTCATGTAAAAGCCAGTGGCTGCATCACTTTATTTTGTTCTTTTCATATCAAGAGGAATGTTCTTCCTGTTTTTTACTACATTCTTCATACTGCTGCAAAAGACACATACCTACCGACACACATTTTTCTGTGGTATTCCCATCACGTGCCTATTGAGTTGAAATTGTGGGAGGCTGCAGAAGACTGGGAGGCCTCACGCTCTTCATAAAGATAGTTCTGGTCTCTGATGAGTCCCTCATACTCTGTGGCTTTGGGGAACTGAACCTCTTGCCCATTCCAATGGGGGGCAAATCCTGTATCCTTTCCACTCTGCTAGCAATTTACTGCGACTCACCTTTTGGCCAATCTCATAGGGTTTTTTTTTTCTGCAGGAGAATGTGACCCAGTGCTAAATATACAATGAAGTAAAAGCTAGGCTTGTCTTGAATATATTCTACAGCATGCCTGAAGGCAAGTATGCAAATGCTTAACTCTTGGAGAATACAGATATTCTGCAAATGTGAGTGCTCAGTTCCCACACTGACACAGCAACAAGAAAAAGCAGTCTAGGCCAGTGGTTCTCAACCTTTGGTATCTTACATACCCTTGCCGATTCGTGCGGCACAAATGAAACTGGAAGTCCCACCGTGGCACTTCCAGTTTCACTGCCACGAGCCGAGTCCCACTTTTTCTGGGGCAAAGCAGCGTGTGCAGGGCCTTCCTCCCTATCCCCTGGCACACTGACATTGGGGAGTGAAAGCCCCGGTGCACTGGACATGGTAGGAGGGGCAGCAACTGGAACTTCCAGCTGGAGCAAGCAAAGACCAAAATGCAGCACCTGCATAACCCCTGTCTGAGTCTTGCATACCCAGGGGTACGTGTACCATGGGTTGAGAAACACTGGACTCTAGGCCACCTGTAAAATGTATGCCAAACCCCAGTGCAAACTCCATTATGGTATAAGTGGAAGAAAAAAG
>NW_017729031.1:99616448-99625760 GCF_001723915.1 Gavialis gangeticus
ATACATCTACTGGGAGATTTCATGAAAGCTTATGAGAATTCATCCAAAGACAAATTAAAACACCGCAATGTAATCATACAGTTCAACTCACTAACAGGCTGCCTGCCTTCAGTGCTCGCTACTACACAAAGAAAGCAAGCAACCGTACGACACCCCTCTTGGAAAATAAAAGGAAGAAAAAAGACACAAGATACAATTTGAAACGTTTACCTGACTGAAGCCACTGTTGTTCCATCATGGTTATTAGCACATTTTATAGAGGTGTGACCATGCTGCAGTGATACGTATTATTGTGGACCCTGTCCATTTGACCTGCCCACATGGCAGCAGCTATTAAACAGCTGGGCTTAGGGCAGTGATAGGCAAAATGTGGCCTGTGGGTGTGACTACTGGTCACAAGATAGCATCCAGGGGGCAGGGCACCTGTCAAGATGCAGGGCTATCCTTATGGCCCTCAATGCCTCACCAAAACTTCGTATGTGGCCCTCCAGCCAAAATAATTGCCCACCCCAGCTTAGAGCTTACAGAGGTTGTAACTGTGATGCTGTCTCTCTCCGGCAGATCTGTCTTCCACTGGGAGCCTGTGGGCAGGTTCATGTCAGTGATGTGACTTGGAGTACAGACTCGATGATCTATTGAGGTCCCTTCCGACCCTAACATCTATGAATCTATGAATCATAAACACAGCTATTAGAAGCTAGCCAAACTCTTTCAGGGTTAAGGTGGCCACTGGTCCTGTTTTATACCAGACCGTCCTGTTTTTAAACCCGGTGTCTCCTGTCCATTTCTAAATGAGGAATAGACTGCAAAGAGACCTGTTTTTTAGTTCACTGGTGGAAATACATGTCAATCATTTGTCCTTGTGACATCTGTCCCCTTTTATTGGCTGTGCCTAGAGCTAGGGTGGTGCACAGCCAGAAGAAGCAGGGTTCCAAACCCAACCAGAGAGGGAGGGACAGAGGTGGGCTTTTTGTGGTGGCCCTGCCCCTTGCTCCTGATTGGCAAAGGGGTTCAATTGTCCCGTCCCTCGCTGTTGATTGGGCAAGGAGGCAACAGCACCACCCTTCACTGCTGATTAGCTGAGGAGGTACGTGATCCCACCCCTCACCAAGGGGGTGTCCTGTATTCTGGGGATGTGTCAGTGGCCACCCTAGTCACAGTCTCAGTATTTTCCTGGCTGTGCCTGTTGGCCATGAAGACAGACTGATGGGTGGATACTGCTGGAGAGTAGTAGCCCAAGAAGGATACTGTATCTAGTACAGAACAGATCTCACTAGCAAAAATTGCTTTAGACATAGAAAAGAGGCCCAAATCAAAGTTTAGCTTTAGATCTTATACCTCCCTAAAATCAAGGGATTTGGGTTCAATTCCTATGGGAGAGGAAGCGAGCCTCAAATTCACAACAGACTGAAACTCCCCAAGGTTTGAGAGTCTATAGATCTGGGGTTTTTGTTTGGCACCTGTTCTAGTACAAACCAGTTCTCAAACGCCAAGCAGTGGCCTATCATCTCATTTAGTCAGTTACTTCAGATTGGAGCCTGGTGTCATTTGTGTGGTCTATAACAGGGCTTGGCAACCCACAGCAAGCATGCCAGACCATGACACACGAAGACATTTTGCTTGGCACGTGTGCCTCGGGGCAGAGGGTGGGGGGAGCCACGAGAGGCCTGATCCTTGTTGTGGCAGCACAGCCCCAGCTCCTTGCCCACTGTCCACTCCAAGGAGCACATGCACCTGCCACCAGCAATAAGTCAGGCCAGAGCTCCATGGACCCCAATGCAGCTGCTTGCAGCCTCCCCACCACCAGCTGTGAACAGCCCAGGCTCCATGGTGGGCAGCAGGGGCCTGCCTAGAGCCTGGGCCAGCTGTGGTAGGCAGCCAGGAGACTGTAAGAAACTGCACCAGGCTCTGTGGAGCCCCAGCTGGGGTTATCGTCAGCAGCAGGTGCACGCACACCTCAGGGCAGATGGCAGGGAAGGGGCTGGGGATGCACTGTTACAACAAAGACCGGACCCCTCACAGCTCCCTCGCCATCCACCCCTAGCATGCCAACATCTTACAAGTCAAGGTTGCAGGTGTATTTAGCACTCTACCTAAAAACGTTGCTGACCCCTGGTTTACAATAACGTGCATTATATGCAACTTCTGTAGAGAATAAAGAATAAAGTAGAGAGCCAGGCCCAGTTCATCATGAATTCATTTTGATTCTTTCCTGCACAGCTAAACTTGGTGAATGAGTTGCACAGAAAGTCAGTCAGCTTGTGAACAAATGTTTGCATCTAATTCAAGCAAAACTGTGGCTTCTGGGTCAGAAGCCACATGCGGAGAGCCTCTTTTAAGAGACTCACAGGGACTTCTACTGTAAATCTCAGTACCAAATTTCTTCTAAGGCTGGGATTTCCAGAAGCCTCTAGCATTAGCACTATATTCTACTAATATTTCATAGGCTTCAGTTCTATGGGAGCACAGTTATGCCAACACAGTTTTAAATTCCCAGACTAAAATCTCCATTTTTCACACATCCTGCATAATGTCAGTCAGAAATCTGCCTACAATTGCACCACAAAGAAATGGGCCAGTTCCCTGTCTCCAAGTTTCATGAATAAGGTAGATATGCCCCAAAACAGAACGTACTTCTTTTGAGGACTGAACCAGACATCAGCCGCTATCATTCACTGCAGAAAATGAATAGCAACTGTAGGGTTTATTTAATCAATAGCTCTTATAATGAAATGTAACCGAGTTGGCTGACATGACTAGATTTTTGAAAGATTTTTTTAAATGCTGTTAATTCAGGTGTAATAGTCACACAAAATGAAGTTATTAAGTTTTCAGATGGATAATTTAAATAAAAATGTCTGCCCATATTATTCTGAGTATAAGAGGGGTGTGGAGTATTATAAAAGTATTTTAAATCTTTACACAAACAGAAATGGAAACACTGAAATATTCTCCCTTTGCAGAGAGAACAACAATTATCCCAATCAAAACACCAGGTTTTTGTAGACCAAGTACACTGAAAGCTAGCTACCATGTTCTGTTACCATTACTGTTAGTATAGCTGAACCTCTGAGATTTCTCCTAGCTGTTTTAAGGGGGTTTGGCAAGCTACTTTTCCCTGATCTTAAAAGCACTCAACCTCCGCTGGCTTCAAGGAGATGGAAGGGTACTAAGATTACTTTAAATCAAATCCTAAATGCAGGACTGACAAATACTGCCTGCTTTACTCACATAAGTAGACTCCAGCGGGCAAACTCGTAAGACCAGCAGACACAGGACTTGACACAGGAGCTGAGTTCTATCCACAAACTCATCACATATACATTTACAGGTATAAACTAACAGCATTACTGAAGTAGAAAACAGCCTGTATTTTCAATAAATCTAAAGCAGGTATTCAACAGATTCCCAGTTGGTGGAAATCAGTAAAGCCCCACTGAAGTTGATGGGGTTATACTGTTCTAAACTAGCTGAATATCTGACCCCACTCTATGCATTTTGAACATTTGACAGCATTTGCTTTAAAAACAAACATAGTGCCTACTACAGCCCAGAAACATTCTACTTATAATGCATCAAAAACCATAGTTAAAAAGAAAAGCTGCATTTCGTAATGAAGATCAGCATCAATGTGTCTTGCACAGCACAACACGCCTCACTACACAGAAACGAAGCAGTTTGCTAAACCTGATAAATATTTTTTGCATAACTGAGGTTAGCAGGACCTCACCTTTGGACAACGATTCTTGTAAACGGGTGTATAAACAAATAAGCAATGTATTCAATACATGCATAGGTACTGTAGCTTCCTGACCTGTTATCATTTTGAATTGTTAAAAATACTTTTATTCCCCCCCCAAAACAAACAAAAGACGATAGATTGGCTTTATTCTGAGGATCTGTGTGGGGAAAAATGGTAAAGGAGTGTAAAACCTACATAGGACAACAATATTAGCTCATCTTGCCTCCTTAACAAAGCAGCAAACAATTAGTGTTTAAGAAAAATGGGTTAATAAAGATCTCAAATCTTCTTAACAGCTAGTACAGTGAACCCATGTGGCAAGAACAATCCAAATGAACACCATGGCTACATTAGTCCTTTCTTACGCTATCTAAAAAGCAATTACAAATGTCACATTGCATCTCATTCTAAAACATTGTCCTACAGTTTCATAGCATAACCTGTGATTAAGTCTACCCTTCCCCCCAACACCCAGAAAAGCTTTTTTTCCTCTGCTGAAGCAGATGGCTTGGGAAACCGCCCCTATTCACAACACAACCATTCTAAATCTGCTCCAGCCTATGGAAATCAAACACATGCTGGTTTTTGTTAGCATCTCAGTGCACCACAGATCTGCTGCACAGAAGCATCCAAGTATCCTCTGCACAAAGTAAGACATTAAAAAAACCCAACTGATCTTGACCATATCCTTCAAGGTGCTCTTAAGTTAGAGTACTGCCTTCAGCTCCCACCAACTTCCATGGGAGTTACAGCTGCTCAGCACCCAAGAATAGTCCCTAGCTTCTCAGGATTTTCTAGTACCTGTCAAGATTGAGCCCCTGGAGTGCTGCACCCTAAAACAGCAATCCTTTCATATTCAGCAAACCACTTAAGAACATGCTTAATTTTAAGCATGCTTCACTTTAAGCACATATTTAACAGGAATTAAACAAGTGCTTAAATGTCAGACTGAACTGGGATCCTAGTCACACAGGTCAAATCCTACACAGATAAGCACATGCATAATTTTATTCAGTTGAAAAACCTTATTGGCTTTAGCGGAGCATACCAGCAAAGTTACTCATATGCTTTAATTATCTGCAGCAGGTGACAAAAGTGATTAACACATCTTGCTATGATTCTGGGGGTGTGAACTGAAGCCCTGCAATAGATGTGCATCAAAAGCCACCCCCAGTTAACCCAGCTGTTAATGGGTGCCTCATCTCTCAGGCTGGGCAGTCAAAAGCAACAGGATCTTATACTAGTCACTTGATTCCCTGCTGTATTCTTGACTAGGAAAATTGGTGTGTCTTAATCAACTAGCCATAAAGAGCTGTTAGGTTCAGGTAGACCTTTGAGTTGAGTTGACTTATTTGTAGGATCTGGCCCCCACATATTAGTTTTTGTCTCAAATTTCTGTCTATTGCTCATTCATTTGCATTTAAAGACAAGGGTCCCTGGCTACTTGCTAACTATGGCCTTGAGATGACAATGAATCTCTTGACAACAGAACCCTGCTGCCTCTTGATGAAACCCAAATGAAGGTAACAGGCATTTGTGCAGGTACAAGGATCTACCTATTTGCTGCTCCTAGCAGGATCAGGACCTGCATGACCAACAGCAAAGAAAGACTCCCACTGATCTTGAAGGCTTTTGGATCAGGCTGCGTATTTATAAAACTTATGTACTAATGTCAGGGCATTCCTTTTTTAAAATCTGTTTCTAATTCACTCGTTAATCTCATGAATACACAGCAAATCAGATTTCAGACTTGTGGGACACTCCATGTGTGCACACATTTTTGTCAGTAGCTCTTGAGCTTTTACAGATTATAACACCACAAGTATAGACTGCATTCTGAAATACATAGTCATGTAGTTCTCATGTGTTGCTTTCCTGGTGCTTGTGTTTCCTCTAAAGGAAAACAAACCTGTTTCTGACACTACATTTGAAATACTTCCCATAAAAGTGACTGGGGTGTATCACAGTTCCATACACTTTCAATACAAATCAGTTTTAACTCCAGTGCATCTGATGCAGATCTCACCCACATCCATTTTTATACCTGTGTAAATTCAGGGATTTTCATGAAGTTACTCCTGATTACACCATTGGAAAGTAAGGGGGGAATCAGACCTGTTGGCTCCAGATCCATCTTAATTTGATTAGTGCCTAGATGTTGTTTTTATAGTGAATCTAGGTGCGCTGTGTTTGGCAGACATTAATTCCTCCTCAGACCAAGGTGACATACTGAAAGAAAAAAGCATAGTTCCAAAAATCTCTCCCTGATAAGGTTATCCTTGACTGCAGACTGCAGCAGGAGCCAGGCACACTACCTAAGGAGCCTTTAAATGAGGACTCCTGTTATAACATCAGAATATATTAAGGAGTATTACCAGACGCATACTGGCATAATGTATCAGAGCCTTTAAAACCTAGAGTATCAATGAGATGAGTTTATGTAACATTAATAAACTGTACTACAAGCCTCGTATAACATGCTGCACATTAGCAGTAGATAAGTATGGTAAAATTCTTTATGAAAAAGCAACTACTTTATATGTGCACTAGCTCTCAGAATCATAGTTATTTTAATGGACACACCGAGGCAATCCACAACATGAACTCAATGGGTTGCAAACTGCACAGACTATACATACCCTGTCCACTCTATCCCCGTGCATCAATAGAAGATATTGGGCCAGTGACTTAAGCTAACGCCATTCCATTGCTCACCTTGTCTATCTTTCTGGGGCCCGTTCATATAAAGATGTATATGCTTAATTTATATGCACTGTGAACGGTCTCACTGAACCTTGCAGGGCTACTCAGCATATAAACCTGAGCACATATGTAAGTCTTAACAAGATTGTGGCTTCAACGTCTTGAGACAGGTACTGACCTAATCTGGGTCTTGTAGAGAACTAAGTATAACTGCAGTGTTTCACAAACAGGTGAAATAAACCATAATCATAAGGAAGGAATTAGGATGGTGTGCCAAGTTCTGTTTTAAATAATCCACTTTTAAAACAAACTCACTTAAATGCTCATCTAAAGATAAAAATACTAGTTCCAGTACAAACTTAGCTGGCTGTCTCGTGCTAGCTCAGTCATGCCATGCATATATGTTGCTAGTGCATATCCTATGCAGGAAGGATGCCTGCTCTCTTTTTGTTTGTGAAGTACCTCTCAGCGACCTACGGAGTAAGGACATTACCAGTTTCACTAGGTAATGCTCCCTCAGCACATTTTTCTACCTTCCTCGCAAGTGCTAAGATGCTGTGATCACGTCATCTGTTAGGGAGGGTGCAGAGAGCAGCTACAGAAAACAAATAAGTCCTACAGCCGAGT
The DNA here is from genome assembly GCF_001723915.1 of Gavialis gangeticus. Taxonomy (NCBI): domain Eukaryota; kingdom Metazoa; phylum Chordata; order Crocodylia; family Gavialidae; genus Gavialis; species Gavialis gangeticus. The sequence continues at coordinate 99,623,521 of NW_017729031.1, forward strand.
CTCCTCCTGGGAGCGCTGGCTCTGAGATCTGTAGTCTAGACATAACTACAAGTCTAAACCAGCACAGGTGCATGAAGCAGATTTTTTTTTTTACGTGGAGAAAACAGAGGAACAAAAAGAAAAGGAAGAGAAAATAAATACACTCAATCTAGCATGAAAATTCCCTTCTGAAAACCAGGCCACATTTTCTGAAAGGTGAGCAGTGCAGGTGCTATACAGAAATGTCAAGTAAATGATTTCTTGAGAAAGGAGTAGAGGAAAATTCATTTACATGACCACAGAGATGTGACAGATTGTGAAACAGGATGAGAGAGAAAATAAATAACTCTAATAGAGAGCCAGGAGAAAATCTGAATGGCATGCATACATTTATGAACCTTGTATTTAAATATCCTCTACCATACAGAAAGAAATATGAAAAACTAAATAAAAAAAACCCACCAGCAATGCAGATGAGATCTTTATTTGAAGGATAAATGCAATGCAGATGAGATCTTTCCTGCGGGGGAGGAAGAGAAATTGTATTGGGATTTTAAATGCAGGGAAAGACCCTTACAACCACAGTCCCTGCCACCAACCCACACAACCCTCTTTCTCAAAGTCCTGTTTCATAAAGCACACCTTATTTCAAAGGGGAGGTCAGACTTAGGATCTCAAATATATACGCAACAAATTGAGTACAGCAGTCTTTATTTGGTAGATCATATTCAGCATAACATCAGGGCACCAGAGAACTGCAACTGATGAGGGCTTGTACCTGCCGCAGCTCAAGTACGCCACATTTTGCATAATTCTCTCTGAAATAAAAAGGCTTTGTTCTCCACCGCCTCACTGCGGATGGAAGCCCTGTTTGCAGTCGTTTCCTCGCCACAGCTGGTCATCTTAGTACAGAGAATTTGTCTTGAATGAAAATGAAAGGTGCTGACAAGCCTCATAACCCCCTCACTTGAATCAGGCTCTTTGTCCCACTTTAGAGATTTTTTACAGGAGCCCAAGGGAACAAGGAGGAATGACAGTCTTTCAAGGGGTTTACATCTCTGACAGTCCAAAGATGCTCAAAATCCTAAAAGCAGCTGACAAAAGTAGCCTGTTCCTAGTAGAGTTAAACCCAGATGGGACTTGAGAAGGGCTCTTCCTATTCCCTCAAGACATTTCAGTGGGAAAGATGTGCACGGCAGACTGCCTGCTGACTGCAACCTTCCCACTGGGTTTGCCTTTTGACCAGGCTTAATTTTTCCTCTGACCAAAGGCTTCAAACCCACAGAGGTGAAATACCAGCCAGAACACCCTGGCGACTGCAGGCAGAGGGATCAGCCTGAACCCAATTTCCCCTCTTCCCCTCCCTGCTTTCTTGAAATTTCCATCCTTAAACAAAAGAAGCAGGTGGGGTGGGGCCCGAGGAGCAGCCAAGAAAGCCCCTTCCAGGGGGGATTTCAAATAAAGCCTTTGGCCTCAAGAGCGGCTGGCAACTCCCGCCAGGGCATTCTGGCCCACATTCTCGGGCTTTCTTTTCTGAGGATGATTATGATTTAGGTCTCTTTTATTGTTCCCGTCTTCTTGTCGTCATCATCTTCTCCGCACACCCAGCAACCCGGCTGCTGGAAATGCAGGGAAATGACCGTGAAACCTGCGCCCCCCCACAGACACACAACCACACACCTGTGGGTTCAATGTCACACACACAACTACACACACCAGTTCAGCATCACACACACGTGCACACACAACCACACACACGACTTCAGTGTGACACACACAACCATGTGCAGTCAGGGTCACACACACAACCATACACAAGGCTTCGGTATCACACACACATGGAGTGCCACACACACTTGTGAACACATACACACGTGGCTTCAATGTCACACACACAGGTTCAGTGTCACACACAAGTTCAGCGGCACAAACACACACAGGACTTGTGTCACACGCACATTGTCACACACACTCATGCACACACACATGCCTTCAATGTCCCACACACATGGTCAGTATGACACACAAACACACACGGCTTCAACGTACCACACACAGGTTCAGTGTCACACACACACTCATGCACACACACGCGACTTCAACGCCCCCCGCACACAGGGTGAATGTCACACGCGCACACCCAGGCACGGGCGGGGTGTCCCTAAGCCGGTGCGGTGTGGAGCCCCCCCGCCCCCGATGCTGCGGACTCCGCGGGCCGGGCCGGGAGCGGGAGCGGGAGCCGGAGCGCGGAGCGGCCGCTC
>NW_017729031.1:99625924-99644651 GCF_001723915.1 Gavialis gangeticus
CCCCGCAGCCGCCGGCGAGCACGTGCCGGGCGGCCGCTGCCCCCTTCCCGCCCGGCGCGGGGCCCTGGCCTTCCCGCCTCCGGCTCAGCCCCTTCTGCCGGCCCGCGCCCCGGGCCCGAGATCCGCTGGAGGTGTCGCACGTGCCCCGCCCGACACAGCCCCGCCATTTCGGGCTCCCGGGACTGCCCCGCTCCCCCTCCGCGCCGGGAAGAGCGGGCCTTGTCCCCGGGGCGCCTCCAGTCTAGGAAAAACTGCTGTGGCCCCTTTCACCAATTTGCCCTTAGCTCTGTCAAGGTCACTTGTCCTCCCTGCCCAGAGAACCAGGCTGCCTAGGCACCCACCCATGGATTTGGGAGCGCAGGTGCAGGCACCAGGTTTCCAAGGGGGTAGGGGGGGGCTCACATCCTCCTTTCTGTCCATCCCTGGCGCTAAAAAGCAAAACTGAACGTCATGAGACTTCGTGCTGCCTGAGCGTGTTAGGACAGCGCGTGCTGCTGTCATTCTCTCTCTGAAGCACTCTCTCGAGGGCTCGCCCTAGCCCCCTTCCTTGCATCCCTTCCGGGAAGAGCCAGGTACCGTGGGCATGATCATCATCAGTCATCCCAAGGACTGTGGAAATGAATGCTGGGAACTTGACATCATTTGGATGTTTTAAGGACGCAAATCTCAGCTTTGTGACAGCTCTCCTTTCCTCTGAGGAGAAGAATACTTGGGGGAGAGAAAAGCAAGGAAGAAGCATGGTCAAAAACAGGAGTGCTGAGTACTGAGCACATAATGAATGTTTTTCTGCTATCCTACAGCTGGGCCAACGTGGACAGGTCTACTGGAGAATGATTTTCTGAATTTTGGCTGGATGAAAGAAATAAAAAGTGTAACGAACGCTGCCTCGCTGCACCGGCTCCACGGCTCCCACAAAATACACCACTTAATCCCCCCAGTAGCAGAAGCAAGCAGGGAAAGAGGCAAGGAGAGTCCAGAGAGTCAGCAGCTGCAGAAGCCCTAGTGGTGGTGGGGGGGGAGAAACAGTTGGACTGGAGACTTCAATTAACCCCTTATGCGCAGTATGTGCCCCCCCCCCAAGGATATGACTTGGACAGGCTTGCCTCAAGCAGTTAATGTTTTGAGGTAGGGAATGACAGTAGTGGCTAATCAACTTGGCCTTTTGGCTGAGATCTACCTAGCAGGGAGACACAGCGATCACAAAGGTAGTTTTCCCAGGGTGAGTCCTGACCCGTGCACTCCAGGCAGGCTGACTCTTGTGAGTTTCCTCAGAACAGGAAAACTGAGGAAAACTCAGAATGGGAAACTCAACTGATCAGTTTTGCAGTAATGGGGGATGACTTTCCCCCTTTCCCTCTGGTTTGCTCCTTGGCCTTTTGGTTAGGAGCAAGCAAGACTAGGGGGCATCTAAACCCCAAGGTCTCTGGGCCGGGGGTTGCATGGAGGATGCCTGCCATGGATTTGGGAAGTATCTAAAGCCCCAAACCACTGGGTCTGGGACAGAAGAAACTTGCTCAGTGGTAGAGACCCACAGACTTCAATGACTGAGCTCTCTGCTCAGTCGAATTTTGGAACTGGACTCCTGGGATTTGCTCAAGAGAAATTGGATCTGATTTGACCCTTGAAATGAAATGTTATACACTTACACATTTTTAAATTGTTCCACTATATTTAACATCATTTCTTTTAAATGCCTGTTGCTGGAAATATATGATCCATGAAAAATTAAAATATGAATATATTTCCTTTTCCATTTCCAAGGCATGTTAGTGCGATAGGCTTGTTAAAAATGAACAGACAGGAACTCTGTCACAGCCTTTGAAGCAGTTCTGCAATATGTCTTTATCGTACATGTAATCACCCACAGAAAATCTTTGTGCATAGGTGCTGTACTTTGGCTCAGAAAAGATCACAGTTCCTCCACTTTTCTTTGGGACTCCAAAGTCACAAATTGCCTGCATCTGTGACTGGGAGCATGAAAAGCCCTTGATTCTCCTATCATTTTGCCCTTTATTTACCATGTGACCTTGGACAACATTTTGGAATTTGGAGAAAAAAAATCCCACTAATTCTGACTGCCCCATTTAAGTAATTTCAAATTTTTCAGAAGTTGACCATAAATTGTATCAGATCAAGGACCTGAGTCGCCACATTTGAAATTCCATGCCTAATCCAGGGGTGGGCAATTATTTCAGCTGGAGGGCTGCTTAACGACTTCTGGTGAGCTATTGAGGGCTGCAAAGGTAGCTCCACCCCTTGAACTGTACCCCACCTCCTGATTGCCATCTTGGAACTGGAAGTCCCACCTCTACCCTGACCTTTGCCACTGGAAGTCTCTCCCGTTGTACCCTTTGGGAGCGGGTATTTGCCATCTTGGAACCAGAAAAAAACCAAAGCTTATACTAAAAATCAAACATCTACTATAACATATATTAATTTTATTTCAAAAAATATTTTGACTTGATTTGTGTGTGTTTGTATAGTGTATATAAAGGTGATTGCATAATAATTCAAAATAAAGTCTTATTCTTGTATATTGTGTGGTGGGGATGGAGTGTGGATGGGGGCATGGGTGTGGGGGGATTGTGAAGGGGTGTAGATGTGTGTGTGGTTCGTTGTGGGGTTTGTGCAGGATGGGAGGTGGGGGGGGGCCCTCCAATGCCCCCCCCAATGGCAGCAACAGGCCCTTAAGGTGTTCATGGCCCAGAGCAGGCAGAGCCCCCCAGCAGTGTGTTGTTCCCGCTGAATTCCAGAAGCTGCACAGGGTGGCATAGAGCCCATCCAGCCTACCCACTGGCATGCACCTTGAAGCCAGACTGGACTGGCTCCTTGCCAGCATGTGGGGCTCCTGGCGCTGCAGGTAGGAGCTGCATGCCATCAGGCTGGGTCAGACCAGGTCCATACTTCCATGTGGGGCTTCTAGCACTCCAGCAGGGAGCTGCACATGGAGGCACAAAGTCTGCCTGGCCCAATGGCGCACAGACCAGGAGCCATGGGGAGTCATGTGCCATCAGGCTGAGCTGGATCCATGCCTTCATGTGTGGCTCTCCGCTGGAGTTCTGGAAGCCCCAGATAGAGGCACGAAGCTGTCCCAACCCAGCCTGATGGCGTGCAGCTCCCACCTGCAGTGCCAGGAGCCCCATGTGCTGGCATGAGCCAGCTTGGCCTAGTTTGAAGGCATGCACCAGCAGGGCTCCATGCTGCCCTGTGCAGCTCCTGGGATTCAGCTGGAGCCACGTGCCATTGTGCAGCTCTGCCTGCCATGGGCCATGAGCACCCTGAGGGCTTGCCTGCTGCTGCTGCTGGTGGCAGAGGCTGTATGCCATGTGGGGGGCATCTGGTGGGGGGACCACACCCACCTACAAACCCCATACCCACCTACATGCGCTCCCCCCCACCCCGCACCTGCAGGCTGGAGCTCCCCTCCCCACTCACCAGCTGTCCAGTTGCATGCCATCACCAGGAGCTCCATGGCAGTGGAAGCACAGAGCCTTTCCAGTTTGATGGCATGCAACCTCTGAAAGCCCACCTCCCACTGGCTTTCAGAGGGGCAGCGACAGGTTGGTAACAATTGTTTTTGGAGGGGCCCATGGGCTGGATAGAATGGCCTGGCAGGCTGAATCTGGCCCGTGTGCCATGTTTTGCCCACCCCTGGCTTATTCTCAACTTCAATTTCCCTACTGTAAAATGGATATGATAATCCTTCCTTTCCTCCCTTTCAGGTTTGTTTTGAGAAGTAACTAGTTTATGTCAATAAAGTACTTTGAAGATACAAAGCTGTCCCATTGTCATGTACCTATTAATCTGTATAGATCCTTGGAGTGATAATTATCCAAGTGTTTTGGATCAGGATTACAGTCAGACCCCCAGTTTCTCCTCATTGGACATTCAGTAAAACCCTTTCTACGGATGCCTCTAGTATTCCATGTACAAATCAGTTGCCTGCCAAAGACAGGACTGTACTGACAGGCTGAAGCATCAAGTTCATCTTAGGGTAGCTACTACACTAGGTAGGGGGTGTGCTACAGGGACTTATAAGGGATTACGGAGATATTTTTTCCTTCCAAGCTAGGGACAGAAGTTACACATAAACCAGTTTAAGTAATAAGAAACTGGTTTAAAACTGTAACAGAACAGAAGCTCGGGGCATATAAGCCAGTTTCAAATTGACTGAAACTGATTTAAGATAAACCTTGTTGAATGTAGTATCAGATCTAATTGATCTGGGTCAAACCAGTTTATGAAACTTCTATTGCAGACCCCTTCCTGGTTCAAGTTAAATCACAGTCCTCCAGCATGCTTTCCAGTCCTGGGCTGGGCTGTCTGCTCCAGCAGAGAAGGGTTGGGGGGCAAGAGGGGAAGGAGAAGGAAGAGGCAGGGACTGCCCCCACCAGGCAAACCCTGGCTGTGAGTCCGGGGCCAGGAAGGGGGGTTAAATGTCCCTTTCCCCGGTTACAGGGCTGCCCTGCCCTGCTAAAAACTTACTGCTGACTACAAGTCCCAGAGGTACCTGGAAGCAGGAAGAGGAAGTGATGAGCAACCCTGAAAAGTCCTGCTGGTATGATTGTGGACAGCAAATCCCAGAGACCTCAAGGGTAGCAGGAAGATGAAGTGAACATATAGCTCATGATGTGTACATGCCAAAGAGCCATGCTGTATGTAGCACCTCCTGACTTCTGGTTTGAGCCACTGCAGGTACGTGGCTGCATTTCCTGAAGCAAAAGTGAACATGGGTCCAGTTACTTCTCAGTTTAACCTCTGCAGTGTAGACTAAGCTGCAAACATTCTCCTCAAAGTACTCTCTTTGAGGTGTAACGTGTCCTTGGGGAGGAGTGAAGGAACAGTCCTTGAGCATAGGACTGTAATTGTGCCTTACCCCTTTACACATGAGTGACTGGTGCCACCTGACTCAGCGGGGGGGCACTTACCCCCCCAGCAGCCAATCAGGGACGGGGGGTTCCCCCCATGGCTGACTGCTATGACCAGGTTGGGGGGGTGGGAATTCCCCTCTTGGCTTGTATGCACCAACCCATAATCAGTATTCCCTCTAAGCTGGCTCTAAGAGGGAACGCTGCCTGGAAGTGCCAGCAGCGCACCCAGAAGGGCCAGCAGCACTTCTCCTGGCACCCCCACTCTCCAGCCAGCACTCTAAGAGGGAGCACCAGCACTCCCACCTGCCCACCACCTAAGCAGTGAACCCTGCTGTGAGGGGGTGCACCAGCACTCTCAGAAGGTGCATATGCATCCCCTACGCATCGCCACTGCCTTTACAGGCTAGACGAAGTGGAAGGAATTATTTTTCTTCACTATTGCTATGCATTTACACAAGGGCTAAGAAGAATTTAGTCATTCATAAAGGGCTGTTTTGATCAAAGAAACTGCTGTAACTCACTTGAGTAGAAATGTACTCTTTTAAATATTAGTTCGCCTGTCCATAGGAATAGCATTATCAATTAAATGTGTCCATGTGCAACAGTGTATTATTCCTAGAGGACAAGGGGGCAATATAAAGGAAAGATATTCAGACTACTGTATGTGCAATATGCATTTATCATGGAGAAATCAATATACACTCAGCACAGATGCAATACTGTCTCAGCCATGCCATTTTCAGTAACAGCATGCAGGCAGGAGGTGAATCTTGGCCGTTAGCAATTCAGTTACAGTTTCCATCCCTTTCTTTTTCATGTCCTTGCAACAAGGTATTTAGCAGAATTCATAGAATCGTTGGGATCAGACATGGGTGCACCATGAGTGCTTCTGCTATGGCCTCAAATTTGCAACCTCTAAGCTGTCAACCATGCATCTTAGTGTCCACGCCACACCACCCCAGCCCCAACATTTCTCACTTAAAACAATCAAACCACCTTAAATATTGTATAGACTTAAAATACTTCTTAGCTCATTATACCTCAAGTTCAGGAGACCTTCCTGCTGGAAGATTATTACAAATGGATATTCTAGTTTTTATCCAGTATCAGTATGAATGACTTGAAAGTGGTGAATGCCCCATTATTACTTGGGAAAGATTGTGTGGTTACTGAACATAATACCTAACACAAATGAAATGGTCAGTTAGGATACTGTATGCATTCAGACAGGAAACACTACTGACTTTTTTTTTTTTTTTTTTTTTTTTAAAGAGATGTTAAGTTGCCTGTATGAGGCCTTACCAGGAAAATTTGGACACAAAATCAGAAGGCAATCTCTTACTGGCAGGAAGTAGGGTTGGATTTATCTGTAATAAAACCCAGTTTTTCAACTCACAGAAGACGAAAGTCTAGAAAGTACTTGACACACTGGCTATTTTGGATCTCTGCAAGATCTGAGGACTCAAATACAACAAGGTTTTGCTGTGCTTACAGAGTACAAATTACTTTGTTTATAACCCGTTTAGAAGTACAACCATTTCACATAGTGATTTGGAGATGCTGTTTTAAGGAGAACTTATCAGTACTGTTTTTCTTTTGATATAGAGCTATAATAGGAAGTTACTGATGAATTAAGTCTTGCTATTTTTCTGTCAGTTCTTAGGGTTATTGGTTGGGGCCACACAGATACCTGGCTTCAACATGGGGAAAAAAACATTTAATTTCCTAAATAAGAAATATATAATTTAACATAAAATGTCAAAGTATTAGTAAAATGAATAGAGTAGTCTAGTAAAAAGCAGCTGCTAGTTTATTTGATTAGAAAAGTTGCAAAAACTAAAATAAATAATAAAAGATGTGTAAAATATTTTTGAGTTACCTTTCCCCTGTAACATTTTTTTGCAATTTCTGTGCATGTGAAACAAATTGGAAAGTTTTTGCTACTTTAACCCTTAGGAAGCAGTTAGGTTAAGGTGACTGTGTAGTATCATTCAGATGATTCTAGTAAATATGCCTATAGTGGGAAATATATTCTAACATTCATCTGGTACACATCCAGGAACACCAAGGGAAATCTGAGTGGGGCAGAGCCCTAAATGGTCACATCTATTGAAGAACAAAACATAAGCTTCCACTGAAAATATCACACAACAAACTTTATCACTCTCTTCAAATAGTGGTTATACACAGTTAATTTTTTTTCTGAACTAATTCAACAAGATCACATCTTATAAGTACTTAATACAATAAGTATTGTATTATTACCTCTCTCCAGTATGGTAATATTTTATTAAAAATTATTTGGGGACATGGGTAGCAGGGGAAAGCAACTTTGACTAAGAGTCTCTTTCTCCCCTTCCTCCCAGAGCTTCTCCTGGCATAGCTGAATTATTTAAGGGAAACACAGGAAACATCCTAACCAAGTGAAGTCTTTACAGACCAAATTGTGTATCTGAACTGGTACTGGAAGTGACCTCAAAACTGAAGGAGTGTGCAGGGTACTAATATGAGGTGTATTTCCTGGTAAGGTGGAAGGTCACTATATGTCAAACAAGTTGGCATTTCTATATTGCCTCCACCTTCAGTATCAGGTACAGTAAGTGATAGTAGTCCACACTAGAAGAGGATTTAGGTCTAGATGTGTACATTTCACCTGAAAGGAAAGTTGATATTTTTTCTAGAAACGTAGAAGAGAAAGATATTTCTTACCCTTGTCACTCAGAATGAGAGTAGGGCTTTGTGGTATATCCAGTAACATTCCCAGCCTTCAACCTACCTTGAAACATGGAGGGCATCAGCCCTCGATAGAAATATCAGTGTATTGCCTAGTTCCCCCAAATATTTCCCTCTTCCTTCCAATATCATTCTGTCAGTGTTGTTTTCAGCTACTATTCCAGATGCTAATCTTTTTGTGGTATCTTCCTGATGATGGCAATTTTTCCATTTGCTAAAGAGAAAAAAATGCATGTCAGTAGTGCAGTGTTAGTGGCAATATAGTCCATGACATCTTACAAGAGGTGTCATATAGCAATTTTTTAAAGGGCAAGATAGCATTGAGCCTGTGGAACTCGGCATTCGGGAGGCATTGGGCACCGGAAGCTGTCAGCAATTAACATTCTAGTCTAATTCAGTAGGAATTGGAGCCACAGAATGCTGTGATCTTCTGGAAGGATTACAAGTGGCTTGCTACATCAACATCGAGGAGAGGAAGAGTAAAATAAGCATTATGATTTAGTAATTAAATGTATTTGTCCCATCACATCTGTTGCTAAACAGAAGACTTGAAAATAGTTTGTTTTTTCCTGCGAGTCCAACATAGAAACTACTGTATAGTACAGCTGATCAGAAAATTAGAACAACCTGGAAATTTTTGTGAAATTTCAGTTTTCTTCTACCCCCCACATTTCCAAACATATATATTTTCCACGCCCCTTAATTAAAGAGTTCAGAGTGGAAATAATTCTAGGATTTCTACACATGGCAGCTCTTTAGTTCAGCTTGCCAATGCATTTATAAGGCATATTATTAATGTGGAATTTTATAAGATCCTTTACTTTTCATTGTGTCCATATTATTAATTAAATATGTTCACAAATGTAAATGTAAATATAAATGTAACTTCATTTTTCAAGCCCAAAGGGAAAAGCTTATGGTTAAATTATTAGCTGAAAACTGATTATCCTAATCAGGATAACAAAACAATCTGGTGCATTATATTTCTTGGTTTTGGACCATCCTCTCATATAAATAAAATACTATTATTTGTTATGAAAGGGGAGACATCTGCAGGTAGAATGAGAAGCAAATTTACAGGATGTATTTTTTTCATGCACAATCTACTGCTGATGGCTGGTGACTAACTGCAGACTATTAATTCAGTGAGCTGGCAGATTCATTCTCTTATATGGACTAGCCACTGACTAGACAGAAACAAAGACCACCTTTGTTCCAGTTAGATTTTTTCCTTACCCTGAGTGTCTGAGAGCTGCCAGAATTCAAGCACCTTGCTGGTGTGCCATACTTTATACCAGCTTCCCAACTGGGGACATCATCAGGATTTGCACCTAACACACTAAAAGCATGTAGACACTGCAAACTTACCATGTCAAGTAGCAGGTCCAAGTATAATCCAGCAGTTGCAGTAGGTCCCCATCTTCCTGTAGGAACTATCAGCAAGACAGATAAAGTCACTCATGAACGGTGCATGCCTTTGGCAGCTGGTGGAGCATGGCTGCGCCGGTGGCAGCAGGAGCCTGGCAGCTGTGAGCAGTGAGCTCCCGCAGACGCTGCTGGCGCTATCATGCACCCCCTACGCATCGCCCTGAAGTCACTTAATATATATTACACACATATAGCAGTACAACGTAGGTATTTATAACTGAGTACTTTGGAAATCTGGCCAGTGTGTTACCTCTTGACCCCCTCCAACTGCTGTTCTTTACTCTGTCATGATCAGATAGTGATCAGACCTTAGGAAGAATGTCTTGCATTCAAAAGCTTGTCTAACTTTATCCCAAATGCATGGTCCAATAAAAGATATCTCCCTAAAAAATTATTTTTTCTTGAAAATGAGTTGGAAGAAAACAAACAAAAAGATTGCCTATAATGGTCTAAAACAAGCTAAGGTGTTTTTCCCCATGCTGGCAGTCAGATGGGATGTTTTAAAGAGAAAAAAAATACTTGTTTAAAACCATTTTCACTACAAGAAATAAGTACATCAAGCACGTACTCCATCACCTTCATCACTTGAGCACTCCCTCAAGCTCCATCACCAAATCACCCTACCAATCACCAACCCTACCAAACACCCATTTATGTTATAGAGTTAATGCATTTCTATGTTGATTACCCACAGCTCACCTGACAGTTTATTTGGAGTTTTATCACTTAAACAACCTGCAAGGGGGAGAAAGCCAACAAGGTAACATGTGATGTTAATTCTTATAAAGTATGTGGCCAAGAGGTCAGTGGGTGTGTCTATACAAGATGCTTTACTATGCAGTAGACTAACAGTCTACACATGTGCAGCATTTACTGTGCAGTAAATCAGTCTACTGTGCAGTTGGCAATTTGCTCCTGGTCAGCCTTGGCAGCAGGGGTAGGGAAACGGTCTTCTCCCCTGATTGGGGCATGGGGCTGGGAAAGCTGCTGGGGGAAGAGACCGTTTCCCAGTGCTGTGCCCTGATACACCAACTGGGGGACAGGGATGGGAGGCAGCTGCCCCAGAGGTGGGACAGTTCCTCCCACCCTTCAAGCCCAGGCCTGACCCTTCCAGTCAAGGGCTGGCACCAGGGGAGCCTTGAGCTCCCCCTGGCTGCTGTAAGGGGGCAGAGTAGGAGTAGCCTTGCATCAAATTGCTCTCATCAGGATCAAATTTGCCCCCAACATGTACACATGTAGACATGCTCCCAGGGAAATCTTACTGCATAGTATTTTACTGCACAGTAAGCTTACAGCCCATCAATAGCATATGTAGATGTGCCCTGTGTGAATAAACCTGAGTTAGGTCCCAAACTACAAATATATAGGATAAACTGTGAACTCAAATCTTGCATTTTTAGGGTGTACTATAGTCAATGACTGATGGAAATAGGTGCATTTAAGATGGCTCTGACGTATATCTATACATGTTGTCTGAAGCAACTCCCTAGTGTTATCTGATTTTTCTGATTTTAAAAGCGTCTTTGGATGCTTGCGCAAACTGGTATGTTGCTATGGAAACAGTGGTGTCAGCATTCAGTCTGTTAGTAAAGGGGCTGATCTATTAGTGTTCCTCCAAAATGAAAAGAAAGATAAAAGGGAAAAAAGTGAGAAAGAAAAAAAATGTCTAACCTTTACTATGGATTTTACAAAATGAAATCACATCTTACAGCAACATTAATCAACGTTAATATTTTCAGGAACTCCACCTGTAGAAATAAGACAATCAAGCAAAAGAAAATGGCTAGTACAGCTGTCAAACTCCTACAAAAAGCCCTACTGCATAGCTCTCGGCAAAGAATCCAAATATGATAAGATGTCAGTTACTTGGCTACGAAAAGCAATCAATAGGTTTAATTATTTCACCTCCCTAATGAACCGATTCATTTTCTGACACAAAAAATAAAAGAAACAAAGTCAAGAAGTGTATGTGAAAATGAGGAATCGATATGTAGAACACTGTATACAAAAGTCTCCTTAATTTGCTTTTTAAAAGGTACACTGGGAGATAACAGGAGATACATACTATAAATCTCATACAGCACATAGTTAACAAGTTTTCTATAGGCACAACTCCATTGATAAGTGAGAGGCAAAACAGGCTGAGAAGTGACAGGCTAACAAACACTTAGGAAAGCAAATGAAGAAACTGGGCATCATTCCAGACTATTTTCAAACTCTTGCTTTTTTGTTGGTTTTAGAACAGTCTCCTAAATTATATATATAAGAGCCATGGGACTCTTCAGTCTGGAAAAGTGCAGGCTCGGGGGGGCTCTGGTGGCTGCTTATAAGTATATAAGGGGTGTACAACAGGATCTGGGAGAATGTCTATTCAACAGAGCGCCCCAAGGAAAAACAAGGACCAACAGTCATAAATTCCTCCAACACTGTTTTAGGCTGGACGTAAGGAAAAAATTCTTTACTGTCTGAGCCCCCAAGACCTGGAATAGACTCCCTCCAGAAGTGGTGCAGGCACCTACTCTGGACCCATTCAATAAATGTTTAGATGCTTATGTTGCTGGGATCCTTTGACCCCAGCTGACTTCCTGCCCCTGGGGCAGGGGGCTGGACTTGATGATCTTAGAGGTCCCTTCCAGCCCTAACATCTATGAAATCTATGAAATATAGCATATAGCTCTGTGAACACATTTCCTATACATTGATGCATTGATACATTATTGCAAAGTAATGCAAGTCTGTTCTGTTCAGCAGTAAAAAATTGTTGTATCTGCTATATTCTTACAGGAAATCTAAGAGATTAATATTACAGTATGTTTAGCTGAGAGCTCTCTGCCCTCAACTGGAGGTGTTGAGGGAATGGAAATTTTCACAAAAAGAGTTTTTTTCCTGACTATTTATACAGGCATTTGAGTTAAATAGTTGTTGGCAAAAAGAAACAATAACCCCAGGGTTGGAACTTCAGCTGCTATAAAACAGTGTCATTTATTTCAATAGATCTGTGCCAGTTTGCACCAACTGAGAATCTGGTCAAAATAATTTTAAAACAGCAGGTATAACATTATCACTTTTGCTCTCAATTAGTCTGGTTTCATTTGTGTTTTTCTTCTGTAGACTACCATAGAGTCTTCCAGGCACCACAAAACACACATTTGTAATAAAAAAGCCATGACAAAAAAAAAAACTTAAAAAAAAAAAATCAGGCTCCCTTCAGACATGCAAGCAAAAAATATCACAAGCATATGTTTTGCTATCTTTTATGAGGTCCTCTGTAATTCCTGCCTGCATTGCTTTACATTACTGCAGGTGGGTAACCAGGGGCTTGACATTAGTTCATGTTGTATTGAAAGGTGATAATTCCAGCCAGCTGTTGGTCAGGTAGAACAAGAGCCGTAGATTTCAAGAGATGTCTAGAATGTAGGGCAGTGGTTTTCAGTCTGGGTGCTGTGTTAGTAGACCTCCCCAGTGTTATGGACTGGGGGGCAGGAGGTCCAGCCTAGATGACTTACCCAAAGCTTAGGCGTAGTTCAGGTTGGTTCCCCAGGGACCTGGTATCCAGAGAGGTCTGGTGCCAGAACCAGGTTCAGAAGTGGTAGCCAAAATCAGGATGAACCAACGGGGTCAGAAGCCAAGCCAAGGACAAGGCAAACCAAGGATTCACTGGGAACAGAAAACAAAAGCCAGAGTTGAAGGTCAAGCCTGAATCACAAGCAGGGAACTGGAATCAAAGAATGCCAAAGTTCTTGCTGGGGTCAAAGCCAGGATTAAAAGCTAGAAGACCAGCAAGGGAGTACACAAAAGGTCAGGAGCAAGAATTTTCACCTTTGCTTAGGCAAAGAGACTGTGGGTTGGGCCTGGCTTTTAAGGGCTAGAGCAAATGGGGCCTGCAGACTGTGGCTTCAAGGAGGTTGGCTGCCCTGATTGCCTCACTCAACTCAGCTGGGACAAGGGTGCTGCTCTGGGCTTGCTGCAGGTGGCACTTGTTCTGGGGGTGGCTTGCCCTGATCTCTTCATTGGGATTGGCTGGGTCAAGGGTTCTGTCCTGGCCTCATTACACTCGGGGGTGCCGCTGTACAAGCACTACTGCCACTGATGCTATAGGCTTATTGGAGAACCCTAATGAGGTAGGAGAGTGTGCATGCACCACTGTCCTTCCCAATCTGTGCATGAGGCATAAAGGTCAGCTTTATCTCGTGATGACAGTTACACTGATTGAGGAGATAAAAAAAAATTGGGGGTACCCTGAGAACTACTGATATAGAGCTTAGCAAAATTTGGTTTGAAGTCTTCTTTCATGTAGAACCCATCAAAATGACAACACTCATCCAGATACTAGCCCTCTTTCTTGCTAATTGCAGTGAAGACAGATTAAAAGAATTAAATGCTTTCCTTGTGTTACTTTTCCATATGTGCAATAACTGTAGTTGCCACAAATGTATATGAACAAAAATAAGTGTTCTGTGCAATTGGGACTAGGAGGAGAGGTAACCAGAAAAAAATCTGTCCAGGCAGATGAGATGTAATTACCACTCACAAGACTATCAGTTACAGATGACAAGTCCAATTCAGTTCTTGTTTAAGGTGGTATAATCCCACTGATGACAATGGAATGGTTGCCAGAGGGGAAAAATAGACCAAAGGGCTTTAATGTCAATACATTTAAAATCCATTCAACATTAAGTGAGTTGGAAAACTTTGTGAACACAACTTCTCTTTAGTCTCATTTGCATAAAATCCCTATTCATCCATCTTGACTTCTGGCTGAAGAACTTGTCAATGAACAGGTTTATGATGCAACGAGGCATGAAAGGTGTAAAAGGGGGTGGCTAAAGAAAGAAGTAGCAGAACTAGATCCAAATGAACAGCCAGTATATTAATACATCAGCAAGAAATGTAAATATTTTCAAAAACTGCAGGTACACAGATGTGGTCATTTTAACTTGCATGTCTTGTAATTCCACAGCCAGTTTTTTAAGATCTCACTGGCTTTGACAGCATTTCATGCTGGCTTTCAAGGAAAGATGAATACTCTCAGTTACTGCAATAATGCATATGCATGCATTGTGATCAATACCATGATCTGAACTCTGCCCTTGGATTGTCACACAAGGTGAAATTCACTCATGTGCAGAGGACCAGCAAAAGTCCTACCTACCATGTAAGACTGAATGAGAAGGGAGTATTTTCTCTCTTTTCTTATTCAGCTGCTCACACAAGGTCAGACTGACATGCTTTGCAGAATAGATAACCTTACACCACAGCACTCATGAATAGAACAATTGGCTGTGTGTTCCATGATTACTGTTGATTTTCTAATGTGGTGGAGAGAGAGGTGAATAAATTGCAGGCTTAGGGTTGAGTCCTTAATCTTCCTGAGATATTGCTGTGCATGTGTGACAACCAAGAAAGGGATAATTTTAGTGGGATTACAAATGAGTTTTCAGAAACTACAAGGGGACAGCCTTCTAGGTAGGATGAGGCAATGAACACTTATTATGATGATAAAATACAGCAGTATTCCATCTTCTGGCCCCACAAGCTGGATAAGTGGTGCAGGCCCGGGCCGCAGGTCAGGTTCTATAAACGGCATCTGTCTGCAGGCCTGATCCAGCATGGGGGCAGTCCACAGATACTATCTGGTGTTCTGGCCAGGCTCTGTGTGCCAACTTCACCTACAGAGTAACTCCACATGTAGGATCTAGCCATGAAGTCACCCCATGTGCCAGATCTACCCATGGCCTGACCCTCCATGCTGGCTCACCTCTGCGTGATGGTTCTAGCTGCAGACAGAACCTGTGCACCAACACGATCTAGTATGTGGGGCCATGTCATCTGGTCTGCAGTGCTCCCCACATCAATTGTCATGGCTTCCAGTACAGAAATGTGGCTGCCATCACTCCACTGCCACCAAATTTCTGGGCCCATGGGACACCCTGCAAGCCAGATAGCATGGCCCCATCGGCTGGATTTGGCCCATGCATTGGAGGTTGCGCACCAGTGATGCAACGTATCTAATTTAATATTGCCATAGCTGAGCATGCTGCCGTTCAACATTTTGATGGAGATCATCCAGAGACCATAGAAACTGCCAGACTGGATCAGACCAGTGCTCCATTTAATCCAGTATACCGTCTCCAGCAGTAGTGTAAGGACCATACAAAGATACAGAGGTATAACAATGCAGCCAGGTGCCTGGGACAGCTGCCTTGCACAGAGAGTGATTTCTGGTTGCTGTTGCAGCTGCAATCATGACTGCATGGCTGTGGCAGCAGCTGATTTTTTTCACTCCTCTCTGACCAAGAAAGCACCTGAGGCAACTGCCCTAGTCACCCTGCTCTAGTTACAACACTGAGAAGATAGGTATGAAGTACCCTGTTATTTAAAAGCTAGGGTATGTTCTGGAGCAAGAGGCATTACAATTTTCCAAAATGCTTGATTATTATTTAAATCCTTACTATTATAACACTATGGGATTCTCCTGAAGCTCAGGGAGTTTTTTCTTGGGCTCAAATGAGTTGTTATCAAATTCAACTGTTGGGTTTGGAATCTACTTTCAGACTCTTAATTAATGTTCTTAAAAGCACGGTAGTATTGCCTGATTTCTGCATGTGCACTGGTTGTACGAACCAAAAACAATAGTTCATTGATGAAAAGACCATTCTGTGAAATCAAAAGCATAGATTTCCATGACTGCAAAATTGCAAGCATGTGGAGATATAAAACAAGTCATCAATATAAACCAATGATGAAAAGGAAAAGTTGAAATGTCTCACCAATGTAGACAGGCAGATCAATACTTACATAAGGTATACAAATATTTTTGCAGTTCACATTGATGATACATTATGTAACCTAATTCTAGTAACCAGGGTTTAATTCTGGGATCAAGCCTTCTGCAGTCTATCATAGTTCCATGTTAAGGCATATGAGATATTCTGGCTAATTCACCTCAGACTTTAGAAGATTTAAAAGATCACTTAAAAATAAACTTGACATTTCTTATTACAAAGGCATACTTTTTTCTTACTGTTCTGCTGTTGGATAAAATGATTATACTTCCCTTAATTTAATTTTCAAATAAAGAACTGGTTTTTCAATCTGGGAGCTATATATCTTTTTTTTCCAGCTGTGTTTGTATTGAATGAAGAAATTGCTGGAAGACAGTTCCAAATAATACTTGAGTATCATAGGTAGAATTTTTTTAAACAGTCCAGATTTACAAAAATACGTACAAAGACAGGCAACCGAAGATGCAGATAGGCATTGAAAGGAGTTTAATTCACATGAATAGAAAGTAAATGACTAACCTATTTAAGTGCTTTTGAAAATCCCATTAGGCACCCATCATTAGACATCGAATATCTTTGAAAACCAGGTCCTAGATGATTTAGGAATACATTAACACGTTGACACTTAGGTCCTTTTGCAAATCCAATGCCAGAACTCAGTGAGTCCTATTAATTAATTTCATATGTCAATATTTTTTGTCATTTTTGTTGAATAATGTATTTGACTAATTTAATTTATTAGGATATGGGACATATTGAGGTATCTGTAAAGTACTGTGGACAATGCACTAATAGACTGGTACATAAATATGTTCATAATTTCAGATGTTCATTCCACTTTGTTGACCTGTTAACTATTTGCTTGTTACTTCTTGGGTATTTAATTAAGATTATTGTCTATTTCTAGATATTTGACTATCAAAATCACATACTTTTGCAGGTCAAACTTATAAGTGCTGTGTATGTCAGATAATTCATCCAGTATCTAATTCCTTGTTCTAATTGTGCGTTACAAGGGTATGAAAACCTTGGGTTGTAACGTTTTGTGCATCTCAGAGTATAGACCATATCCCATAAAGGCTACCCATTCTGTAGGTGATTACTACTGAGGGATGGTCAGTGCTGGAAAAGTGGAGGACCTCTTTAAATATCTTTTATAAAACCCAAGACAGTTTTTGTGCTAGAGCAATATCAAGTGGGGGGAAGGGAGGGGGGCTTTAAGTTTTACCAAAATAATTATATAGATTTAAACTGAATAACAATACATCCCCATAACCAGAGATTTATAGAGTCAGGGCCACCGCAATCCTGACTTTTTTGAGTGGGGAACATAATATTCCCATGCACGTGAAATGAACATACATAGGATCTTGTTTAAAATGTTAGGGTGCCCATTAAGATATGGGTTGGATTCCTATCAAAGCCCAGTGACCAGGAAACTCTAAATTTGGATTGGCAGCCTGAATTATTTTGCAAGGGTGATTAATTCTGCAAGAGTATTCTATCCTGCTAGGTTAGGTTAGATATTAGGAAGAACTGTTAGGTTAGATATTAGGAAGAACTACTTCACGGTAAGGGTGGCCAGAGCCTGGAATAGGCTTCCCAGAGAGGTGGTGCTCTCACCTTCCCTGGAAATTTTTAAGAGGAAACTAGATAGGCACCTGGCTGGGGTCTTATGACCCCTGCTACCCCCAGTGCTCCTTCCTGCCCATGGCAGGGGGTCAGACTAGATGATCTGTCTAGGTCCCTTCCAACTCATTGATTCTATGATCCTCCATGCCAGCTAAGAACTACTGGTACCAAATAAATCTTTATGGTTGATCAACTCTTCTGGTACTTATCTAAAGAAATACTGTTTCTGAACAGTCAGAAAGGAAACAAGAAAATTAACAGGCAGTGCTGCCAACAAACTGGCTGCATTGCAGTTAAGTTTGTTAAAAACCATTTATGCTACCTGGGTGTGGAAAAGAATGCAACAGGAACGTTCTGTAATATGCACTGTATATAAAAGTAAAACATATTAAACAATGGCACTAAGAAATTTAGGGGCAAAATGCAATCCAATTCAAAGACCCCTATTGACTTCAGTGGGTCTTGGGTCAGGCTCTAAAAGAACCATAAAGACACGAGTGGAAAATGATAGAGCTCAAGTCATCAGTTCTACACTTGCCCCCAGATATAAATAGCCAATTAAAAGGCCATAACTTTGACAGGTCATTAGGAGAGACAGCAATCAATGCCCTTTCATTTCGGTCAAAGAGAAGAGGAGAAGAGCTTGAAATGAGTAAAACTCCTGCTGGAAGAAGACAGAAAATAAATTGATCTACTCACACCCAGCTGTAGATCTGATGCTTTGATTTGGAGATTAGGGGGATATCATAATCAAGAGCCTGGAAAAGACTATTCATAAATCATGAACTAATGTGGGAAAAAAGTATTTTAATTTCTTTTAGATAGAACCAACCTTCTATCCTTCAGTCCCATCTTCTTTGTCTTAACATTTGTGATATGCTCTCCTAAAATACTAGTTTGAGTTCCTGGGGCCAGGAACAGGTGTTACGTCTGTCCCTGGACATTTTGTGCCTGTGTCTATCTTGGAACAAAAATATTATGGGATTGGCATGTACACACATCACACTTTTCATCAGAGTTTAGTGAGTGCCTGAATGAAGTGCTGTTTTTCTGCCATTGCTTCAATGATGTACTCTAGGGATAACTGTATAGACTGTCCCAAGATAGTACTAGTACTATGTCTTATCCAGGAATATTTTTTTAGGATTTATCCAAAGACAACAGGTGTAGATGTCTGTATGATCACACTTTATCCCGGGATAAAATGGTTTATCCTTGGCTAAATGAAACACGTGTTTGAAGCCTGGGTTATACATGGGAACAAACATTAAATTGCAG
>NW_017729031.1:99649651-99664503 GCF_001723915.1 Gavialis gangeticus
CAAGATAGTACTAGTACTATGTCTTATCCAGGAATATTTTTTTAGGATTTATCCAAAGACAACAGGTGTAGATGTCTGTATGATCACACTTTATCCCGGGATAAAATGGTTTATCCTTGGCTAAATGAAACACGTGTTTGAAGCCTGGGTTATACATGGGAACAAACATTAAATTGCAGCATATGGAAACATTAATTCTACCTCTAGCCAGTTTGTCCCAATCACTTGCTAAAATCCTGAACCTAAAGAAGGGTTGAGTAGGGTATTTGCTTCTGAGCTAGGTCTGAGTCCTATTGCAAACAAATTGTGTAAGTCCTGCAGATGTTCTCTGGCCAAAAGTACAGAAACTAACTTTTTATCTGAATAGAACTGCAAGGTATGAATAAAATGTCATTTGACTGCATTCCTGAAACAAATCATGTGTACTAATGAAAACAAGTGCAACTTTATACATTTTAGCTGTTGACTCATATAACAATATTATCATCCTTCTAAACTACCTTTCAATTTGTTGTTCTGAAAGCATTCACAGACACTAATTATTAAGCTTCACAACACTCCTTTGCATTACATAAGTATTGGTAAGAGATGAAGTGTGATTCAGTAATTAAGATGCTAGGAGACTGGGGTTCTTCTCTGTGCTCTGCCACAGGATTCCTCAGTGGTCTTGGAAAAATCACTTAATTTTTCTTCTGTGCCTTAGTCCCATATGTATAAAATAGGGATTATAGCCTGTCATACCTGATTGGGGTTTCATAAGGATAAATACATAAAAAATAGAGAGGTGCTCCCTTGCTATGATAATGGGAACCATGCAAGTAGTAGATAGCTAGTATTATTACTACTACCGTCCTTCTATCCCTCAGTGCCATCTTGTTTGTGTCTTAAAATGCTTCAGTCTCTGGGGTTAGGAACAAATGTAGCATTTGTCTCTGAACAAGTTGCGCCTGTGTTTGTCCTGGAACAACAATACCCCAGGATTGGTGTGTACACACATCACTCATTTAATCAGGGTTTAGGGACAGCCTGAATGCTTCTGAAGAACTTCACTTTGTTCTGAGATGAAATGGTTTGTCCCAGAACAAATATTATGTCTGTTAGTAACCTCGGGCCTACCCTTGACTACCACAAAAGACAGGAAGTTCCAGCCTCTATACATTTTGCAAAACCCCCCCAAAACCTTGTGAAGTAACCAACTTAACTTATGCAAAGTGTAATATGAGCTGAAAACTATTCTACTGTGTATTTCTTTCACCGTGTAAAGTTCTGAATATTTGTATGCCTAGTACCAAATCATAAGTAATAACAAATCATATTGGGTCCCCGTCTATACGTGAGCAGGGAAGCTGCTCTGACATGCTGGAATTCTCGCGAGTCGGCGCAGACTCAATTAATCAAATATGCTGGAGTGTGGCCTCCAGCGTATTGTGTATCAGCATCCCTGTGCTTCAAAATGGCAGCGGGGGTGCTTTATCTCAAGGTCATTCAGTGAGCATTATATAAAGCACCCCGCCACAAGATAGACAAGACACAGTAGGCGCTTTAGTTAGAGCTGCTCTTGGAGCCACAGCCAAACACTAAGCCCAGCCCCATCCCTGATTTTTTGATGTGGCACAGTGTATAATCCAAGTTTGAATTTTCAGACCCAAAAATTTGGCTTCAAAATGCAACTTACAGACCATGAAAGATTGTATATCCTTATTGAGAAATGGAAAGACCCCTGACCTTCACTTTCTTCCCTCAGAAATCTTCAAGGAATTCATTGACTGGTGGTGTCCAATTTTGACCAAAGTTTTTATTATAATTATCTTAGACACTATTTATCCAAAGCATTGGAATGGAAATATAATAGTCCTCATTTTTAAAAATGGTGATGAGAGAACCTGTGTCCTTATTGCTTCATTAATCTTACGTCTATTCCTGCTAAGATACTTAGGAGACATTTACTTTTTCATCTACAGACATGGATTTCTGAAAATAATGTTTTAGAAGAAGAGAAAATTGGTTTTAGAGAAGGCTATTCTTGCATGGGCCATTGCTTGGCATTACACTATTTAGCAACAGAATATGTAAAATGACAAAATCATTTGTATGTAGCCTTTACAGATCTCAAGGGAGCTTTTGAATCCATAGACAAAAGCTGTCCAATAGTTTCCCAACTATGGAGTACAACAATGATGTTCGCTTGCTTTTCTACTTCTTAATTTATTCTTGAATGATCTAAAACAGATACTAACAGGGAATCAATTCCACATATTCATGATATTGAGTGACTCTACCACTGTCTTGCTTTTTGCAGATGAATCAATAATAACGTCACAATTCCACATAGGCCCTTATAGCAAGTTGTCACCTCAGGGCCTTTCATCCAAGTTTTCCTACCAGAGGTCTCCCTGCTTCTGGTGCTTCTGCTTCACTCCTCCCTCTTGATCCGCTTCCAGGGGTTTTTAATTACAGTAAGCCACTTCCCCATTAGCCTTCCCGCAGTTGCAGCCATTCAGCCATGCTACCTACCTCCTCTTATACACCTCCTCCCCAAGAGTCAAGTCAAAGACTCACTCTTCCATACTTAACCCCCCTCCCTTCATGGGTGAAGAAGTCCACATTCATATCTGCAGTCCCAGATCAATGCATATCTCAAATGCATATGGCTGCAAAGCCAGGTACCAATACGTGAATCTGGAATTGGTGTCCCACATTACATTCAACCAGGTTAGAAGCGCATGATCAGTCACCACTATGAAGGGGGCTCCTAGCCATGGGAGCTTGCTTCTTGCTGCTACAAGGGGAAGCCCAGGATCAGGTTCTCCCTATGCTGGCAATAAGGCACTATTGGATCTAATGTGTGATCTGACAATCATACCTCCTGCCATGCATGTGTAGCATGGCAGGAGGCACGATTGTGTGGATCATGCATTAGATTCAGTAGTGCCTTTACCTGCACATGTAGAGGCAGCCAAAGATACCAACATGCAGACAGATACACTGGCTGTGCGATTGTCTTGAATTTCCTCTTTTCAAGATTAATAAAGCACTCCTTTGGCCTAGAAACCTATGCATCTGTGGTGCAAAACTGCAAACAATGAGAAGCTATTACTCAACTGAGATTCTCTCTAATGAGATCTGCAGTTGTCAGAGGCAGGTTGTACCAGACCCTATTTGGACAGAATATTCTCTTATGGGAAGAATGAGATGGATAACTTCAATCATTATTTGTGATCTTGCTTGTTTTTTGACAAAATAAGAGGAAATGGATCTCTCTGTTAATGGGAAATTCTAATATAATAAAAGACTTCGTCTGTCTGTGTGGCTGTAACACTTTTGGTGAACTGCGCATGCATCACTGAAAAGGCGAGCGGCTATTGGCTGCACGGGCCTGGGCTGCACAGGCCCAAGTTTGAGCCATTACTGGGGAAGTTTGTGGCAAACATACCCCAGCCACCCAAGCAGTGGGGTTTCCCCACGCCTCCCTGCCTGAAGGCAAAGGTGGGGGGTCATGTTGGTGGCACCCCCTTACCATCCATCGCTGACACCCCCCAGAACAGCTGGCAGGGAGGGGGAGGCAGTGGACAGGGAGGGAGGGGAGCAGGGCGGGGGGAGGTGAAGAGGGGGTCAACACTGGCAGCTGTTGTCAGGGATGGGCAGCGGGGAGGGAGCGAGGGAGGGGAGTAGGAAGGGGGCCCTGACAAGAGCCGACAGGGAGGGGGAGAGGTGAAGCGGGGGCATCATGGTGGGGGCTGTTGTCAGGGTGGGTGGCAGGGAAGGAAGGAAGAGAGGGAATTGGGGAGTGGGGGAAGGGGATCATGGTATCAGCACCCCCCCACATACACTGCCCAACCCCAACAACAGCTGGCAGGGTGGGGGAGGTGATGGAGAAGGCGGGAGGGGAGTAGGGAGAGAAGGGGAGGCAGGGGGAAGCCCTGCTGTGAGGCAGAGATGGACAGGGGGAGGGAGCCCCCGCACTGGAGGCTGGAGGAGGCGGCGGTGGCCGGAGTCTTTACATGGCCAGCCTGGAAGGATGAGCAGGGGGCGAAGGGGAGGGGGGCATTTAAACACTCCCTGAAATCCCTCATTTTTGATAGGCAATTAGCTAGTATTAAATACTGGGCTAATGAAGAGAAAATAATCCATCTTCTCTCTAATAATGTTTCTGAGGTTGAATAGTATTATAACTATAAATATTCCAACCAGGAATTTTTAAAGTAGCACTTATATTAGCATAAACTTCTTATTAATGATTTTCTGAGTCACGACTTTCTGCTCTCCTTTTGGGAGGTTGACCATGGAAGAAGTGGTTGCTAAAGATCAATCCTAATAGGAAAAAAGGGAGAAATTTCCAAATTATGATAATTGGTCCTAAATATGCTCCCCCCACCCGCATAGAAAGTGCCAGTTCCATTTTGTTTTAAGTTTTTCCCTTCTAGGATGTTACACATGTATTAACAAGGTAAGCAGGAGCATGTTGGCAGTGTGATGATCACATAATGTGAGAGCTTCCAAGTTGACAGTCCAACCTTTTCTCTGGACTTGTGCCAACCCCCACTCCACTCTCAAATGTCCCAGCACTATACGGGTACCTGGTCACTTGGACTGGTGAGTCAAAGGTGAACAGAGATTATACAAACCATACGACTCCCCTGTGTTCTCCTAGCTATAGAAACTAGCAATTTATCAACATTGCCAGGCTTAGGCAAACCTTTGAGTAAGAGAGGTAAATGAAATCCTTCCATCCCCCTCTACATGATATAAAGAACATTTGAAGGTTTTCTGCCCAGTAATATTCAGAAATTATTTATCTCTAAGGGAAAATCAGTGAAAAATAATTCATAAGTTCTTTCTTCCCTTTCCATATCAAAAGATCAGTAATACTCTTCACTTTTTTAAAGGAAATAAAATAAATAATAGGAACTACATTAAATATTGCTGTTTCATCTTTTTAATGACAGTAACTTAGCCCATCCAACTAATAAATATTTAATCCCAATAATTAAACTACTAAAGTTTGGTCTTCGGAACAAAAATCATGAGAACTATCTAGCATTTAGAATTTGTTGCCACAATTTGAAAAGGGCACAAGTGCATTAGGATACTGCACCAAAAAAAAGGGCAATTCAGTTCATATCTTCAATCTAGCCTAAATAAGTATTATTTAACATTGTGAAGAAATTCAGAAACTGATTTATTTGGCTCAGGCAAAAATATAAGTCTTTCACTTAGGGTGCCATTGTAGGCTTGTATACTCTTCCTTTAGAGGACAGCATATTTTAGATAAATTGGGCCAACACTGTGCATATATACTACCCACTGGATCACACAGCATGATCTCTGTGAGCAAAACCATTTTTTGGAATCAGTTCAGTGCTATTTGGTATCAGAGCCAGAATAATACATCACTAGCTAATAACCAGGTTCTATGAGAAACTGTGTTTAGTCCTCATAATTTTAAAAGGAAGCTTGCATCATAAATGTGATTTCTATGTAGAAAGCCAATATAAAAAGCAGAGCTGCATCCTTGCCTGAAATTACTAAGTATCAACAATCTACTCTCCTTGATATTTAAAATTACCTTGTGTTCTTGGAAGAGACTTAAGAGTCCCTCTCTCCCTCCCTGCATTCCTTCCATAGTTATATTCAATGTGTTGAGGTTCCTGGCTAGAGGGTCTTGCCCTTCCACTCAGCATCAGAACAATCGCCATATTTGGGGTCAGGAAGGAATTTTACCCCATGGTCAAATTGGTATGGACTTTCCGGAGGGGTGGGGTGTTGCCTTTCTCTGTAGCAGAGGGCATGGCCCTTTTCCTGGGATCTCTTGAGTATATATTGACATCATTTCATGGAAACAGGACAGGCAGGTTAGGGTGTTAGGTCTGTGGTGTGTCAGGGTTGATGGTAGTCTTATGTAGAGTTTAGATTATGGATTGTATAGGATTGCTTGGATAGGGATGAACCTGCCTCAGGCAGGAGGTTGGACTACATGACCTCTGGAGGTCCTTTCCAGCCCTCCTCCTCTATGTTTCTATGTAGAGTTTTTGTTTTATACCAATACTTCATCTATTTAATGGAAATCACATTAGTGAGATAAAAATCCCCTACAGCACAAGAAGTTAAATCATCAGGGCTGCAAATTATGCCTTTATGTTTACTATATTTCACTAGACAAAGTCATGAGTGTTCATGAAAATAGTGATGCAGGAAAACAAGCTAAGCACAGATCCTTCTGGATTATGCAAGAGTGGCTTCTATTTGATTTAACTGTTGGAGTTATGCCTTTGGACCACAAATGTTCCAATGTGAGTATCTTCCAGTTTGTGGTAATGTAGAGAACATAGAAACAAGATGCTTAAAGAGCATATCTAACTTAAAGCATTGTTGATTTCCATGGTCTAATCACATGCTTAAGTACGCTACTGAATCAGAGCCAAAAGCAATGACTCCAGCTACCATATGGGAAGTATTTCTAATACATTAAATCTATTACAATATCTACTGGCTGGAAGATATGGTCTCACCAGTAGATCCATACTGCTGCTCATATGCATATATAGAAAAGAAAAAGATGTGAACGTGTCCTTACATTTTCTGGCACTGAGAAAGAAAACTGGATCAACCCCATCATCATCCATTTATATAGCTCTTCATCACTGTTATGATAAATCATTGTATAAACCAGTTGTGATCATCCTTCTGGCCCTGCAGGCCACGTAAGTGTAACAGGCCCAGTCTGTGAGCTGGATCCCATGGACAGGATCAGTCTGCTGCCTTGACTCATCACGCAGGGAAACATGCAGAATTGGCCTGCAGGTGCTATCTGGCATATGAGTCTATCCCCACATGCCTGATCCATCCACAGAGCCTCCCCATGCTTGTATCCAGTGATGGCCTGACCCTACACACTGGCCTAACTCTGCACACTAGATCTGGCTTTGGACCAACCCTTCACACCAGTGTGATCCAGTTTGCAGAGCCACGTAATCCAGCCTGCAGGGCTCCCCATGTTAATTACCAACAATTTGGCTGCCACTACTCCCCCGCTGCCAAATTTCTTGGCCTGTGGGCAGCCCACAGGCTGGGTAACACAGCCCCAACAGTCAGAGTTTGAGCACTACTGGTATAAACAAATCTTCCTGTACTGAAAAGCATTTAGGAACTAGTCTTTTTACCTCTGACCCACAAAAACTAAGCCAGTGATACTCACTTCTCATTCCCAAAATCACATGCATGCAAAAGTAAGTTAATGATCCTATGTGAGGCTGCTCTACTTTGTGTAAAACTGAGGATAGCTTGCAAAATAAATATATTTGAAAAGCATAAATAAATCTCCTGTAGTAGCTTATATTTGACAGATATTCCTATGAGAATTTTATAAACATCTAGTAAATACTCTCTTAGATGTGTGTATGCATGTACATGCAAAATAAGCTATATAAATACACACCGATAATGAAAGTCAAATTAAATTTTTTGCTGCTTCATTAAAAATGATTTTGCTGTAGCCCCATTCTCTGCATTCCAGAAATTGGAATGTGTTGAGGAAATTATGTTGAGATTTAAAGCATAATGGGTCAGAAATACTAACAAGTTATCTGAAAGTTTATGAGACACCAGATAATTAAGTTAGTGTCATAAAACAATTCCTTGAAAGTTCTAAATCAAGACTGAATGTCCTTGTCTAAAGCAGTGGTCTCCAAAGTGGGGTGCGTGCAACCCAAGGGGTGCACAAGACGATCCATTGGGGTGCGGGAAGAAAATATTAGAACTTCTATTTATATTTATATAAATATGCATATATTGGGGGTGCGTGCTCAAAAATTTTTTACTGATGGGGTGCGTGATCAAAAAAGTTTGGAAACCACTGCTCTGAAGGATAATACTAGTTAATGCAACTACTAGGCACTGTGGCTTGCTGGAGGAATTACTTTGCATAATTCGATGACCTTTGATTTGCAGGAGCTCAGATTAGATAATTAATGATTCCTTATGACCTTAAAATCTAGAAAAGGCATGTAAAAAGAACCTGAGAATGTAGTTTAAAATTGCAGATGTAGGGTAAATTTTCAAATGTACCTAAGTTTTTTTTACCATAATCTTCAAATACCTAAATGGTTTTTATAAACAGGATGACGATATACTATTTTCTGTGGTATATCCACACACACACGGAACATTAAAAACTGGTGTTGTCTTAGAGCCTGATCTGAAGTTCAGTGAATTCAGTAGAAGTTCTCCCATTCTCAGGATCTTGATATATGCTAGATATTAATCTGATCAGTGTAAGGCTCATATTCAGCAAAGTTACTAAATATATACCTAACTGTAAGCATATGAACAGTCCCATGAGGACTACTCATGTGTGAGTAATGTACACTTAAATACCTAGCTGGATTGAGGTCTACATGACATCTATAAAACTCTTGTCTCTCATTCCTGCAGTACATATAAAACTATGACTAGCTTTTGTGTAATTTAATCACATGCTACACATAAACATATATCAATTAGTGTACTGATTGTACTTCATATTTTATTTTTTGTCATAAGTCTATACAACCTTCCTATACAAAAAAACTACATTAAACTAAGCTTAGGGTAGTCATTCAGTGATTTAGTTTTAGTTAAAAAAAAAAAAAAAAGCGCCCAAATGATTTCTCTGTCTTGAAACATTCAAAACACCTCTCTCAAAGAGAAAGAAATGAAAACCACCCACAATGCACTAAGTACAAAGAATAAAAACAAATGAATCATTGGAAACCAGATTTTTTAACACAATAAGGCTCAGAGGTGTTTTGCTGACACCTGGTGGTATGTAATGGCACAATTAGGTCTCAGAAACCAGGATGTATATTATCCTGCCACAACAGTTTCTAATATAATTTAAGACCTTTCACACTGAATAAGGCTTATAAGTCACTTGCCAAGTTGAACAGTATGCCCAGTTGGACAAGACTGTGGGGGATCAGGTAGCAAGACAGTGATTATTTACCCAGTGGCAAGGATAATCTCAATTTTACTGAAGAAGATTAAAAAGGAGTTTTAGCTTTTTTGCTCTATTCTTTCTTGCTAAGAAGGAAGCAGAGATCTCCGTGGAACAATTAGTATTTGTCAGTGCAAACATTCCCTTCTTTCTCTCTTCTGTGTATGGATTTACTATTTTTAATGTCTTGGTTTTTGTTTCCTGTTACTATGGAAGATAACCCTAGACATGAAAACCAACCACTAATCTGTCATTTTGATTTTCAGCGAAAATCATTAGTGAACCATGATGTTCCTCGACTCACACCCATAATTTGCTTGTATGGGTCCCTTGTGCATAGAGCTGGGCATTTCCTCACTCTAAGGAGACAGCTCTGTGTGTTGGGGAGGCAGACTACAATTTTGAAGGAATGCTTGGCCCTTCCTAATGGAGCTACAAGGCTGCTGTGGGATTCCTCAGAGCCACTGATTGTCTGTCTCCAGTTTTGACACAGCAGCTTCTGGCCAGCTCACTGGAGCAGCTAGCTGAGTAAGAAGCCACTAGCATTAGGAAGAAGAGCCATCTTCTACACATCTCAGCATTAGAGATCTTAGATGGCACAGGTGTTATAGCACTGTCCCTGATCCCAAACAGATCCTTTTGGGACACCAGAGCATTCTCATCCAAGAAAAGTTACTTCAAAGCCATTTTTTTTCTATCAGATACTGGTTGCTCCGAACACACCGGGGCTACTCTTACTGAGGGAGTTATAACTCCAGAAGTGATGGCTGATATCTTTCTGCATCAGGTACCCCCTTTAATATCTCAGCTCACTCTACATTTAAAAGCAAAACTGCATGAATTGCAGACTCTCCTTGGTGATTAGGTGGATCCAGTAGAAGACAGCTATCATTGGCTTGGCCTATGGGTTAGAAAAGGTGGAGTACCTATCCAGGCAGAAAAACCCTTCCATATACTTATAATGCTTCTCCACTAAGGGAGTTTTCAGGCAAAGATATTTTGAAAGAGACTTTTTCAGTGTAGACAAGGCCACACTCCCCTCTCTGTCATACTTTTATATATAAGGGGTAACTCATTTGAAGCTAGCATTGGTCTAACTCCTTCCGCTGAAGTCAATGATGGCTTAGCTCTACTTTCATCACGTATTGCAGTAACACTCCTATTGACTCCAGTGGAGGCAGAGTTAGATCAATGAAGAGAGCTTTTGAAAATTCTACTCAAATCTTACAAAGTTATTATTCTAACATTAATCACTTGTCTTTGACTGCTTTGGTTTAGAAGGATTTAATAACATAAATTATACAAAACATATTTTGACATTATAAAGCTATTGCCTATTACAGTGATTCTCAACCAAGGTGCCCCAGCACCCTAGGGTGCCTTGAGATTTTTTTCAAGGGCATTGAGGGTTGCCACATGATGTTAGCATTGTTAGGTGTGAAAACATGATTCACTAGATAAAAACAGAATCCACAAAGTTAAAAGCATTCTGATCTACTGTGGTCTTTCTGAGTTTTTTGCAACAGAATAATTCCTCTATGATTTTGCCTGTGGTAAAAAATGAAGAATACTAAGAGTTGCCATTTTCCAAGGGATGCTTGGAGTCTAACAGACAGTACCTTAAGTATAACAAGGCTGAGAACTTATTAATATAGCAATATAAGTTTTTATAGTAGGTCATGCATTCTATCACTGTGTCTTTCTTATCATAGGCTTGTGGTTACAATTAATTTGGTTTGGGGTGCTTGGTTGTTAGATTGTTGATTACTGATTATGTTGTTTGAGTTTAAAGTACCAGAGAACTCAAACAAATTGCCAATTTTGGCCTGGTTTTGCATCAAAACCAAACAAAACCAATGGCTATGGGTAGGGGGTGCATGGGAGTACATGTGCACCCTCTGAGAGCGCCGCTGCACCACATGTCAGGCTGAGCTCCCTGCTTAGGTGATAGGGAGAGGGGCAGGCGGGAGTGCCAGTGCCCCCCCGTGAGTGCCGGCCAGAGAGTGGAAGCACCGGATAAACCCGCGCTCCCAGAAGTGAAGCAGAAGAAGCAGAAGCAGTACTCCTGTGGCCACTCCCATGAAGATGAAATGGAAGCAGTGCTCCTGTGGCCGCTTCCAGGTGAGTGTGATTGGCTACGGGAGGACCCACCCCCATTGGCATGACTGGCCATGGGGGGATCCGCCCAGTTGCTGACTGGTTGCTGGGGGGGCATGTGCCCCCCCAACTAAAGTGGCACCAGTCGCTGGTAATTGAAATGTGACCAAGGTTTGTGAATCTCAGTGAATTTTGATTTAAATATTAGAATTGAAACAAAATTCAATACTTTTTTCACACAGTAGCTCTATTAATCAAATCTTAGCATCAGAGTGTTATAACATATACGCATATATACGTGTATATGGATATAAAATATTTGTATAAAGAAAGAGATATAAGGAGAAGTGCAGCCAGACTCTTAACAGGAGAAAGAAAGGTCTGAGATATGGAGTATTGCATCTAGACTTGTGTCAGGGTGTCCTTTTTACCACAGAAAGGACATGTTGTGGCTGTGTCAGTGAACTATGTATATGATACACCTGTATGAAAGGTGCTATCCTGTTTGAAACACTGGAAACTTAAACAGAATCACAAACCCCAGCCACCCACCCACATCCCGCCCCCCACACACACACAGCACCCACAAACCTATACCTACCCCCCACAATATACAAGAATAAGACTTCATTTTAAGCTATTGTGTGGTCACCTCTGCATACACTACAAAAATGCATGTAAATCAGGGCAAAAATATTTTTGAAATCAAATTAATGAATGTTGTAGATGATCACTTTTTAGAATATAATTTGGTATTTTTCTGATTCTGAGATGGCAAAGCCCCTTGATAAAAGGAGTACTTCTGGGGGCAAGGGGAGGGACTTATGGTGGCAAAGGTCAGGGATTACAGAGTGTGACTTCTGGTCACAAGATGGTGACCAGGGGGTGGGGCACCTGTCAAGGGGCAGGGCTACCGATGCGGCCCTTGACAGCTTGCCAACACTCGGTAAGCAGCCCTCCGCCTGAAATAATTGCCAACCCCTGCCCTATGGGGACTCATTTCAGCAGCAGGGGGGAAAATGACAGCACTATTAATTCCCACAGCTCCCTGAGCTCACACAGTTACTCACGCACCTGTAGGAAAGCTGGTCCAGATCTGACCCAGGAGGAGCCGTGTAATCCAGATCCAGTTTATGGGGTGCCAAGCTAGTTTGGAACCCCTACTCTCAACTATAAAGTCTTCCAGCCAAACTTTGGCAAACTTCAGTAGTTTGATATGAGATGCACCATTTTTTACCATGTACCTACATGTTTATCAACACATCTATCTTGTTATCTAGCTGCAGACCAAGGTATGTGCAGCATTACCAAAATTGTTTTAACATGCGAGATTAGGAACCAGTTTGTTTCTCAAAAAAAGGCTTCTCAGCTCTGCCTTCATTGACTAATAAATTAGAAAAAGTACCAAGTATGATTAACATTTGAGATTCAAGAATTTTAGCTTTATTGAAGTATGTAACGAGGGAATAAGCTTGAATTCAAAACTGTCATAGCCAGAAATATCTCTGGTTTGGGTCTCTTCAAAAGGTCCTAAGATGAGTAAGAAACCATTTAAAGAAACATTGGACATTTGTACCGGTATCTGCCCTCTCTTCCCCTGACTTCCAAAATATTATAAGATCAATAATATATATAATATTATTGTAAATTTGGTGTTCTTATGTTTTCAGTACGAGTTATAGGAAAATGAAATGCATCATATTTTATGTGGTGTCTGCAATAAAAACATTGAGTTGTAGATGGTGCTGTGTACACACAGATTGTTATTTTTCAAATGAATTTATAACTATGCCATCCAATTTAAAATATCAAAAGTTAAAAGGACAAGATTCAAATGCCTAGCTCTTTCATCTAAGTGATTTACAAGGGAGCTTAGTTTTATTAAACTCAATTTGAAAAACTAAGGCACAGGGAAGACTGTCTTGCCCATTATGACCCAACAGGTGTTCTGAGTCCTAGTCCAGTGCTCTATCCACTAGGAGGCTCTGATTTTGGTTCAGCAATGTATTGATATCAGTGTCAAGGCCAAGCACCCCACACTGTTAACACAGTTAAAGCACACCAATTTCTGTAGCCAACAGCATGCAACAGAATGGTGTGGCTAGTAGGGCTATGTGAAATATCACTGACTGCTTCATTTTGACACTGTTTTGACTTGTTTCGATCTTGAAACAGCAAAATGAAAATGAAACAGAGGGCTTCAAAACAGCCTCAAAACGAAACAAGGCCAGTTTAAATGTTTTGAAATGTTTCAAGTTTCAAAGTAGCAGCCAGGTGCTGGGAGGCAGGGGAGAGCCAGAGCTGTGCTCCAAGCAGCTCTGCGCAGTGCAGTGTGGCTCAGCCTGGCAGGCTGCGCTCCAATCAGGTCCACCAGCCCCATGCAGCTCAGCCCGGTGGTGGGAGGTGGACAGAGCCAGGGCTGCACTCCACCTCCTGCCACCAGGTTGAGTTCCACAGGGCTGCAAGCTGCTGGGAGCTGAGCCCAGTGGACGGAGGCAGAGCGCAACACCAGGGCTGCACCCCTCCTCCCTCCACTCGGCTATAAGTGCCTGGTAACTAGACCCAGTGGAGGCAGGTGAAGCACAGCCCCTGGGCTGCCTCCACCAGGGTGGGTTCCCAGTGACTTGCAGCCCCGTGGAGGTGGGCAGGGCATAACCTGGTAGCTGTGCTCTGCCTAACTCCACTGGGCTCAGTTCCCAGCATCTTACAGCCCAGTGGAGGGAGGTGGGTGCAGACTGTGGGCTTCACTTCGCCCACCTCCACTAGGCTCAGTTCCCAGCTGCTTGCAGCCCCATGGAGCTGAGCCCAGTGCAAGGTAGCAGAGCATAGTGCCAGGGCTGCACTCCACCTCCCTTCACCAGCTCAGCTCCCAGAGCCGGTCCCAGGCGGCAGTGGCAGCCTCCTGCCTGCACCCCCAGGAGGGCCCCAATCTGCCTGTGATCAGAGGAGGCTGATCCTCTTCCAGTTTTGTGCTTCCGTATTACAGCCTGGGCGAAACGTCGAATCAGCATTGAAACATCAAAACTGTTTCAATTAAATGAAATGGAACAGTGCTTTTGAAGCAAAGCTAAACTTGAAATGAAACGCTGTTCCAGTGAAAAGTTGAAACAGAAGTCAAGGCAAAACTGTGCTGTTTCACACAGCCCTAGTGGCTAGCATCACATCCAACCACTTTTGACTCCCCAGCTCACATGACCAGGAGGTACTGATTAACAGGTTGCTTGACTTCAAGATCATTTACACCCTCTGCCACTCCAGCTCCTGGTTGCTGGGCAGAGGTGTTGCAAATGAACATGGCAGATCCAAAACAAAACATGTAGAATGACTATATCAGATCTAAATCTATTACTGCGGTTGCTCAGGGACGCAGGGGGCAGTCAGGAAGGCCAAGGCAGAGATGGAACTGGGACTACCTTCCCGGATCAAGGGCAACAAGAAGTCCTTTTTTAAATACATAGGGGGCAAAAAGAAGGTTCTGGGTAACATGGGGCCCCTGCAGGACATGCTAGGAAATCTGGTCGTCACACCAGACGACAAAGCCAACATATTTAACGATTTCTTTGCCTCCATTTTCCTGAGCAGGGACCAGAACAGCCACCCCCCCTCTGGGTCCCCCTTAAGCCCCAGGGGAGGCGCACCTAGGCCAAGGGTTAGCAAGAAACTAGTTAAGGAACTTCTGGAGGGACTGCATGTATTCAAATCAGCTGGTCCGGACAATCTCCACCCTCGACTACTGAGGGAATTGGCTGAGGTCATTGCAAGACCCCTGGCACAGCTTTACGAG
>NW_017729031.1:99665462-99667449 GCF_001723915.1 Gavialis gangeticus
TCTGGAACCAACTTCCAAGCGAAGTGGTGCTGGCTCCTATCCTGGGGGTCTTTAAGAGGAAGCTAGATGTACACCTTGCTGGGGTCATTTGACCCCAGTACTCTTTCCTGCCATGGCAGGGGGTCAGACTTGATGATCTGCTCAGGTCCCTTCCAACCCTAGAAACTATGAAACTATAAATGTGAATCCAGTTTTCATGGCTTGTTTGCACTGCCATACCGAAGCAAATCAAAACCATGAACCAAAATGTAATAAACAAAATATCCTCAGACATTATGGCTGTCAAAATGTAGATTCATATTATCAGAGACAGTCAAGCCTATCTCTGTTAATTAGATAACATTAACATATCTCTGATAATAAGATGGCATTAACATTTTTTCATCAATGATAAAAGCACTTAGCATTTTTTGTCAAAACTTAAGCAAAACAAAAAAATGACCTGTGAACTAAATAAAACAAGATTGGTTCTATTTTACTTTTCCCTGTGAAAAAATTAAAGTGGAAATAGAAAACCAGAACTACAAAAATCTTTAGATCTTTTTTTCAATTCAGATTAAATCATAGAATCATAGAAAATTGGAATTGGAAGGGGCTTCAGGAGGGCTTCAGTAAAACCCCCTGCTCAAAGGAGGACCATCCCCCAAGTAGATCATCCCAACCAAGACTTTGTCTAGCCACATCTTTAAAAACCTCCAAGGATAGAGATTCCACAGCCTCTCTGAGTAATCTGTTCCAGTGCTTTACTATTCTCCTAATGACAGATTTCTTTTCTTAGTATCTTACCTAAACTTCCCTTGCAGCAGCTGGAGACCATTGCTCCTTGTTCCGGCATCTCCTACCACTGCAAACAGCAGTGGCGACTCACAGTAGGTGCATGGGGGTACATGTGCACACCCTGTTGGGCTGTGGTCCCTGTTTAACCGGCAGGCAGGGGGGCGGGCGGGAGCACCAGTGCTCCCCCTGTGAGCACCGGCCAGGAAGCAGGGCACCTGCAAAAGTGGCCATGCCACTTCCAGAAGTCCCGCAGTGACTTTTTGGTGAGTGAGATCAGCCTCCATGAGACACGCGCCCTGGCCAGTGAGTGCAGCTGCCTGGGGACTCCCCCTGGTCACTGACTGGTTTTTTTTTTTTTGGGGGGGGGGGGAAGAGGGCACGCCCCCCCCAAATCAAGAGGCACTAGTCACCCATGGCACATAGTTTAGCTCCATCCTCTTTCAAACCTTCCTTCAGGTAGTTGAAGGCTGTTATTAAATCCCACCCTCAGTCTTCTCTTCTGCAGACTAAATAAGCCTAGTTTCCTTCAGCCTCTCCTCATAAGTCATGCACCCTAAGTCCCTAACTATTTTTGTTGCCCTCCACTGGACTCTCTCCCATTAATCCACATCCTTTCTGTAGAGAGGGGCCCAAAACTGGACACAGTACTCCAGATGTGGCCTCACCAGTGCCAAGTAGAAAGGAATTATCACTTCGCTTGATCTGATAACAACACTCCTACAAATGCAGCCCAGTATGCCATTAGCCTTCTTTGCAACAGGAACACACTATTGTCTAATATTCAGCTTATTGTCCACAGTTACCCCCAGGTCCTTTTCTGCAGAATGGCTGCTTAGCCAGTTGGTCCCCAGTCTGTACCAGTGCTTGGGATTTTTTTAAAAACAGGACATTTATATGGCTATTGTTCATTAGTTTCCAAACTATGAATTCATAGAGTTGTGCATAGTTTCACTCCTCCACACTTCTATTCATGCAATGTACTCTTGAGACAACTCCCACAGAGAGCACTTTGCTCTGTTGATGCTATTTTGTTTGTTTTCCTTTTACTACTGTTGTGCTTTTGGTATATCATCCCATCACTTTCCTCTTGGGCTGCTCTGCTACAAGTTACTTGTGGACCTAATCCAGGCTAATGTTTTAAACAGAATTTTAATTCTTTCCATGAATAATATTTGTCACTAATGTTCAAATATTCTGTTCTGTTGTCTGC
>NW_017729031.1:99672449-99718570 GCF_001723915.1 Gavialis gangeticus
TTAATTCTTTCCATGAATAATATTTGTCACTAATGTTCAAATATTCTGTTCTGTTGTCTGCCATTAGAAATAGAGTGTGTGGGCATGATACACTATATAAACAATTTGCTTTCTTTTTAATTTAAATTTTTTAATGAATGTTTCACCTCTACTTGACCTGCTCTTTCTGCCCTGCTGCTCACAAATAGGGACGTTTTGGTGGAGAATGTAGAAGTGGATGGCAATTTGGGCAGCAGTGACCATGAGATAATTGAGTTCAGGATCCTGAGGAAAGAAAGGAAGGAGAGCATCATAATGGGACCTCCCCCGATTGCTGTAAGTTTTAAAAGATAACGGCCAGCTGCTCTGTAATCACATCAGCCAACTCCATCAGTACCCTTGGGTGCATCATGTACAGCCCCATGGACTTGTACATGTCAAGCTTTTCTAAATAGTCCCTGACCTGTCATTCACTGTCGTCTGCTCACCTTCACACCAAGCTGTGCTGCCCAGTGCAGTTATCTGGGAGTTGACCTTGTGTGCGAAGACAGGGACAAAAAAGCTATTGAATTCTTAAGCTTTTTCCGCATCATTTGTCACTAAGTTGCTTCTATCATTCAGTAAGGGATCTATACTTTCTCTGATCTTCCTCTTGTTGCTGACATAGTTGAAGAAACCCTTCTTGCTTTCATGTCCCTTGCCAGCTGCAACTCCAATTGTGCTTTGGCCTTCCCGATTTCATTGCTGCACACCCAAGCAATATTCTTGTACTCCTCCATAGACATTTGTCAAAGTTTCCACTTCCTGTAAGCTTTCTTTCTGTGTTTTAGTTCAATGAAGAGTTCCCAGTTAAGCCAAGCTGGTCTTGTCATATCTGCTAGTCTTTCTGAGCATTGGGATGGGTAGTTCCTGTGCCTGATGTAAGGCTTCAGCTCTCCTGGACTCCTTTGCCCTTCAGATTGATCACCCAAGGGATCTTGCCCATCATTTCCCTGAGTGAATTGAAGTCTGCTTTTCTGAAATCCAAGGTCCTTACTCTGCTGCTCTCCATCCTTCCTTTCCTCCAAATCCTCTCATGGTCAGTGCTGCACAAGTTGCCATCCACTACTACATTCTCCACCACAACTTCCCTATTTGTGAGCAGCAGGGCAGGAAGAGCAGGTCAAGTAGAGGTGAAACATTCGTATAAAAATTTAAAATTGAAAAAGAAAGCAAATTGTTTATATAGTATACCATGCCCACACTCTCTCTCTAATGGCAGACAACACAACAGAATATTTGAACATTACTGACAAATATTATTCATGGAAAGAGTTAAAATTCTGTTTAAAATATTAGCCTGAATTAGGTCCACAAATATCTTGTAGCAGAGCAGCCCAAGAGGAAAGTGATGGGATGATATACCAAAAGCACAACAGTAGTAAAAGGAAAACAAACAAAATAGCATCAACAGAGCAAAGTGCTCTCAGTGGGAGTTGTCTCAAGAGTACATTGCATAAATAAAAGTGTGGGGGAGTGAAACTATGTAAAACTCTATGAATTCATAGTTTGGAAACTCATGAATAACAACAACATAAATTTCATGTTTTTCAAATATCTGCCAACTTTGGTGACATTAATAAAAGTATATACATATAATAATAATAATAATAACAACAACAACAACGGAATATATGCATAAGCAATAATATACAATAGATGCATGAAAAATAGACTGATATTTGGATTGAAATATGTTTGTACTACAGTGCTATCACAAGCAGAACATTTTAAAAGTTATTATGATACTTTTCAGTGTCATAATTTCTGTTGACTCGCACAAATTCTTTTTCCTCTCATGCACACTAGAAGCAGGTCAGTCCAATTAGAGCTTTATTTCTTTATTGCATTTTATTTCTGATAATAAATTTACTTTTGAAAAGCAAGCCTTTGACCAAGTGGCTTAACCTGGGCAACATTCCAATTTGGATCTGGGAAAAAGCATCATGGAAACAAATGGAGCAAAATGTGAGCAGTAACTGGCAGAAGAACAGTGGTCTATAAAATTTGATTTTCCCATTCTGAGCAGAAGAAATATAGTTATTACTCTTAAACTATTAAAATGGAAAAATATGCCGTTCTCCACAGAAAGAGACATTAGGGAACCCCTGTCATGATACAACAACTGATAATAGTCATAACCGTCTGGCAGGCAAGCGCACCTGGATAGAAAATTGGATGGCAAAAGCATGCTACTGCCAGAAAGTATTCAGAAGACATAGGCTACTTGTACACGTAATGTGGGTTAGTCCCCTAAATTGAAATGGTGGGGTTTTAACTGTGATAATTAAAAACTCACCATTTCAATTTAGGGACTTCTGTCACCATTACGCTAAGGGGCCCAATCCTTTTTCTTTCCCTTGCAGAGCCTGCCCATCTCTCCCACGGCTGAGGGGTTAGCTGCTGGTGGGCCAAGCAGCCCCTGAGCAGCGGGGGGGGAGGCGGGCAGTCCTTCCCTCCATGATGGCAGCACATCCCAGGGCTCCCTGGGTGGGCTGCTAGTGGGCAGGTGCTGCTTTGGGGGCTCTGCCACCACACAGGGAAGGTCTAGGGCCCTCTGCAGTGCAGAGCCCACTGGCCACAGGAGAGGTGGGCAGCCTCCATGGGGGGAAAGAAAAGAAAAAAAAAAAGGATCAGGCCCCTTGTTGCTTTCCGCCCCCCAGTGGAACCTGCCTGCGTAAGCTGCTGCCAAGCCACACAGCCTCTGAGGTATGGGGGGGCCTGGTCCTTCCCTCTGCGGTGGCAGCACCTCCCAGAGCCACCTGGGTGAGGTGCTAGCTGTGCAGGTGCCCTAGCTTGCAGGCAGCACCTGCCAGATCCAACTCTTTCCTGAGCCGGTGCACTTGAAGGTATGTCTATACTGCCATCAAAAGTGTGATTTTAGTTTCTGTAGATGTGCCTGACCTAGTATTACTATCTAGCTAGATCACGTACTATAATGGGGGAGCTGCAACAGCACCAGCTTCAGTGGTAGCGTACCTCCTATAGCCTGTTACCCTGCTCTTACTAGTGTCATCTACACTAATCACTACACTGCTATCAGTAGCTGGCTATGTTACTAACTTGGCTAAGTTTACACAAGCTGAAATCAGACCTTTCACTGTTGTATGGATGTAGCTTCAAACTGAATAAAAACCTTTAAAAAATGTGAACGCTGAAGGGGATGATAAAATAGTGGTAGCAGATTAAGACTTGAATTAAGCATCTCTTTTTATTCTTCTTCTTTAATATTTGCATTTCTATAGGCCAGGTACAGATTTTACACACAAGCTGACTCAAGTGCTTGGAAACTGAACTAAACCCGCAACTGTACAGAAGTTCGGCACACATAGACCTGTCATGCTAAGATAGACCTGGAACAATGTACATTCAAACTTAATTGATTTAGGTTAGATCGGTGCATTGCATGTCTGTACCAGATCCCTATCGATTCCAGTTAAATCACCATCTGCTGGCATCCTAGGTTCCTTTGAGGCTTTCCCACAATCCCACCTGTCAGGGAGGAATGCTAGCACTCTGCCCACACTCGCCTGCTCCAGCCAAGCACCCAGAGGGCCCCACCCCATGTCCTCACAGAGCCCAGACAGCAAAGTCCCTCTCCCCAGCCCCACCTCCTGCCTCCAGCCAGCTGTCAGCCACAGGCAGGTGGTGGGAGGTGGTACAGAAAGGAAGACATCTGTGTCTCCTACACATGCCCTGGGACCCTGGCACCTGTCCCTAGGCCATGCCCCGACACCCCTTCATGAAGCACCCCACAATGTATACACAGACTTGATGTGGAGCCCAGGAGAACCCCCCAAGCTCAGACAAGGCCCCAGCCCTAGCAACCACACAACCACCCAGGGACCCCCATGGCTCCACAAAATTATGGAACAAATAGCATCACACACAAAATATCTATAAAATATTCGCTATCATTAATTTAACTGTGTGAATGTCTAAGTTTTTGTCTATAGCACATGATGTTCAGTCATGCAGTGAAAATGAGTGGAAAATAAAAAGCTAACAGATTCATAATGAATAATGAATTCATCTAACACTTGCATTCATTTCCTATGCTGCATGAAAGTAGGAAGTGATGCGTATTCATCTGAGTATTTGTGGACAAACTGCATTCACATTTTATGGGTGGAATGTAGATACAGAACAAGTGCAGGTACAAAACAAACAGAAATGCAGATCTAGAACAAACAACAGTGATATAATCCCCCACGCTCACTTTTGGATTAGCTTGACATGGCAGGCTCAAGAGCTGTCAGAGCTAGAGAAATGAATGGTAGGCAGAACTGCTTGTATTAGCTCAATGGCAGCAAAAACCTGTTGGAACTACAGAAGTGCTTGATGGCAAAAAAGACCTGTTGGAGCTAGAAAAGTAAGTAGACAAAACTGTTCTGGGTTTTTGGATAAAGATGCATACTGTGGACCAGATGCATCTGTGCAATTGTGCAAACTGTGGTCCTCTTACATGGCTTCAGAAAAGAAGCTGTGTTCAAATAAAAAAAGGCAAGCAGCAGGTGCAATTCAAGGTTTTGTTGTTCATAATAGCCCAGGAGTAGCTGAGGAGAAAGAAGGAAGATATTCAGGCTTAGAAGGATTAAACTTCAGACAGGCTGAGAAAACAGAGTTTAAAAGGCACAGCCAACAGTGAGAAATGGCTGCAGAGGGCAGCAAAAGATAAGATTTTTCCATGGGTATACAAATATGTTTGAAAGTAATGTGTTTAGAAGGAAATGTTGAAACTCCCACTCCAGGATGTCATGGAGGGAGCTAGAGATGGCTATGAAATTGTGCAGCAGGCTCTAAAGTGTAACCACGAGGGGGAAAAAGGGGAAAAGCCAATTGATTCTCTAAAGGAGAAAGTGTGGTAGAAAATGCTAAAGTATGAAGCAGAAAATGAATCTAAAGGCAACCAAAGCAGATTCTAAGCTCCCTGGTGGAAAAGTAAAACTGCCTGCTGCTCATTAAGTATAACAGCCAAACTGTCTCTGTGCAGTTCACAAAACTGGCATGGGGAAGCACCATAGCAAACAATCTTAAGTGATACGGGTACCTCATTTTCAATTGTAAGTAATGGGTGGGGCGGGGGAAACACTTCATGGGAAGCAAGTAGAAGAGAAAAATATGAAGAGATTTGATGAAAAAGGAATCAGTCCCCCTTCTCACAAATAAAACAATTTGAAAAAGAAAGATGGAAACTGGAAGACGACAGGCATTTTGACTTTAAAGTTCCCATTACCCAGGAATTAAACATTTTACTAGGTACTACACATTATTCCGATAAGCTTGGAAAATTTTAGCTAGCTATTGTGACACACAAAAAACTAGAACTAGTGACTCCAAAATGATACCTTCTATTAGACCAACTGGGAAATCACAAGAAAATTGTCCTTTTTTGCAAGCTATCGGGATCAAACTCCCCTTGTCAGGCTCTGTGAAAAGTATAGATAGTACTAACCATTGTGGCATTTTGAGGTCACAGATGCTGAGAAAGTTGGGAGCTTTAGTTAATGATGCTAAACTTATGTTTGTAAATTGAAATGTGTTGTTATCAACAAGGTGAAGCGGCTGCTGTAATTGGAGCCAAAGTTTTCTCTATGGACATCCCACACATGCACAGAAACATCCAAATGCTGTTGCCAGAAGGGGATGCATTAGTAGAAAAAGTGAGGAATGTCTTTACTGAGAGTAAATAAGAGTGTAGTTTAATTCTTTCTTAGGAGCTATTTTAAACAGAAAAGGGAAGAAGTCCTGAGTAGCAGAGAAGAGATCTTATCAGCATATTGCCTGTTCCCACAGACATTATGACTTTGTAAAACTGACAGGGTTCTCAAGAGATTTTATCAAGGAATGTGCAAAGAAAGCTGCCCCATTGTATAGGTTGTTAAAAAGGGAATGCCCTGAAAATGGGCCCTGAACGGGTGGTAAACGAATTGTCCACTCCTCACAACTTAAGGCTTAGAAAAGAAATTACTGAGGGGTAAGGACCCCATTCTCAATTAGCTATTATAGGACACAAATCAAAGGGTAGTAATATCATTTTATTTCCTTGTTCTCCTCCTTTTTTGTTCTTCCTTCTTGGTCTCTTCCATTAGATGTTGTAATACTCAACAGTGTAAGACTGAATAGACCATGTTTCTAACCCCACATTAGCTGGGTGATTCCTGGCACTGTTAAACAGAGACATGCAGGTAACAATTTGTAATTCATTTTCTCCAGTCTACTTACTGAAGGCGAAACACATGAATGCTCTCTACTGAAAGAAGTAAACCACAGAACAGTGGTTTGAAGGAGGGGGGCCATTTGGGAAAAGTGAAAGAGGAACCTGGGTAAACATGGTTTGTTGATTAATCCAGGTATTATAAAAAGGGAAAGACCTTTACAGGTTATGTAACAGTCAATGGGAAAAATAAGAAAGTTTGCTTTAATCCTCATGGTTCTCCAGGAAACTACAGCTGCCCATGGCATCACATCCCATAAAGCCACAACTGGCAGAGAAATGTGGGTGCCCAAGCAATGGTGAATGGCCAGTGATGTGCCTGAAGAACTGCAACCATGAGGGTTAACAAGTAAGTGAATGTAGCAAATGTTAAAAGCAGTTTGAGATACTCACTGGCAGGTGGCAGTGGCCATAAAGGCAGGGCTGGACACAGGCATGGGTGAACTGGGCGGCCACCCAAGGCCCAGACAGAAAGGGGACCCCAAAATGGTAATTTTTATTATTATTATTATTATTATTATTATCATCATCATCATCATCATCATCATCATCATCATCATCTCTGGCAAAGGGAGGCCCAATACTAAAATTTCGCCCAGGGCCGCCAGGAGTCTAGGTAGGGTACTGCTTAAAAGGTAAGCCCTGATCAAATGA
This sequence comes from Gavialis gangeticus, assembly GCF_001723915.1. Lineage (NCBI taxonomy): Eukaryota > Metazoa > Chordata > Crocodylia > Gavialidae > Gavialis > Gavialis gangeticus. The sequence continues at coordinate 99,679,339 of NW_017729031.1, forward strand.
AGAGGCATTTTTGCCGCTTGAAAGGCCTGTCAAAACGGAAGCCAGTGACCTCCCTGTGTACCAGGCTTGCCGAGAAAATTCCCTATTGTATATCAAATTGAAATTCAAAGCCAAAGGGAAAAGAAATCAAATTAACATGGGTCCACACATCACAATTAGAGGCTTGAAAAGGGGCAAAACCCCTCATTACAATCATCAAAATTGTGGCAAGGCATTCGCCTGGACAGTATCTTAATTTTGTTTTGCAGCAACAGTTTCAAGAAAAGATACAAATCTTCCTGATGATGGTAGGAGCACTGGAACTGCTTAGTATAATCCAGACACAACTAGCGATGGAAATCACTGCTTCAAACCCAAGGCTGGCATCAACCAGAATCCAGAGCCACTTGCCCTAACAGTGAAAAAGCTTTAGCCTAGTCAGCAACTTTACATGGGAAAAAGATCCGTGTAACACAAACTACAGACCAGCGATGGACTACAGTTGATTGGAAAATACGCCAGGGTGTTTCCCCCAACTCTGAAGCCAGCTCCTTTTTCAAAGGAATTAGTTTTGGCAAATCCAGCTGTTTAAGGTGGACTATAACCAATTGTACGTTTGTGATGTTACATGTTTATATGAATTTAAGTAGTTTTAATGTTAGTAGTTCTTAGCCCAAATGTTATTGCTACAGTTGTGTTTGTAGTGTTACATGTCACTTAGATAAATCACCTGAAATTTTTAATGGCCAAGCAAGTCATGATAAAAGCCCTCCTGCATAAAAAATAGGGGCCAAGGCAAGACTGGTTTGAGGTGGCAAGACATCCACAAAGATCAGTCTCTGCTAATGCTTGCATCCCATTAGGTATAGAGAAAGTAGAGTTTGCGCCTGATATCAGCCCCATGCCATAAGGTTGTGACAGTTATAATGGAGGTCAGGGCAAGAGTGGATGAAGATAATGGAAGTGCTATCAAGAAAAATTAACTGTTGCTCTGCTGGTGGCTGTAACCCAAGTTGGATAGGCCTCAACCGTCTACCACACCCAAGCCTAAAACTAATAGTGGTGGCTCCTCTAGGAGGAACATCAAGGAGGAGATTGTTGCCAAACACAAACACATAATTAACAGTCTCTTACGTGACAGATGTTGAGTGCTGTGCTCTGAGGTAGCAGAGGAGGAGCCAGACTGCTTAAACACTTTGATGTGAGCTAAGAAAGCAGCGGGCTACATTACAAAGTGAGCAGCAGGCACTTACATAGTTTCATAGTTTCTAGGGTTGGAAGGGACCTGAGCAGATCATCAAGTCCGACCCCCTGCCATGGCAGGAAAGAGTACTGGGGTCAAACGACCCCAGCAAGGTGTACATCTTGAGACATGGAAGTTAAGGAAGACATGAGAGGGCCGAAAGCCGTGCTGTTGTCAAGGTAACCGAGGAGGAAGAGGGGTGCAAATAACTCATAAAAGCCCAGGCGAAGGTGAAACCTGTGGGACCACCCTCACCAGCTAAGACCTGCAGATCCTCCAGAAAAACTTCTCTGTCCTTGGAGCCACATAAGATTTATGCGAAGTTTCTGTTGTGTCATAACTTAGGCTGAGTTGTGTGTTGTTGCTGTGTCTTATTTGGCTGTGTCTTAGGTTAGGCAACATTTTTCTGTTGTTTCGCTTTCTTATGCTTGAAATTGCACATTGTTGTGCTCAATAAATGCTCTCTTCAGAGAACTGACTATTGTCCAAGCATTCTAGGATTTCAGTGCCAACACCTAACATCTAATATAAAGTCCAGTAACTGCAAGGTACTATGGACTGGGAAGGATGGCTGATGTGGCTCTGGTTACCCTTAGGATGGACCTCAAGGTTGACAGATCCAGTTTGCTAAAGACTGTATAAACACATAATGAAAACATGGGGCACCTCTACGTGAGGGCAGAGGCTGCTCCGAAGTGCTGGAATTTCAGTGCATTGAGGCAGACTTGATTAAATCGAGTCTGCTGGAGCATGGCAATTACTGTGTTCCAGCAGCCTCCTGCTTATTCAATATGCTTTAGTTCAAGCACCCCTGCTGCCATGTTTAAGCATGGGGACACTGATGCACAAGATGTGCCAGCACTTTAACTATAATGGCTTTTGGAGCCACTCTAATTAAAGTGCCACAGTCTCCTCTATCCCTGGAGCACACGTAGAAGTTTACTAACAAAAGAGCAGTGTCAGACAAGAGAAAATAGGTGGATACAACAGATAGCAGAAAACCAGGTTAAGTATCAAAAGCTGTGTTTAGTGTAAGCAGTAGAGCAGTAGAGCTGTGCGAAGCTTCAGTCCCTGATTCGATTCAGCAGAGATTTTGCCCAATTCAGTGGCCGAATCCCTGAATCGGAATCGAATCAAAGGACCCTTTAATTGATTCAGAAAGATCCAGTGATTCTAGACAGCTTTAAATGTTTTTTCTACATACCTCTAGGTAGCATGTGGCTCGTGAACACTGCAGTGCTGGGGCACATGTAGCATCCCACAGAAGCACAGGGGGCTCCCCAGCGTGCTCGGCATCAGGAGATGGGGAACGCGCTGGAGAGCCAACCAGGGAGCATGCTGGGCCCCCCCAGCTCAGTGACTGGTGTTTCCTTGGTCTGGGGGCACCCAGGGTCCCCTTGGGACTGATCACCAAGCCAGGGGGGTCAGGGTGGGGGTGAGGGAGGCACCCCAGTGTGCTCCCTGGCAGACCTAGAAGTGGACTGGAAGTACTTTTGGGTTCACTGCTGAGCATGCTGGAGAGTCCCCCACACTGCTGTGGGATGCTCCATCTGCCCCAGCACCACAGCAATAACGAGCCTTGCTGCTACCTCAAGGTACGTAGAAAAAATTTGTAAAGCTGCGTCTGTGTCTGAATCGCTGATTTGCCAAATCAGCATCGAATCATCAGATTCGGATTCGTCCGAATCAAATCGGGGACAGTGACCTGATTTAACTGATCACCCTGATTTGGGCTGAATCCAAATCTGAATCGAATAAGGCCAGCTTCACACACCCCTAGTAAGCAGTAGATAGCATAGAAAAATCAGCTTTTAACTTGTCCTCAGGCTTGGAGCACTTTGGGAGAAGTTTTCTAGAAACATAGAATCAATGAGTGGGAAGGGCCCTAGACAGATCATCTAGTCTGACCCCCTGCCATGGGCAGGAAGGAGCACTGGGGGTGGGAGGGGTCATAAGCCCCCAGCCGGGTGCCGATCCAGTCTCCTCTTGAAGATTTCCAGGGAAAGTGAGAGCACCACCTCTCTGGCAAGCCTATTCCAGGCTCTGGCCACCCTTACAGTGAAGTAGTTCTTCCTAATATCTAACCTAAACCTATCCTCCCTCAGCTTGTGGCATAAGGACAGACTTACATTGTTATCAAATCAGCATACATAAAAGAAAGCCAGTTCATCCCACGAGAGTGCTTTTTTTGAACTTGTATCTCGAGGTCATAGTTTCATGGTTTCATAGTTAGTAGGGTGAGAAGGGACCTCAGCAGATCATCAAGTCTGACACCCTGCCATGGCAGGAAAGAGTACTGGGGTCAAACGACCCCAGCAAGGTGTTCGCCTTGCCTTGTCTTAAAGACCCCCAGGGTAGGAGCCAGCACCACTTCACTTGGAAGTTGGTTCCAGATCCTAGCCGCCCCGACAGTGCAGTAGCGCCTCCTGATGTCTAGTCTGAATCTACCTTCTGCCAGCTTGTGACCGTTATTTCTTGTCACTCCTGGTAGTGCTTGGGGGAACAGGGACTCCCCCAGTGCCTGCTGGTCCCCTCTGACTAGTTTGTAACAGGCCACTAGATCCCCCCTCAGCCTTCTCTTGTGGAGGCTGAACAGGTTCAGGTCCCGTAGCCTCTCCTCGTAGTGGCCCTCCTCTGAACCCTCTCCATGTTGTCCACATCCCTCTTGAAGTGCGGCGCCCAAAACTGGACGCAGTACTCCAGCTGCGGCCTGACCACTGACTACAGAATAAGCACATTTTACTTAGAATAACTCTAAGAAATTAGTGCAGTTTGATGATGAGAAGAGTTGATTTAACATTTAAAGCATCATCCATTCAGAGGTCTCTTACTGTGCTGCAAACCCTCTTCCATCCTTTTCAATGCTTTCCTGGCAGCACTGGATCTCAGGGGGTAAAATAACATTGCCTAATTAAGACAGTTTGCTTATCTCTTTTAAGGGCTCAGGAGATGAGAGGCAATAAAAACAATTATCAAAAGAATATTGATTCTACCTGAGACACTCAAGTGTTTAAGCAACAACAAATGTCAATTTGGGTCATAAACTTCACTAACACAGTTTATTAAAGTTATATTTAGAAATATTTTGACATTCTCAGGCGTTTTCTTATAGTAACCTGGGAAAAAATCCTGTAGCACTGAAGAGAACAACTTGCAGAATACTGGATGTCTCAAGGAATTAGTAACCTGTTTTTTTGGTTTATCTCCAGACTAGAGATGGGATTATCAGAGGCACTCAGGGTAGATCTATAAACATATCTTAATTTCTTCTAGCTGCCAGGTTAGGCACATATGTCTAGAACTGCAATCTGCAAATTTTATGCTCAGATGTCACCTATCCCAGGAGGTGCATAGAAGCCAGAGGTGCCTAAGTTGTCAATATTCAAGTTTTAGGCATGCTTAAAGTCCTGCTGCTCAGCATACATGAGCTGGCAGAAACACTTTGCTGACCTTATGCAGACTTAAAAACTAACTTGGAAATGACTCATTGCTTCCTAAATTCTGCATCAAAGGTGAACTCCCAAATAGCATTCTACTTCCAAAGGGAGAGGAAGCAAAGCAAGGCAGAGAGAGTCTGTATTAGTGTCTATTGTTTGTTATAGCCAACAACACAACTGATTATATTCTTCTATAATGTACAGATATAAAAAATATGGATCATTTCACTACATCAGTCTAACTGTTGTGATCATATACTGTCCATTAGGAAAAATTCTAGGTCAAAGTGTATGAGTTCTTACATAAATGGGTGGTTATCTTTGCAGTATTTTTCATATAGGATTCTGACACTGATAAGCTGAGCTATCAGGGAAATATTTTGCGGATGCAGCCTCGCTGTAATCAAATTGTCATCTACATTCTAACAAGTATTAGTTGACTGCATTAGCATTGCCTGTTCCCCAATTCAAGAGGTATATTGTTTACGGTGTAATGTATTCACTAAGAACTCAAGAGACATTGATATTTCCCCCCACCTTTAATTTTTAATAAAAATGTATATGCAACTTTTAATGGATTCCTGATTGACAATATTTATAAAAAGAATGCATTAACTAGAGCAACCACTGTCCAATGAAGTACCTGTGTGACAAAAAACAAACCATCATGCCATATGAAGCAGGGAATTTTAATTGCAATACCCCGGAACATATGTTATTTGCAGTGAAATTCAGGATAGGATATTTCTGTTACATGTCTGTAACTGTATTATTCTGCATCTGGAAGAAACTGCTTTTGGAGATTTTACCATGGGCTATTGCTGTGACATGCTACATAATTTCCAATTTCTCTCCTATTTACCATCCTGGTGCTTACTGGTTTTAACTAAACACTTCTAGACTCATCCAACAAGTTTGTGAAAGTTATCTAGAGAGCATTAACAATTGATTATATTTACATAGGAGTTCTCACTTTTTTTCCCTCTCTACTGACCTGAGAGCAGGATCATATTGATAAAACTTTATTTTATTAGTGAAGGAACAGCTTGAGGGGTGAGAGAATCCAAGTTTTTCTTCTCCACTGAAAAGTGTGTTTTAATTTAGACAGGAAGAAAGAAAATGCTTGCATCCTCTATGGGTGCATCTACATGTGCATGTTTACTGTGCAGTAACCAAAAATTACTGCACAGTACGGGCATGCATCTACACATGCACACCTGTACTTCACAGTAACTATGGCAACTTACACTGACTTGGGTGTAAATTTGATAGCTGCATCATACAGGTATCAAATTTATGCTTGATTAGTTACTGCACAGTAACACATGTAGATGCCTTACTGGGCAGTAACGCTGAGTGTGTAGACTGACTTGGGACTAACTTTAGTCGCAAGTCATACCACACACAGTTAATGCACTTTAACACCTGCATGTGTAGGTGCCGGCCTATTTCCGCTTACTGAGCAGTAACTTACTGTACAATAAATTTAATGCAATGTAAATACATGTGTAGATGTGCCCTATATGTTTTTGTAATTGCTTATTTTGGCTACCTGCTGCATTTTATTGTAAGGAAGGTCATTCTGCAGATAATAATTATGAGACTGAGCAAGGCTGGAGGAGAGGGGAGGCAAAGGAATGTGGCCATCAGGTTTGAAGGTTCATAGATTCATAGATATTAGGGGCTGGAAGGGACCTCATGAGATCATCGGATCCAGTCCCCCTGCACTTGGGCAGAAAAGACTGCTGGGGTCAGATCACCCCTGCAAGGTATACATATTGGCCACTCATGAGCAGTCAGAGAGAAAATGCTGTAACATAAATGTGACACATGCCAGAATACCAGCCTAAGAATAAGAAGGAACCAACATGGATAGACAATGATAATCAAGAGACATGGTACAAAGTGGGAATTGATTTGTCTACACTAGCTGACAAAGATTGTCTGTTGGTTTTAGATTATTTTTCTCACTGTCCTGAAGTTGCTTTATTGGACAATATGACTGCACAGCAAATTATACTGAACCTTAAAGCAATCTTTTCCAGACATGGAATTCCACGTAGGGTTGTGTGTGACAATGGCCCTCAGTTTTTGGAGCATGAATTTTAAAAATTTGCATGGGACTATGGTTTTCAGCATGTTACACTGAGCCTGAGATATGATTGTTATTTGTAGGCAGAATAAGCCTTGGACATAGCAGAATAAGCTCTGTTGGCAAACCCCTGTAGAGTTCATTCACAATGCTTTTTAAATACATGAGAACAAATTTGAACTGAGGGTCTGGACTGCATAAATTTGTCCAACAGAAAAACAGATAGTATGGACCAACATAAATAACCAAAAGAGAAATAGCGAACTCCTTAGTATTGATTTCAATGGGCACATCTACGTGTGCAATTAGTGCACATAACTAAATTTTGGAGCTTATTGCTCTAGATTTTTTTGCTCTTAAGTGTGCCATTTGAATATATGCCTGGGGGCAATTAACTCCAGATCATTTAACTCCAGATTTTATTCATGCACAGCACGCAAGAGCCTGATTGGAGTAGCCCCTACTGACAGGTTGCCCCTATGGGTCACTGTGCCAGCCTGGGCCTGCTCCAGCCAGGCTCAATGTGCTGCAGAAGGGCTGGCTGGGGCACGAGGGTGCTTCAGCACGGGCCAAGCCAGCACGCAGCATCTACATGTATGCTGCTGCACACAAACAAACTCTGCAGCAGGGTAGTACTTGTATTTAGTAACCTGCTACAAAATGTATTTGTTTCCTGCACCCTAATAGGGGCATATATGTAGACACTGAGACATTTACTGCTGAGTGAATTATCTCTCCAGTAGATGTCTCATGTGGACATGCCCATTGTGTATTTTTCTGAGATAGCATTTTTTGTTGACATGGTAGAGTCTTAAATCAGTTTGATTACGTTTACCTAAAAAGCCAGTTTTGTGCAGGGTAGTATGACAAGTTACACAGAAGCCTGCCTGATCTATAATTATGTCCCCACCCAGACAACCCAAAGTACCTAGTCATGGCTATAATATATTCTCACAATTATTCAGCTGTAAACTAAAAGTTATTTACATATTGGTTATAAACTTGAAACAAATGCTGCGTCCACACAGCTTTTGTCTGAGACCTTATGGGCTCTTACAGGTAGACTTGTGAGAAGTATTTGTAGTGAATCCTAAATACACATAAAAAAAATAATCAGGTGGTTTCAAGTTTCATTATTAACTTGAAAGTGAGTGCAGCTTTATCAAATGTTTTGCCAAACTTGAAAAACTTCAGCCAGTCCTATCATGTGAACATTGGTCCTGCCTCAGATGAGGTAGGGATTTTATCAAGCTACCTAATGACATGCAACTGTTTTCCTACAGATTCCTTAGAAGTGGTGAAAATCAGTTTTATTTTGAAATTTTGGGCCTTCATCTTGTGCCTTCAAACCCGAAAATATAGAAGTGACTGCAGATGAATAAGCATGAAGCACAAGGAAGTACAATACCTGCATTATATTTAAGGACATAACCAGTTATAGGTGTGCAGAATATTTTGGATAGACCTACCGGAGTAAACAGGTGGGTCATTTTCCAATAAATTTAGCATGGTTACTTTGCTACTTTTTCACCCTGATTACACCAGTGGTGATTAGCCCCGTTAGCCTAACTAGTTGATAACTCATGAGTTCTCCCAGGTGTTAACCACTTAGTTTATCTTAATTGATAGAATCAACCTTCTTTTAGCAGGGTCCACTACACTTGTCCCTTTCCCTTCTATATAAAATATTTCCTTTCTGCCAGACCATTCATAACATCTGATGAAGTAGGCTGTTGCCAATGAAAGCACATACCCCTCTAAAACAGTTAGTCTTCAAGGTGTCACCCTGCCCTATCTTCTGGCTGACTGTGCCAATACAACAGTGCTTGACATCTTCAGTAGGCCGGATGAGTGATGCCAGGTCCAGCTGTAAGCCGGATCTAGGTTGACAGCCCAATCAAGCAGCTACACTGATACAGCTATGGCCTGATCTAGCTGTAGAGAACAACTTGGCTGGGACCGATGCAGTCACACAGGGCCAGGGCCCAATGCAGCTGCATGGGAACAGCCCACCTGGGGCCCATTCCTACATGGCTGCATCAGGCCTCATGCAGGCTGTTTCCTTATGGCTGCATTGGGCCCCAGTTTGATCCAGCGGCATGGGAATGGGACTCAGTCCCTCTTCATGGGGCCGGCCTAGCTGGGTCCTAGCTGCATGGAACTTGGAAATTCAATAGCAAGAAGCAGTGGCAGTGTATAACTTAGGCTATAACTTAAACATTATCAGTGACTACCATGCTATGTCCATGTAAGGGGACAAACTTACACCCTTAGTAAAGCATACACCCTTGCCTAAATACCTGGAGGCTCCTAAAGTCTTGCAATACTTGGGTAGCAAAGCAGGCCTCTGGTAGCTGCCTCATGCAGGAGCTCCTTCCCTAGCAGTTACCAGAGACAGAGTCTTCCTGTAAGCTCCATCCCTGGATTTATATGCCCCCCAACCCTGCTGCCTCCTGGTCACGTGACATTTGCAGGTGCTGCCCAATTACCCCATTAAGCTCTTACCCTGGCAACCCACAATTGTGGAGCTCTGCTTAGCCCGCAGAGCTGCTTGGCCAGCCTGCTTCAGCCTTAAAGGAGCAGGGACACCTTAGTACCCTGCTAAAACTGTAAAAGCATACTAAGCCAATGAGACTGTATGCTTCAGTGGGAGCTGCATTCGTATTTATAAATAGCTTGTCCTTCAAACAGTTCAGCTGTGTGGTATGCAAATATGTTGCATAATAACTGTGATTTCATGAACATAAATAATGCATTAAAATACAGCAATCATATCAGTACTGCATAGATGTAACAAAGCAGAATGGTGCAGCATGAGTTTTGCTCTTCATATTCCTTATTTGGCTATCTTTGTCAGGCACAATTTTGTAGGAAGTCAGTACTTGCTTTAGGGCTGGGTGAAAAAAGCTAATGCCCATAAGCGCAATCACGTGACTCAAATGATTGTCACACTTTTGATCCATTTTATGCTCAAAACATGAGATTTGGTTCCCCTAATTGTATTGTGAAACTTGAAAGATGTGATTTTGTGGAATCATCATAAATTGCTTAGACTTGGTGGTTTAGCAAATCACAATATTGCAGAAGACAAAAATGCTGTGACTATCCGTTCAGTTCAAATCTGGCTGCAGGACTTTTATATACAAATTCCTTTGTGCCTATAAATGTAATTACATTAAAAGCTTTGTTATCTGGCACCCATGGGCAATGGGGGATGCCAGATAACCAAATATGCCAGTTACCTGAGAGACCCAAACAGGCATCTTTGCCTGTTCGGGCTGCCGCCCCTCCTTCCGCATCAGTGTGCCAGGGGTCAGGGAGGGGGACCCCAGACACACTGGGGAAAGGCTGCTATGCCCTGAGCCATGGGGGCTCAGCAAAACTGGAAGTGCCACAGTGGGCACTTCTGGTTTTGCTTTTGCTGTGCTGACTGGCATGCCGGTTAGTAGATCATGTCAGTTTGTAAGGTGCCAGATAAAGCAGCTTTTACTGTAGTCCTGGACTGTAAGTACAGACAATCAACACCCCATGAGGTTGAACTGATTCAATCTTCACAGGTTAGTCTAAAATGCACAGATTGAACTGATAAGCAAATGAACAGGCATTCACTCTTGATTCCCAAAATGCAGCCAAATGCCTGGAGCATGCCTCTTTGCTTGGTTGCAGCAGACAGCATGAGCGAAGGCTAGCTTGCCCACCCTGTGAGGGGGGCGGTGGCTTGTGGGGGAGCTGGAAAGCATTCTGGGATGCTGGGGAACGGAGTTAACTTGAATCTGGAGGTAATCAGAAGTTACATAAACTGATTTAACCTAAGTCAATTAAGTCTGATACTACATCCATTCGGGTTTATCTTAAACTAGTTTCAGGCATTTTGAAAGCGGTTTATATGAATTTAATTTCTGTTGTGTTACAGATTTAAACCAGTTTCTGATCACTTATACTGGTTTATGTGTAATTTCTGTCTCTAACCGAGGAGCCCCAACACAGTAGTGTGTGCAGTGTGTACCGAAATTGAAAAGAATATACATTTCAGCTTTTTTTTTCTTTTGATAATGCCAGTGAACTGAAAAATCCATCATTTGCACAGCTCTAAGGTCTAGTTAGCCTATTTGGGGTCCCTGGCTCACCTGAAACGATCTAAAGCCAGTTGATTGGGTACTACTTTTTTATATCTCAGAACCTAATGAATTTGTGGGCTCCACTAACTTCAGTTACTTCAGGGCAACTATGCTAGTTTATAACTAGGGACCTACCTAATTCACAGAGGCTGCCTCTGAATTTCATGGTCCCGGTGCGGCCTTGGGTGCCATTTTCATGGTGGAGTGCAGCACCTTCCACCCATGCCTGTAATTGGCTGAAGGTCCCTGGAATTCCTGCCCCTCCCCAGAGATTGACAGATGGCCACCTGTCATTCTCCAGGGAGGGGTGGGACATCCAAGGCCCTTTGGCCAATCAGGGGTCTGCTGTGAAAATCTCCCCCTCTTTCCCTCCTCCCTCCCCCCATATTTCAGGATGCCAGGGCTTCCTGTCTTTATTTGCAGCTCCCTCCGCCCCCCATTTTCCTGCTTTTTAATGCAGATCTGGCTTTTTCACAGGGGACCTACCAAATTCACAGTTTCAATGAAAATTGTGAAATCTTGAATTTGGTAGGTCCCTATTTATAACCGCTGCAGATCTGGCTTTGGGTCTCTGAGAATACTAGTTGGTAACTCATAATGCAAGGATTAGCAATGAAGTGCAAACAATACATAGCTGCCTGTACAATAAAGCCAAAATCAGAGTGTGATCCATTGAAATGATAGGGCTGAACAACCACACACTGTGTGGGCAAGAATGTCACTGAATTCAGAAATGAAAAAGTCTAGAAGTGACTTCAAAAATAATCAGACAAGGTGGTCCTAATCCTCCAAGCACTCCTAGTGCCTGAGTCCTTGTGAACTCAACAGAGTAGGGTGAGGAGACACTTGCAGAACTTCAGAGCTCTATTATATTCTACAACAGGACTTCTCAGTGTCCTGCCTCATACCTATCTCAAATACAGCTACTGCATGGCAAGTATAATTTAATACAATGCCACATGAATAAAATATACTATTAAATGCAAAACAATACAGTGAAAGACACCTAGTAAACCCATTAAAAACTCAAGATGAAGGTGGAGGAACAAGGGAAGGGTATGTAATCCAGACAGGGCCATTACAAATATGTAGTCTGGTTTTCGTTGCATGTAAAACCATAGAATTCCCTGCAATCTTCATTAATGCACATCCTCTGGATGCCATTTTGGTATACTCTATGCATGTATAGTGCTATTATGTTTTATACTGTGGTCGCAACTGAAGGCCCCAGTTAGGATCAGGGTCCCATTGTACCAATACTAATACTGCACAGAAACAGAGGTAATGTTATCCATTTCTAGTTATGGGATTTTCAAACATACTTTCATCGTCTAACTCAGTTTATAAGAGCCAGCTTCAGCTTTCCCACTGAATAGCATCTTTCTCCCTGAGGAATTACAAAGAAATCAGAAGCTTTATCAAGCTCCTGGACATCACAATTTGGTCTTAAGAACTGTATCTTCATGTTGGACTTTTTTTTCTGTTTCTGAAATCTTATGGAAAATACATGGGCCAAAAACAAGGAACTGTACTTAGAGAAGAAATTCCTGAGGAAATTAAACTGAACTCCGTTTCTGAAGCTTGTGGTCTAGAAATGTCTTAATAGCAAAGATTGATGATTTTTGATGGATTTTCTGTCATGAACTTTCATTTAAGAGAAAAGTCATAACTGTGGAAAATGATCTCGCTCGCGTGATGACTTTATCTTTCATGCCTCTGCAAGATCTATCAATTAATTATGAAGATGTGCAATAGGAAGAAAGCCATTTTCCCACAAGTTTGGGATATGGGACAGCAGAATCAGTCAGTCATAATCAAGTCTAAAAATGTTTACCAGAAATAGCATGTTCCAGATGGCTGCAGTGCCTGAATACTGAGTCTATACAATGTTTTAAGGTTTTAATGTTATATGTTTATATTAACATGATTGTCTTCATTCCACTCACCTCTGTGAAAATCAAATAATACGATTGCTCTTTTTACCAATTATACTCATGTCTCCTTAGAACATTTACCTCCTTATCTCCTTTTGCTTTAGAGAATTTAGTATATAAAATTTTTGTAGATGAAAACTCTGGATGCAAGTTAATTTCCTGGCTTACTGGCCTGGGCAAAAACTGTGCAAAGCTTCCACTTTGCCAGTATTGTGATAAATGGAATCACAGCCTCTCTTAAAAAAAAAAATCCTACAGAAATCAACTGCAAACTACAAACAAGCTCCCATCCCTTCATTTACCAGGAGCCAGAGCTTTCTTATAACCCTACACAATGCATTAGAGCAGTGATTCTCAACCAGGGTGCTTTGGCATTCAGTGAAACCTGGAGATTTCAAATAGGAGTCCACAGTGTTATTGTGCTCTTCCTGAGTTCCTTGCAACAGAAAATTGCTGTAGTGGAGCTTTTTTCTTTTTTTTTGCCAAGGCCGGGGGGGAGGTTGTAGTAAAAAAATGAATGAATGAAAACTAAGGGACTTGTTACACAGTAATTTTGGGCAGCTCCTGGAGCTCTTAATGCCTGGATTGTCTGCACATTAACACCATAAAGTGGCTTAAAGTACTTGTTATACAGCTCAAAGTTACCTCACTCCAGGGCAGGATTATCTCTTGATCCACACAACTCCCACAGATGTGCTGCTCAAGTTAAAGGTGTAATTGCTCCAAACTCCAAGCTAGAACTGAGCTGATCAACATTTGTGCCTAAGGTGTAACAAGGCTCTAAAAGCTGGCATTTTCTGAGGGGTTTCTTGAGGCTAAAAAGGCTAAGAACCACTGCATTAGAGACATCTAGTGGTATAATAATATACTGCAAACCAATATGGTATATTGTGACCAGGAATCTGTTCAATGTCTTCAACGGTGATGCAGTGCACTCTCAGCAAAAGCAACCAAGCGAGGGGGAGTAGTAGATATGTTGGAGGGTAGGGCTAGGATTCCAAGAGACCTCAAAAACTGAAGGATTGGACCAAAAGAAATCTCATGAGGTTCGCTAAGTTCAAATAAGAAGTCATGCACTTTGGACAGAACAATCCCATGCACTGGTACTGGCTGGGGACCAACTGGCTAAGCAGCAGCTCTGTAGAAAAGGACTAGGGGTTACAGTGGGCCCCCACTGTCCACCATCCACCCTCCCTCTCTGCTGTCTTCCCCCTGTGCCTGCTCTGAGCAGGAGGTTGGACTAGATGATCTCCTGAGATCCCTTTCAATCCTAATTTTCTATGTTTCTCTGATAATTATATTATTTAATCAGCTACAATGTTATTAATAGCATGTAACAGATGACACAGAGAGGTAAAGTGAGAGCTCTAGGCAACACACAAAGTCAGTGAGAGTTTGGGTTAGAGCTGTCTCCTACTTCTTCTTCCCTGCTTCAATCATTACACTGCATAGACTGGCTTGGGTTATCAATATTGTTGCATAGTGGGCAGAAATAATTATTTGCACAAATGTGACTGGAAAAGCAGCATTGTATCTTCTGAAATAAAAATCTTTACTTCAAAATGGTTCATAGGTATCTCAAATCTCTCTTGCCTTGACCCTCATTAGACCCAGTTAGACATTTCATTGATGGATTTGCATTATCATTGGGTGACAGTAATTATATTGTGTATATTTTACCAGTTAATACAAGGGTATATATTGGTGGCTATCTATACCAACTAATATATCCTTTTTTGTATAAATAAAAATCTGCTTTAGATACAAACATAATATAATTGCCCATTTCATTCAGTGACTCATAAAATAAAAAATCAAATTAGCTTTTCAAAAATATACAATTCAATCATTTACAGGGGGAATTCTTTACAGTGCTTAATGTGGTGATGGGCAACATCTATGCAGCTTACCTACACAGCACTTTGCAGCTACTGGTTTGTAACTCACGCTCCTTTAATGATGCATGGGGTATAAAGAACATAAATCACGGAAGCCAGCACAGTGGGCAGTAGGCTGCCTATGCTAGTCAGTAGGAAAAGATAAGGACAAGGGTAGAACTGGGATTTGTGATGGGGTGATTTCTTTTTCTTTGTGACCCACCCTCAACAGGCATGGAGAATCTCCCACAGCTTGATGGCTAAGGCACTCTGTGGGGAGGGAGAGGGGGCACATATGGGTTTGAATCTCCTTAATGTGAGCTCAGACTTGAACCTGGGCTTCCCACTTTCTGGCAAATGCTCTTACCACTAAGCTATTATAATGAAAAGTGAAAAAGAAAGTGGTAGCTGTCACAGCATTGGCTGTGGAGCCCCATGTGGTTGATACTTCTTGGGCATGCTCTGAGAATTCATGCTGAATCAAGTCCCTCAGGCAATGCTGCTTCATATTGAAAAGACTGGGGCGAAGACTAGGTATGCCTCTAGTTGCCTGGAGGAGTTTTAAGTGAAAAAGTAAAAGGGCTTAGGCTGCCTTATACACATGCTTGGGGGTGGAGGTGAGGTGTTTAAATCAAAGTGGTTCCAGGAGAGTTGCTGTAATTAAAACACCTCACGAGTGGGTTTTTGCAGGCAAGTTCACAGTAGCTGGGCAAATAAATAGGTAACTAAATAGTCTGGCACCCAAATGTGCTGTCCAATGAGCAGAATATATTTATAAAGAGTAATGAGTGTTGACTTAAAAGCCAGGATACAAAGAGCCTGTTCAAACTTTTGGGATATTTAACTCCAGTTATAAAAAGCCCCCTTCCAAAACCTCCTTGTGCCAATTCTAAAACGGCTGTCACACCAGCAGCCCCAAATCCATTCATTGGTGGGGAATATAGACTATACAGAGAACCAAAAGAAAAGGTGCTTGTTAATGTAGTGCAGTGAGTTTACTTTTATAGCACAGAAAGATTGAGAACGACTTATGGCCTCAAACTAGAAATAACTCCTTTTGATCCTGGTGTGGAAAAACTGACCTCAGCTCTGTCCGGAGCATCCTGACCTATGGTTTGGCTGCATTGAGGAGGAAAAAAAGACCCATAAGCATGCACATTGTGATTTATTTTAAAGCATGCTTCAATGTTTTCTAAATACCATCTTAGTTATGTAAAACATCAACCTCAGCTCTGTCTGCAGCATCCTGACCTCTGGTTTGGCTGCATTAAGGAGGAAAAAAAAAGACCCATAAGCATTCACATTGTGATTTATTTTAAAGCATGCTTCAATGTCTTCTAAATAACATCTTAGTTATGTGGATCAGGGCTTGAGAATCCACATGGGAAAACAAATGCTTACAACTACACTGTTACTATCTATTTCACAGTGAGCTCTCTGTAGTTGGCTCAATTATGTTTGTTTGTTTATTTCCATCTGGTAGTTGTGGATGACCAGCCAGTTTCTTGGCCCTATCTTGGATTCAGCAGCCAGTTTTACAAACAAATCAACAAATGAATCTTCTTATCCTTATTTATTCCATGAGGCTCCTCTTTTGTCTTCTAATGTGCCAACCCTGCAGCCCCAGGGGTTTAAGAAACCAGGGGGAGTTCCCAATTTTATATTGAAAATCATAAGGGTTAGGGGCACAAGCCAACAGGCCAAGGGAGGGAACAGGTAAAAGGTAAAGAAACATCAACACTGGGGTAACATACACTCAGTACCTTAATTTCTTCCCACCCCAAACACACCTCCAGAGGTGTCCCTAAACAAACCTTTAGTCCTTAAACCCTAGAGTGCTCAAACAGCAGCCTGCAGCTGCTCCCAAGTCTGAGTCCAGCTCCTTCAGCCCACAGTCCTGGCTGACCAAGCCAGTGAGATCTCCAGCTCCACTCTGCACTCTTCTGTGTAGGGCTGACCAGATGCTATGCGCATGCTACTTTCTCTTCCCTTTACTCCAGCCTCAAGCTTCCTCTTCTTTCAGTGGTGGATTAAGATTTACCGGGGCCCTGGGCAAACAGAAAATTGGAGGCCCTCCACTAAGCGAGAGCAAGATCCCTGTGCCCCTGCCAGTCGGCTGCAGCTGGGCCTGCCTGGCCTCCTCAGCATGTCCAAGGTAAGCGGGGGGCATGAGCACCACTGAGGTGAAGGTGGCCCCAGCCCCGACCCAGCACAGCCCCTCTACCTGGTGGGTGTCATGCAGCTGGGGCTGCAGTGCCCTAGTGCTGCAGGACAAGCCAGGGCTGCGGCTGGGGCTGGGGCTCGGGCTGGGACCAGGGCTTGGTCTGGAGCTGACCTAGGGGGAGCTTGGGCTGCCCGCTTACCCCTCTGCCAGTCCTGGTGGGGTGGGGCAGGGCTGTCCCATCCTATCCCAGTGGCACTGGTGCTGGCAGCCACCTGCAGACAGCGGAGAGTGGGAGTAGGAACAGGGCTGCCCATGGGGCCTCCTAGCAACAGACAGCACTGGGAAGCCACTGCCACCTGCATACAGCCCTGCACCCAGCCCCTAGACTTGGCGCAGGCCCAGCCGGAGGGAAGGAGGTGCATGCTGCCCACCCCGAATGCCCCATCCAGGATGCCTGCCTGGGCCATGCTGCCCCTGATGCCCCAAGAGGCCCTGACTGGCAGGGGCCCTTGGGCCTGGACCCCATGGGCCCTTGTGTTAATCCACCTGCCTTCCTTTTTTCCTTGCCCCCCAGCCTCTGGCAGGGTTTGGGAGTCATAGTTCAAATTAACAATCAGCACAGGTCTGCAGACTGCCCCCTGGTTCCTCCTGCTGTTACACACATTAGATTCACATTACACTGAAAATGGCTAGTATGCCTTCACTCAAAATTTCATTTATCCCCACAAGAAAAGCTAATTATCTAGGTCCTGTCTCACCCAATAAGTACATGAACCATTTAGAAATCATCATTCACTAATTTTAGGCATGTTTTAGTTGGAAAGATCCAAACCAGTCATTTGTGGTTTTCTGTCTCTATAGAGAAAGCTGTAGGTGTCAGGTTTGTACTAGAAATAATGCTAGATTCTTGTTACAGTTCCCCATGCACTCTGCTCTGTATAACACTGCTGGGAAAAAAGGTGGCTTTCTTATCTGCAGGAGAGAGAATTTTCATGGGCCTTGGATCAAGTTTATTGAACTTGCTGGCAGATAAAATAGATTTATCTTCCCCATATCCTTCTCTTTTGCTCTCTCTCTTTTTGAAACTAAAGGCAAAGACCTGAATAGGCAGCAATATGGGATGGAAGGGGGCTTCCTGGGATGTGAGTCTAATACCCTGCATTTGCAAGCAACCATTTTTTGGCTGGATAGTCTTATAAATTGTCCATTCCAACCCTTTGTGCATACCACAACTACTATGCACAACATGAAAACATATTGGAAAGCACCTTGTTTCATAAACAGGAAAAATAAGAGGAAATCAGGGTGTTGCCGGCAGGCTACTACTAGCACTTCAGTGGCAGAGAAATTAATGGCTAATATGCTCAGATGATGCCAGGAAGAGAACCATGGCTCATGCTGCAGGGGAGAGAAACTGCCTCTTCCACAGCCTTGCCAGCGTGACCTAGGGGATATCTTCCTTCCAAAGCCCAAATCAAGGATTTGGCCTTCGCTGCCCTGAACAAAACCCATCAAATACATCAAAATTCCCATGCTTTAAGTATTTCAAAGGAACCTAAAGCAGTCACTCATATCGGTAACTCTGAGCTTGTCCTCTGCCAAAAGGTCAAAGAGTTTTCTTTGCTTACTTTTCAAGGCAGGCATTTGGGTATCATATTGTTGATGACCTAAGAAAATAGAATTGTTGCCATAACTTCCCTTTCTATGGTAGGGAAATGAGGTGTGTTCTCCAAATATGTAGACTTAAATGCATTAGCCCATGACTGTCCAGTGTGGGGCCTACTGGCCACATGCAGCCCACAAGTTGTTCAGCTGCAGGTCCGAGGCTCTCGCTTGGCTACTGCTTCCCCCATTGCTCTGGCTGCAACAGCAGCCAGAATCTCCAGGTTTCCCCCTTCCTCCTCTGCCTGCCATTTCCTGCATTTGCTCCAGGGTGAGGGTGAATTCAAGCTGTGCACTTGGGGGTGGGGAGGAAGGATTGGGGCTGCATGTGGCAGGATTCACACCAGCACAGTGCAGTTGGGGAGGCTGCACATGGGCGCACCATGCAGTATTGGGTGGGAGGAAACATCTGTGCAACGTGCCTGGTGTGATCTGTGTGATGTGCACCCCCTGTTGATACAACCCCAGGTTATATGACCCCCAGAAGCTTAGGAGTTGTACAACCCTGTGTTAGCTTATTGTTAACACTACACAGCACCTAGTGTATATAAAGATAATACTGTTTAAAGATGATGGTTTACTTGTGCATTAAAGGAAATCTGTAACATTTTTACTTTCCTTCTGCCCCTTCCCCAGATTCTTTCATCTGGAAAAAGTCAGATCCATATCGATTAGAGGGGCGTGACCAGGGTGGGAGATATTTACTCTTCACAGCACACTTCCTCTCTTCCCATGGTCTAATGCTCATGTTAAAAGTAGCAATGAATTTCAATCTGGTGCTATCACCTTGTCTATGCTACCAGCCCTGCTCCTGAGAATATAGCAGTTTCCCATAGCTGTAACCACTGGGACAGTCCACACAGGGATAGACTTCTTGGGGTTCCAAAAACTGGCAGAATTTGCTCATTCTCCCTCCTGCTCCCCCCCCAAAATGTCTCTGTATGATTATCTTACGAGTGCTTGCAAGCAAAAAAAAGGCCATTATTTTAGTATTTTCAGTTCTACATATGTTTTGGTGGGAGGGGAGCCCTGAGGTCTATATTTACCAAGCATGCTGGGATCCCCTGAGATAAAGGAGCTAAATAGTCTAGATGATTATTATTCTTTCCGTGTGTCCTTTCCTGTCTAAACCAACTCTTATTATGATAAATAACATCCAAAATCTTGTTAACATTTTCCATTGCTAGCTCACTGCTTATTTTAAAACAAAACCAATTAGCAATCCTGGTTTAGAAAGTTCATCCTTTGGGTAGTGAGAAAAAATCTGTCAGCTTTCCCTACAGGGAGCCAGAGCTTCTGTTAATGTTAGGCAAAAACAAATATTTCTAATTCTTGAGATTCAATAATTACAAATGTTTCCTGTTGCGGAGAAAAAAAGCCACGAATGTCACTTCTATATAAGCCATCTGTGCAGAGAACGAATGTCGCTGTGTTTAAACAACAACCAAAAAGAAAGTACTTTGTTACCAAGTCCTGCAGAGAAGAGCAAAGGGACTGTTTGCTTCCGAGTCAACCGGTGTATTGTACTTCCAGTATTTTAAGAAGAGACTTCCATATATTGTACAGCTCTGCTCCTGTCATCTAAGGAATCTGGGTGTAAAAGGCCTTGCTAGGACATGATTCTACATGAGCATGTGGGTGTGTTGGAGAGGAGGTTTATCCTTCCCCAGAAAACATTTGGGGAATTATTTGGCTCTTGGTGTACTCTGGCCTACAGAAAAGGTAGAACCATAACAGCTGCATTATATAAGCTCCAAGGATGCTGTCTCTGGGCAAAGAACTCAGCTCTTTGATACACTAATAAATTTCTTTCCTGACGACATGACACCTCCTAAGGGCAACCTGGTATACCTCATCACGCTGTAGCAGAACCATCACTGGACACATGAAAAGAAAAAAGCATCCATTTTCCGCATGCGTGCTTTGTGGTACCTCAAAGGCTTTTGAGGCACTGCAACACAGAACACACGTGAAAAGGTTGTCTATGCTGCATATTTGCAGTGTGGAGCCAAAACTAGATACCAGGAAATCCCAGTAACTAAAAAAAATGAACTTAAAAAAAAAACCAGGATGGTGTGTATGGCTGCAGTGTGTACTGCCTGAAACTGGTTTCTGGGCATCCAGAGCCTGGCCACTGCTGCAGTCCCAGGAGGCTCCCAGGACCCCAGGTAAGGTTTCTGGAGCCAGCCCAGATGCTGGCCCCAGCCTCCCCTACCCCACCTGGAGCAATCTGCCATGCACCGGAGAGCATGTATAGGGGTGTTCCCCAGGGACAAGCAGCAGCAGCACAACTATGTGCTACTGCTGTTTGTCCCCGGGGAAACACATGTGCACTTGTCTGGAGGTTGCCAGTTCTCAGAGAGAGTGGAGATATTTTAAAAAAGGCCAAGAGGTCATGCCAATATTTAAGCATAATTTTAAATAGTTTTTAAGAGCCTGAAGAAACTCCCTCTTGCAGATTACTAAGCGTGGTTGGAACACTTAGTGATTTTAAGTGTGGTAGGTGAGAACTCTGGTACGGCATTTGCTGTTGGATCCTATTGGGGATTTGATGAATGGGAAAAGCAGTTAACAGGAATAAGAGCTGGAAGGCCACAGTGCTCGTGTCTATTCACTGCTCTCAACACATGCTATCAGTCATTCTTAAGATCCAATCGGTTACTCTGTTTGCTTTTCATTATAGACATTGCAGAGATGGACAGCTTGCAGAGAAACTGCTCCAACAATGGAGTGGTATTGTTTACTGATTCTCATTCTTGTTCAAGGTGTATATCAAACTGATATAACACCTGTGCTTGAAGCATTGTTTTCACAGCATGCTTGGTGGAAAGATCCTATCTCCATTTCCATGTTTCTCTTTGGGAGAGAAGCTCAGTTAACAGGGTCTTGACTAAAAAAAGACTTCTTGCCAATGGCATTTATTAATTTGCTTTGTACTCCTACTAGATGCTTAGTAACTAGAATCTAAATGAATTTCTAATTGGACTTGCTACAGTGTCTTCCTTTTTCCTCTCCATCCTATTGTTTAAGTTTTTTTTCTGAAAGGTGGTAACCTCATTGTTATTAGATATAATGTTTACATTCTAGAATAAGGATGAACCAAGCCTATTTAATTAATTATTATATTGGTAAAGTCAGATTGTGCAGTCACTGCTTGTCAGAAAGCAGTTTCTGTTGCAAGTTGTCTTTCTGAAACAAAGAACTTATTACTGAACTGCTAACAACTGACTTGGAGCTTAGCCACGATATAGCTCTGCTGGCTACATGATGACTACACTACCTATTTCATAAAGCCAGTGGGAAAACCTTCAACTGAGCGCACTTGATCAGATTAAAATGAGCCAGTTTTGTAGTGTCTGATCAGATAGCACTTAGTTCAACAGACAACTCCTTCACTGCAAAGGTTCCTGTGTGGATATTGTGAGTAGTGAGCCCAGTTTCACAGGTGTCTGACTCATCATGACACCATTCTTTTATGACTGTTATAGGTGCCTCAGCGTCACTATAAATGGAACAACGCTACTCTGAGGCAGTTATTTTGTCTCTAACAAAATCAGCCAAGTTTAAAAACGGTAATGTGAAGTTTCTTTACTTTAACAGTCTCTAAGGATACAGCATATGATGCTTTCAAAGCTTTCTCAGACACAGAGAAACTTTTCTGGAATGGAAGGTCAGTTGATCTCTGGGAGAAAATATCAGCATGTCACTGTGTATTCGGAGATATCGGAACAGACCGTTCAGCCTCATGGACTCATTAATCCATTTGTTTGTGGCAACTCTATATTTCTACCTCTCAAAGGAACCTCTCTGTGTAGGTCTTATTTTTTCTGGGAAATAAATCTCAGCCCATATTTAGCTCTAATAAGGGGGAGGATGGTGTGGGTGTTTGTTTTATTTACCGTTGACCTGAGTTTTAGAATTATTAATGTTTGCTTTTTGGGTTGGGGAGTCAGAAATAATAATTGGGGATATTCATTTTCATATTTTTTCTTTATATTTTCTTTTTCTTTATATTTTCTTTCAGGTCAGGTCTCTGAAAGAGCAGCGGTCAGTGACTCATTGAGAACGTACTGAAGAGTTGTTTATCGTGTATTCAGGATGCCCCACTACAGCCGGGCCCAAGGAATTCTACGGCTCTGCTTCTTTCACAGAGGTGTCTAGGGTGGCCAGAGTAAGTTAGAAGTCTAGGGGAACATTAAAAAAGGTTCACACTGGCTTTTACTTCATCTTGGAGGCAGTGAATAATAGTGATTCTCTGCCAAGTAGAAGCACATAGCTCTGGTGTTGCTGATCATCCTTCCCAACCTATGCTGAATGGAACAACCTACTGAGTGGTGATCCATCTGTTGATTTGCTAGCTGCCCAGAGGCTGACCCTCTTAGCAGCACAGAGGCAGAGGGGGATCTTGGAGTCATGATTGACTCCAGGATGAATATGAGTCGCCAATGCGATGAAGCAATAGGCAGAGCCAACTGCACCCTGTCATACATCAACAGGGGCATCACTAACAGGTCCAGAGAGGTCTTGCTCCCCCTCTATGTGGTGCTGGTCAGGCTGCAGCTGGAGTACTGTGTCCAGTTCTGGGCGCCGCACTTCAAGAGGGACGTGGGGAACCTGGAGAGGGTCCAGAGGAGGCCACTCGTATGGTTGGGGGCCTCCGTGGCCACCCCTATGAGGAGAGGCTGAGGGACCTGAATCTCTTCGGTGTCCGCAAGAGGAGACTGAGGGGTGATCTTGTGGCTGCCTACAACCTTATCAGGGGCCACCAGCAGGGACTCGGGGAAAGTCTGTTCACCAGGGCCCCCCTTGGAGTCACCAGGAACAATGGCCACAAGCTGAGGGAGGATAGGTTTAGGTTAGATATTAGGAAGAACTACTTCACTGTAAGGGTGGCCAGAGCCTGGAATAGGCTTCCCAGAGAGGTGGTGCTCTCACCTTCCCTGGAAATCTTCAAGAGGAGACTGGATAGGCACTTGGCTGGAGTCTTATGACCCCTGCCAGTCCCAATGCTCCTTCCTGCCCATGGCAGGGGGTCTAACTAGATGATCTGTCTAGGTCCCTTCCCACTCATTGATTCTATGATTCTGTCCAGTCCTTAGGCATATAGGTAACATTTCTCATGATCTCATCAAGCTCTGTCTTAAAAGAAATTACTGTCTTTTTTATCCTCGCTCCTATTAGAAGGGTATTCTGCAATCTTGTGGTTGTGATAGTTTAAAAAAAACCCTCTTCTAATTTACAGGCTAAATTTATTCATGGCCAGTTTATACCCTTTTTTTTCTGTTGCCAACATTATCTTTAGCTTAAATAATTATTTTGCTTTCCAGAGGCATTTCCTTCTGTGCTGTAATTATAGGAAACAATCAGATTGCCTCTCATCCTTCCTTCTGATAAACTAAAAGCTAAGCTCTTTCATCTCCTTTCCTAACATAGACTGTTCATTCCCCTGTCATGATACCTGCAATAGTCCTTCTCTGCACCTATTCTACTTGAAATTAATCTTTCTTAAACACAACTGCACACAGCATTCCAGATGATGGCCATGTATAAAAGCATTATACTTCCCTATGAATAATCTCTACTACTACAGCAGCAGGTCCCAGTGAGAAGGAAGCCATGCATGCTTCACTCACCTAAGTCCACAGACATGCTCCAGACCTGGGAGTCTGTCAGTGAGAATACCCTAGGTTTGTACAAAGAGCCTGCTTTTGACCCCTTGGTCTTTGGTAAACCTGAGAATGGGTGCTGTGAATGCACCTGGAACACCCTCACTAGGAAACACCTGGATTTGGAGTTTGCCTGTGGACTTGGGTGGTTGGAGTCATAGGTAGAGCATGCTCAGCTGCTTTCTCACCATGGCCATCCACTACAGCAGTCTGGACAAGCCCTATCTCTACTGGAAATACCTCTCCTGATGCATCTTTGGATCACATTTTGACCCTTTCATGGCCACATCACATTTGTGGCTCAGCTGGGAAGGAAGATACAACTTGCATTTAAACTCCTTGCTGTTATTTTTTGGCATCACAATCCATGTTCTCTCACTGAATGATAACAACATGTTCCTATAACCTAACCACTTCTGCTTTGCCCTTATGACAAAGCCTACTATCCATTCACTGTAGATTTCATCCTGTTCACTGCTGGGAATGAAATGTGCTGCACACCGATTCCGCCCACATTTTAGTAAGATATTATTTCAGTATATCTGAATCCTCCCTAGCCATAGAAGGAAATGACCCACCAGTCGTGACTTATGTATATTATGGTTAACAGGAAAAGGCTTTCTTTAGAAATAAAGTCTCTCTGAAAAGTTCATACTTTGATATATTTTACTTTTATAACTTAATCAGAATATCAGACAGTATTTTTTAAAGTCAGTAATAAACACATTAAATCAATGACCCCTCTGGTAATTTGTATCTCACTCCACCTTCTGTAGTTGACGACTATGTTGATAGGCACTCTAGAATCCAAAGACTTCCACTACTCCCCACTCAGATCTCTGCAAGAATAACATTATCGAGGCTCACAAATGCACAATTAAGTCTTAGGGTTAAGTACATTAAACTGGTGAATGAACATGTAGTGAAGCTTTTCTCAGGTGCACACTTACAGCTACTAGTCAAAGACTCTGCTGTGTATGGTGACTTTTGAACATTCATAACTTCTCCAGTTAAGTGGCTACCCCTGGAACAAGGGTACTTATCTTCAGAGTTGTATATTTCTATATCAAATTGTATTTAAGAAAGTCCTTTGCATTTCAGATGGAGAGGGTTATTTGGGATTTCTTTAACCAGAGTAACCTTTTACCCAATTGTCTTCTTTATCCTTTAATCCAACAAAGCATATAAGAATTAGGCCTGTGCAAATAGGGAAGTATTTGATTCAGATTTAGATTTGGCTGATTCGGAGGACAGTGATTCAATCTGGTGATTTGATTTGGCTGAATCAGAATCGGAGATTCGGCGCTGATTTGGAGATTCAGATTGGCCGGGGAGAGGAGGGCACAGTCAAGTGGCTGCAGGTTCTTCTGCAGCTATTCTGGCTGTGCTTGCCTCTCCCCAGTAGGGGAGAGCTGCAAGAGAAGCCCCCGTGGCTGCCCTGCCTGGCCCTGGCCCCTGCCCAGCACTTAAAAAAAAAAGCCCTGTACTCATTGGCTGTGGCAGCAGCAATCAGGGCCACTGGGGGCTCATGGCAGAGCCCCCCTGTGCCGCGTGGGGGCAGTGGGAGGCAGTGGGGATCGTCCCCCCATTTGGCACCCATGAAGCAGCTGTCATTATCGTGCAGGTGCTACGCAACTCAGCAGGGTGCCACGCACTGCCTGGGAGCTGGGGCAGCTCCACCTGTCAGCTGGAGCTCAGCAGTGCTCAGCCCCATTGGCCCTGGATGGGGCTGGGCAGGGCAGACATGGGGGCTTCTCCTGCAGCTCCCACGAAGAGGCAGGCACAGCCAGAGGAACCATGGGAGAACCTGCAGCTGCCTGGCTGTGCCTGCCTCTCACCAGCCGATCCAAATCTCCCTGAATTTTTTTCCAAATCAATTTGGAGGCTTCAGATTTGATTCAGACCTTTTAATGGGTCTCCTGATTCGATTCAGATTTGAAGATTCGGCCACTGAATCGGGCTAAATCTCCTCCAAATTGAATTGGCAACTGAAGCTTCACACAGCCCTAATAAGCAGGTACTTAACTTTTAAACATATGTGTAATTCTATCAAATATATGAGTTATATGAAGGCTAAAAGTGAATTATTCAAAGTGGCACAAGAGTATTAAGCACAAATGATGAGATGAAACTTAGAATAGGAAAATTTAGAATAAGCATATCTACATGAGACATTTACTGTGCAGTTGACTAATTAGCAGTGCAGTAAACATTGCGCATCTACATGTGTGGCCCTGTTAGGTGGGAGTAGATTAATTAACTCTGCAGCAGATAGTACTTGTGAGTAGACAGTCCCCCGCCTGGCTGGGACGTGAGAATGCTTCAGTGCAGGGGCTGCCTGTTGGCTAGCCCCACACTGAAGCAGCTTTGTGCCCAAGCCAGCCCCTCCACAGCACATTGTTCCAGGGGAGCAGCCTCAGGCTGGCACATTGACCCCTCAGGTGCCCTGCCAGCTGAAGCTGCTCTGACATGAGGTGAGCAGCCAACCGTGGTAAAAGAACAGGCATGGGACTATTTAGAAAAGCTGGACATATACAAGTCCATGGGGCTGGACAGGATGCACTAAAGGGTGCTGAGGGAGTTGGCTGATGTAATTGGAGAGTCACTGGCCATCATCTTTGAAAACTCATGGTGATTAGGAGAGGTCTTCGATTGGAAAAGGGCAAATATAGTGTCCATATTTAAGAAGAGGAAAAAGGACAATCCAGGGAACTACAGACTGGTCAGCCTCACTTCAGTCTCTAGGAAAGTCAGGAAGCAGGTCCTCAAAAAATCTATTTTTAAGCACTTGGAGTAAAAGAAGATAATTAGAACAGTCATCATAGATCCACCAAGGGCAAGTCATGTCTGACCAGCCTGACTGCCTTCTGTGATAACTGGTTCTGTGGATGCAGGGAGACCAGTGGATGTGGTATACCTTGACTTTTGCAAGGCTTTTGATATAGTGTCCTACAACATTCTTTCAGGCAAGCTAAGGAAGTACAGGTTGGATGAATACAAGGTGGATAGAAAACTGGGTGGATCATCAGGCTCAGAGGGTAGTAGTCAATGACTTGATGTCTAGTTGGCAGCCAGTATCAAGTAGAGTGCTCCAGGGGTTGGTCTTGGGGTCAGTTTTGTTCAATATCTTTATCAATGATCTGGAAGGTGACATAGAGTGCACCCTCAGCAAGTTTGCCGATGATACAAAGTTGGGGAGGAGTAGTGTGTCCAGTTTTGAGCTGTCCACTACAGAAAGGATATGGAGAAGTTGGAGAGAGGCTGGAAGAGGGCAGTGAAAATAATTAGGGGGCTGGGGCACATGACTTCTGAGGAGAGGCTGAATTAAATGGGCTTATTTAGTCTAGAGAAGAGAAGATTGACACAGCCTTGGCTGGGATGATATAGTTGGGGATGGTTCTGGTTTGAGCAGGGAGTTGGACTAGATGACCTCCTGAAGTCCCTTCCAACCCTCATTTTCTATGATTCTATGATCTGGCTCAACATGCTATGTTTCCAGGTGCATGTGCAGACACAGCGTCTGGGAGCAAAAAAGTACAGAGCAATAAGCTCTGGAGTTTATTCATGTGTATTAATAGCACGTGTAGATGTGCCCCAAGTCCTATTAGATTGGGAAATAGTTTTCTAATGGAAATGGTAGAAACCACATTTTCAGTTGCAATAACAATCAACCAAAACTCATCAGGACAATGGACTTTGGATATCTGTCTATTGTGTCCTGCCAGGGCAAAGTTATATACTTGTTGATTGTATTTAATGGCTTTCTCATTCAGGAAAAGAGTTCTACCTGCTATATCGCCAAGTATTATCATAAGAGAGATAACCAGCCAGTATACAGTGAACTATGTCCGTAAAAAGTAATATTACAAATCAAAATTCATTAAATCAGACTGAAATGATAACTTCTCATGGTCTGATTCTGAAAAATATGAATTAATAAATGGATATTTTTCATTTATAAAGAAATTCTTCCTTATGTCCAGCCTGAAACAGTCTTGCAGTAGTTTATGACTATTCAACTTCATCATCCCTTGGGGCACTCTGGTGAACAAACGTTCCCCCAGATACTGGTGGTCACCCCTGATAAACTTATAGGTGGCCATCAAATCACCCCTGAGCCTGCGCTTTTCCATGCTGAAGAGCCCCATGGCTCTCAGCCTGTCGTCATAAGGTCTGTTTTCCTGACCTCTGATCATGGGCATGGCTCTTCTCTGGATGCTCCCAAGCTTCTCCACATCCTTTTTGAATTGTGGAGCCCAAAACTGGACGCAGTACTCCAGCTGCGGCCTCACCAAGGCCGAGTACAAGGGGAGAATGATGTCCCGGGATTTTCTTTGATCCTATACTGTAAATAACATGGTAATGTACATGACATTTTAAGGGAATTAAAAATTATCTCCAGTCTTCTGTTCTTGGCTATGTGCTGATGTTCCTAGTCTCTTCATGATTCAAGTTTGAAAGAATGAGTTAAAATTAAAAAGCCCCAAACTTTAAAGTACCTTACAAGATGGCAACAGAAATGAATTGCACCTATAAGAGACCTGATTCTTTACATATTGAAAGCAGTTGTAGACTTCCAGTTGACATTAACAGACATTGGAACAAGCCTTAAAGAAGAAAAACAAGGTAAAAACAGGAGGTAGTGGGTAAGTGACAAAAACCTTTGAGCCTCTTCATTACAATTCTGGTTATCATTCTGCAGCTGGTGTCCTGGAAAGGAGGTTTGTTATTGTCATGAGGGTAAGAAGTCCTTACCTTTCAATGACCACGCTCTTCTGTTTAAGAAATAAACATTTTAAGCTAGTTTACTTTGTCTGACTGTAGACAATATAAAATGGGAAGCAAAACAACAACAATGATTTAGAGAGCAGGAGGGACCAACTGCTAAGGCAGGGGGTTGACAATATACAGCCTGTGGGCTGAATCCAGCCTGCAGAGTCACTGGATCTGGCTCATGGAGCCAGGTGGCTTCAGCCATATGTCAGCAGTGGGGAGTTCTGGCAGTGTTGCAGCGGCAGGGGGCTTTGCCTTGGCCCACACCAGAGCCAGGCAGTAAGGATCTGTGACCATACTGCAGTTGGGGAGCAAGGAGAAGCAGTGTCATTAGCTGGGAACACTAGTTCTCCTTAAACTCAAACCTAGTTTCTCTGATCCGTTGCTCTGACAGGTTGATAGCCACTGTCCTAACTTCCATGAGTCTTTTAAAACTAGAATGTCCAGAGTTCTGGATAATGTTACAAATGATACAATCTTCAGCACTAAGCTTACTAGTTCGTCCCATGAACATCTTTTCATTGATCATTTCTACAGTCTTATGAGAGATATCTTGCATACTTGCATACGGCTTACACTAAGACAAAATTGAAATGGTATTGCTGAGTTTCATAGTTATACTCTCTGCTTCCATTCTGTAGCTGCATGCTGCAGACCATTATTCATTTACAAAGTTCCTTTTCAAGGAAGTAACCTTCTGATGAGCTCAAATGCTCTGTTTTTATTTAGTACGTGCTCTGTTTCCTGGGTGCACTGTACTCTAGCCCTTAGAGCAAGAGCTCTAGAGTGAGCTCTTAAACTAATGCAGTGTAAATTGATTCTTTTAAATATTATCTCTATATTATGTAATGCATTAACAATTAATAGAAAGCTGAGGAAAAATACTTTTAGCATCAGTATCACTCTGGTACAGTATAATAACTTGGGCAGAATTTCCTTGATGAAAACAGATACGTTAATGTTCTAACATAGTGTTTTGGATTAATTTAGGATAATTGGATACCTCAATTAGACTTGATATAAGACGAGGGTCCTTCAGATGCTGCAAAAGAAATGGGGGGAGGGATATACAAATGCAACTTTTAAATTAAGTTTTAAACTTCTCAGTTGAACTATTTAAGTTTTAGTTTAAAACAGGAGCTCTCAAGCTTTTTAGACTCAAAGCATCCCTTGGAAAATGCCAGCTATTAGTTTTTACTCTTTTTTGCCTAAAGAAAAATAATAGAGCAGTTTTTTCTGTTGCAAAGAATTCAGAAAGATCACAACTATAGACTTCTGTTTGAAATCTCTGGCTTTATCTTGAGAATCATATCTGTAAATCTGACAGAGCTACTGAGAAGGTGCCCATTGTTAATATCCTAGTCCTCATTTAATTGCTGAACAAAACTAATGTTCTTTGTTTTCCAGCGGTATTTTAAAATGGAGACCTTTAGTCAAAGGAAAACTGACAAGTGGCTGTATGAGAAAATACTCACCATATTGATTCTGATAAACTTAAGAGTGAGAAAGATGTAATTTTTTTTTAAAGGTGGTTATTTTTTGTTGAGATTTATTTATGTATTCATTTATTTTTGTGGCAGGATATCAAATCATTATTTTATTTCCAAAAGTAATTTGTTTGCAAGGGAAGATATTCAAGGCAGCATCTGTACTGTGATGATATGAGACAGTGAGCAAGTGAGCGAGCAAAAACCGTGGGTTCTTTTAAAATCCACGTTGACATTATTTTTGTAAAATATAATTTTTCAGAGCCCTGGCTCTTGTTTGGTTGCTGTTCTGAGTACCAATACATTTATTTTTCACAAAGGTCTGCCTTCCTGTTTAAAAAGCTCCAAAGGACTGAAGAGGAACACCCCCCCCCCCAAAAAAAAAATTACACTTCATTTCTGCAGGAGAATCATTTAATTCCCCCATGAATGGTGACCACTGACACAATTAAGCATTCCTTAGAATAAAGGAGTGGATGCAACAGGTATTTAATAGGGCTGTGCAAAGCTTCACTGACTGTTTCATTTTGACACTGTTTCGACTCGTTTTGAGCTTGAAACAGGGTAATCAAAACGAAATGAAGGGCTCAAAACAGCTCCGAAGTGAAAGGAGGTCAGTCAAAATGTTTCAAAACATTCTGAGTTTCAAAGCAGCAGCTAGTTGGTGGGAGGCAGGGGAGAGCCAAGGCTGCGCTCCAAATGGCTCTGCAGGGCCGTGTGGCTCAGCCCAGGGGGGAGCGCAACCCTGGCTCTGCCTGCCTCTCACCGCTGGGTTGCACTCTGATCAGCTCCAGCAGCCCTATGGAGCTCAGCCCAGTGGCAGGAGGAAAGCAGAGCCGGCACTGCGCTCCACCTCCCACCACCAGGCTGAGTTCCACGGGGCTGAGAGACGCTGGGAGCTTAGCCAGGTGGAGGAGCACAGACCTGATACTGCAGGCTGCCTCCCTCCACCAGGCTGCCAGCCGCTGGGCACTTGCAGCAAGCTGCTGGGCAGCTAGACGCTGGGGCTGCACACCTCCCTCTATTACTGACACCAGTTTAATTTACACTGGTTAATGTGTCTTGCAACTGCAACCTAGTGGTCCAATGCACTAATGTAGTTAAAGACACACCAACTTCCATGTGCAAAGACACACAAGGCAACAGAGAGCCACTGAGTGGCAGGGCTGCATGCTGCCTCCCTCCACCAGGCTCAGCACCCAGTGGCTTGCATCCTGGTGAAGGGAGGCAGCACACAGTGCCAGGGCTGCACTCCGCCTCCCTCCACCAGGCTCAACTCCCAGCTACACCCCTGCAAGGGCTGCGGGGCTCTGCTGGACTCCTCTGGGGATGCGGGCCCCCGATCTGCCTGTGATCACAAAAGGCTCATCCTCCTCCAGTTTTGTGCTTTTCCATTATAGCCTATGGGAGAAACGTTGAAACAGCGGCAAAACAGTGAAACTGTTTTGATGAAATGAAACAGAACAGTGCTTTCAAAATGAAACTAAACTCAAAACAAAGCACTGTTCCGTTGAAACAGAAGTCGAAGCATAACGGTGCTGTTTCACACATCGCCAGTATTTAATCTTCAGTTTTATGAGCAGTAAATACAAATTATTTCTATTTCTTTAAAGTATGAGTGAAAGAAAAGCCTGAAAGAAACTGAATGAAAGAGACAGTGGAAAAATGAAATGGAGGTAATGACTCAGGGGATTAAAGGAATGCAGGGATGAGATGGGAGAATGTGTCACTTACAAGGCCCAGTTTGGCATGATACTCAAAATATACGTGGATCTTTCAACATAATTGTGGAAATTTGGACCTGAATGCAAAGAGTTTAAGCCTCAACACTTTGTGGCATATACATTTTTCACTTTTTCCACTGACCTGATTACAGCCTCAGCATTTTACAAAGGAAAACAGAAATATGGCTTTTGAGTACCTGCTTCGAGGTTTGGCTTACTGAATTCCCAGATCTGACACAGACTTCTAGTGCGACTTTCAGTCAAGTCACTCAACTGAAAGATACTCCCCTCCTCCATCCCAAACCTGAAGCCTGCTTCCTCAGCAGCCTGTTTTCAGCGCCTGAACCAGGGCTGTCCCAGTCCTGATGCTTTTTGCCATCCCAATACCAATACTGATCAGCTGACTGTTTGCATCAACAAGGGGGTACAAGTTATGTTGCCATAAAACACAAGCCAAAGATGTTCAGATATTCTGTAGCTGGTTTGACATTTTGTTGCTTCATAAAACAGCTGCATGTGTAGCCTTGTTAATATTTATGGTATGATTTATGGTATGCCAGGGGCCTTTGTATAATGGTAATTATATAGTAACTTGGTAACTACATTGAGAACTGAAACAGAACATAGTTATATGTTATATTTCTTGCCATTATTATTATATTCTGGTTTTTTTTTTAAATTAGTCCCTGTTTTCAATCTTTTTTGTCTAAAAAAAGCTCCTAAATGTCATCTTTTGAAGAAGACAGACTTCAAGACATTATAACAGCTTAATGGCGCTAACACACATGGGGGTATAAATACACTGTTAGTGAGAAATCAATCAGATTAAATGTGTATTCATGCATTGCAGGGGTATAGGTTGTAGCCATGATGGTCTAAGGACATAGGCAGACAAGATTCTTTGGGTAAATCCAATATCTTTTATTAGACCAACTCAAATAGTTGGAAAAATTATTTTTTGCAAGCTTTTCGGTACAAATACCCTTTGTCAGGCCGAGGAAGCATCTGCAGTTGATCTGTGCTCTTCCTGGATGGAATAGTAAAGAAGACATAAGCCAGTATGCATGCGAGAAAGCCAGTCAGTGAAAATGTAAATTGAGGTAGTCAGTGGATGAGAGACAGATGGGGCAAGGGGGATGAATATAACTGGTAAATAGAAGAGAGGTTACCTAGGAAGTCAGATGTTAGGCAGGTTATAATGTGTTATAAATCCAATGTCTATATTTAGACCATGAATTTTTGTATCCAGTAGGTTGATGAAGTAAAGTTTGTAGGCTCATCTGCAAAAAGTGTTTTGTAAATTCCCTTTGAGGATTAGAACTGAAAGATTGGAGAGAAAGTGGTTTTCTTGTGAGAAATGTGCCGCCACAGGTAACTGGGTATCCTTGTCTTTGATAGATTTTTGGTGTGCGTTCATTCTGGTGCGCAGTTGTTGTTTCGTTTCTCCTATGTATTTTCCATTAGGGCATTTAATGCACTGGATGAAATGTATAACATTTTTTAGGTGCAGGTGTAAGATCCGGGAATGTTGGTGGTTCTGTTGTGGGGTGTAGTAATTGTGGGGATGGTAGAGATGTGTTGACAGATTTTGCATTTCTTATCATGGCATGGTCTGGATCCATTTGGTCTGTTTTGGGCCATAGGAATTTTGCTTCTGGTAATGAGGTTAGCGAGGTTTGGTGCTTGTTTGGAGGCTAGGGTGGGTGGTTCTGGGAAGATCTCTTTATGAACTGGGTCTTCTTCTAGTATGGGTTGCAATTGTTTGAGGATTTTCCATATAGGTTCCAGGGTGGGATAATATGAATTAACAGTGTGCAGGTCACAGGGGTCTTATTTCTGTACAGCAGCAGTTCTTCATGTTGTATTAGGGTGGCTGTTTCAAAAGTGTGATCTAGCTCTCCAGAGGAGTGTCTTTGCTGAGTGAAAGCCCTTTTGAGATTTCTGAGGTGACAATCACAGGTGTTCTCATCAGTGCAAAATTGGTGGTATCAGAGGGCTTGGCTGTATATTACAGCTTTCGTGGTGTGTTTGCTGCTTCTGTGCAGATATGTATGTTGGTCTGTGGGTTTCTTGTTTATGGTGGTCTGTATTATACCATTCTGGATAGTGACCATCATGTCTAAAAAAGGAAATGTTGGTGCTGGAGTATTCAAGAGAATAGGGGGTGATGATTGTTGAGTATTCAGGTCTGATGGAGGGGTGATGATTGTTGAACTTCTGAAGGAAATCAATCAGAGATTGCAGGTTTTCAGTCCAAATGATAAAGGTGTCATCAACCCTTAAGTATAGCAAGGGTTTGATGGTGCAGTCCTTGAGGAATTCTTCTTCCATGTGGCATATAAAAAGGTTGGCATACTGTGGGTCCATTTTGGTGCCCATGTTCTGGAAGAAGTGTTGGCTCTTGAAAGTGAAGTTGTGTGTGAGGATGAAGTGTATAAGTTCAGTAATATCTTTGGGTCTGTATTCCGAGTTGTACATGCACTGCAGGCACTCTTTATAAAGAACTCTTTCATCATTTCAGTAAAGACAATGGAAAACCAATGGTCCACAGATACTGTATCTCTACCATCCTTTATACAATGCAGAATGTTGGCTTGTTTTGTGAATACAGCTGGAGCAAGGCAGCTGCACATTTCTGCTGGCTAATAGACTTCAGAGTATGTGCCGTATTCAGAATAAGAATGATATTAGCAAGGAAAGTTGTCCCATTTTTAAGACACAATAGTTTCTTTCAATGGAGTGTATACCTTTCTTAAAAGATGTAAGGATTTTTCTTTTTTTTCAAGATAATTTGTTTCCTTTGA
This sequence comes from Gavialis gangeticus, assembly GCF_001723915.1. NCBI lineage: Eukaryota > Metazoa > Chordata > Crocodylia > Gavialidae > Gavialis > Gavialis gangeticus. The sequence continues at coordinate 99,714,299 of NW_017729031.1, forward strand.
ACTTCTTGTGACATGGCATTGAAAGAAACTAAAATTTGTACAGGCATAAAATTAGAAGTGGAAGGTGCACTATGGCAGAGGTACATGTGCAGCTGTATTCAGTACATCTGTTAAAAGAGAAAACACTTTTAACAAAGGAACTGCAATATCAGATTTTAATGGAAATGATTATTTATAGTATTTTGCACTATTATTTTAAAAAGCCTTCTTTGTTATAACGAAGAAATGGGTTCAGATGCCTCATGAAAAAGGTATTGCATTCATCATCTTTTTGAGTATGAAAAATTGGTTGGGGCTATTTTCATTATCCCTGTTTCTAGGACAGCCTTAAATGACTTCACATGATGCTTTAATCCAAACATAGCCAACTTGTTCTACATTATCTAATCTTTTAAAATTATTTTACAGCTTGAACTTTAATAAGTTAGTTGTCTCAGATAACACCCATTAGTTTGCATGCAAATCAAGAAGTGTACACTGTAGCTTAGATGAGTTTGCAATGATTTTGTTAGTTTAGCAAATCAGTGAAAAATTATCTGATACAATAGATAAAAGCAAAAAACACCTTAGCCTACAACCCACAGATCATACAATTCTCTTCCCAAAGATTAGAACTTAATTAAACATGAAAAGTACATCATTTAAATACTGTGAAACAAATAACGGAGGTAGCAAGAGTCAAGTACGTACCAAGAGAGTATGCACTGCATTTTTGCTAAAGAAAATACTGTGATAACTCAGTGAGAAGGATTTGCGTAAGACAGATCACATGGGCACAAAAAAAGATGCAAAAATATATTGATAAATTTTTCTCAACAAGAGAGAGAAAGAGTACTTGAAAATTTTCTGTCTACTATGCTGTATATGGAGGGAGAAATCTGTCTACCAAGAAATGAATCTAGTTTGTAAAACCTGATTGCCATGTCCAGTAATTAAAGATTTGATTCATTTGTCCTTCCCTGAAGTTTTGATAGTCATTTCCTAGAGCTGTCCTCACATTCCTTTCATGGTGCCTCTCTCTATCACTTGGGATCCCATTCTGTGAGTTAACTCATGAAAACATTGAAGTGTGGGTAGAAGAAATGTGTAATAGCCACTAACCCATTAAAAAAACAAGAATGCAAGAACAATGGCTAGGGTCAGAGAACAGGTAAAGTTTGGAGCTATCTCTTGGGTTGAGGATGACAGATTCCAGGAGCTATGTTTAGGGCACAGGTAGGTAAACTGATCCATACTAATAATGATTGAGTTAGACCTTCCCTCCCTCCTCCAAGGGTAGGGCATAGGAGGGCTCCCAGCTTTGGGGTCAGGCTTGGGGGTGGAAAGTTTTGTCTTGCTCCAGTGAATGTTGTGGCAGTTTGAGATCTCCTGTCTAGTCTTATGGATGGGGGTTGGGGATTTATTTCAAGCTCGTTCCTGTGGTTAGGCTCTTTGGAGTGTCCTGCCTGGGGCTCTAGTTGGGGCTGCTAGGGTTAAAGAATTGGCAAGGCTTGGAGCTTTCTTTTCAGTTGGGGGTGACAGGACTCCAGAGTTATGTTTAGGGAACAGGTAGGTAGGTTGGTCCACATTAATAGTAAGCAAAATAGACCCTTCCCCTCCTCCCCCAGCAATATGGTTTAGTTTTTCAACTGTTTGGAATATAAATACATGCTCTTAGCATTTATGCATGGCAAATTATATGCACCTGCCATGCTTGTGGTTGAGGATTTCCACCAAACAATTAGGTCTCTCAGTACCTCTGCATTTCTGATGTGCTCAATGTCTCCTTTCACTGTAGTTTATAGAAAAGGATCTGGCTCCCATGTTAACATTACCCATGTCTGTACACCTGTTTCCCAGAGTGACTAAGGATAAAGTTTGAATCAGAAATCTCTACGGCATTCCAGATAATGACTTCTATAGCTACAAAAGCTTTACAGATTGGAGCAAGGTCTGCACACTGGGAGGAAGCAGATGCTCTGTGACAATTATACACGATCAATTTGAGAGAGGAAGGATCACAGTATACTATACTCTTAACTACTCACCTGATTGTTGATTGCTCCATTTTCCAGCCAGCTGTTGGTGAGATTTTTAGAAATTTATCCTGCCTATCTTCCTTAGCTGTTACCAGACAAAGTATCTAGTTTCTCTCATTCTTTCCTCCCATCTCCAAAGGAGGTGGGGGAGCCTTTTTATTGTTCCAGTCCCCAGGCCTTGCACATGTTTGCATAGCTCAGCATAGACCCAGAATTGTTCCTTTTCTACAAATCCCCATCCCCTGGGGCAGCAGAGCATTTCCTTGCATTCAGGAATGTTGAAATAGGCTTTCCATTGTCTTTAGCTTTTGACTTAAAACTGGAATGAAGGAGATACATTTTGCTTACACACAAATAGCTGGATCCCAGTTTCCACCTATCTGAATCAGGTTATGTGAACAGGCACTGTTGAGAGAGGGAGAAGCAGAATGATTCAGCATCTGTATGTATGATAGATGGTTTCAAACATCTTGGAACAGAAGAGCAAAGTGCATCCAGTGCAAAAACCCCTAAGTAGACTGTGGTGAAAGAGATATCCAGAATGAAGGACTTTATTTTTGCCCTGGAAGTCCACCCTAGCCAAGACCACAGTCGCAGCATTTATGGACAGTAATAAATATAAAACAATTGGTGATGACCATAGCAGTAGTGCCTTGAACTGTGATGCATCTCATTACAGGAACTCTACATTTAAGGTCTCTTTGATATCTCCTGCATGCTTATTATTACGCTGTCTTCACTAAGTTGTGTCAGCTTTCAACATAGTTTCTTTGTCTTTGTTAAATTTAATTTTATTGTCTATAGCTCAGGTCTAATTTATCAAGATTCTTTTCTATCCTAATCCTATCCTCCAACTATTTCCAACTGCTCCCAGCTTTGTGACATTTGCAAATATGATCAGGAAGCTCTCTATTCCTGTACCCAAGCCATTAATTCAAATGTTTAACAGTACTGGACACAGAACTGATTCATGCAGAACTCCACTTGAGACTTCCTGACTTTCTAACACATCCACTTTTATTCTTGGCTTGTGGTTATTCAGTCAGTTATGTAGCCAATTAACCCATATTTTCCCAGTCTACTTATTAAAATATTGGTATATTATATCTATCACATTCCTTTCATCCACCAATCTATGTAGTTTGTGAAAGGAGGCAATAATTTGATGCTTTTGTATGTGGGCAAATTGGATAAAGTCCAGTGGAGGGCAATGAAATGCACATGACTTCTAAGGAGAGGCTGAGGGAACTAGGCTTATTTAGTCTGGACTGAGAGGGAATTTAATAGCAGCCTTTGTTGCCCTGTGGGGTCAGGCCAACTCTCAGGATCTCAATATTGTGCTGTTAGACAGGAGGTTGTGACACAATTACACATATACAAACACACAAATCAATTAGTTGCATACACACACATACACTACCAGCTCAGGCACATACACATCCAAACCAGCCTAGGCACATGCATACCTATCACCAATTCAAGCACATACATACTACACATCAAAAATTAGACAAAAATCAATTGTCAATACCCGTACACTCAGTACACAGACACAGACCACTAATTAGTATATCATGCACACAATGATATATATATATACACACACACACTCACCAGTTCACACACATACAACCCACCTACACATACACACAGGTAAGTTCCTAACTTGGATGATATAGTGTGTATGTGTGTGCTTGGGGTACCTGGGATACTTGGGGGGAAGGTTAAGGTGAGAGAGAAAGAGTTAGTGTAGGGAGTGAAAGTTGCCAGACTCAGGATTAAAACTGGTGGACTAGAGAGAAGCTGACTGAATAACTGAGGCTTGGGTTTACTTAAGATCGAGTGGCCCCAGGGTTATTTGAGGTCCCTGGAAGGGTGGAGGGGAAGAAAAAAAAGCCTGACAGCAACAAGGAGACAGCCAGGAAAGATAGACAGAAACCTGGGAGCTTGGGGCTGGAAACTGAAGCAGACAGCTGAGATATTGGGGGGGAGGGGGGAGCAAATAAGTGGTGGCAAGGAGGAGACAGCCAGGAAAGAAACTGAGGCAGAAACCTGGTTGCTCAGGGGAAAAGGTAGTGGGGATAAGACAGTGGCAAAGAAACAGGGGGTTTGGAGGCAGAGAGGCGCTCAGGACAGGTGTTGGAGGTGGCAGTGAGCCAGAAGCAGGAGAGGGAGAAATGAGACAGAAATTAGAGGGGCGAGGGGCAGAGATTGGAGAAGGGCTGAACCATAGTAAAGCAAAACCTAACTCAGG
>NW_017729031.1:99723570-99724408 GCF_001723915.1 Gavialis gangeticus
TTAAACAGACAACATGCCACACAGCCCCATGAAGTTATTGGTTCACACACACAAGCACTCACAATGGCAGCAGGAAAAAGAGACTCAGTGGAAGGGCTGACGTCCAGGTAGGGAAGAGAAGCAGAGTCCAAGTCCTTGGTTGAAAAGAGGTTGCGGGTGATAGCTACCTACCCAGGCTGGAAAGGTCTTTGTCCAGTAGGTGTTGTCCAGAGCAGGGTCGCCAGCAGGGCCTCTGGGTGGATGGGTGGCATGGTGCTGGTTCAGATGGAGAGAGCGTCCCAAAGAGTCAGTCTTTACCACCACTTTTTCTAGGGCAGACTACCTCTGATCTCCTATGGGGAGGGCCTGTCCACGCAAGGTCAGTTCTGTTCCAGAGGATTCCAGGTATTCTCACTGAGCATGTGCAGCCTGGCACAATGGTGGGTTGCCTCATCTTTTGTTTCTTGAATGCTGAGGGTGGTTCCAAGGACTGAGTTGTTGGTCCAGGTATTGGTATTGATGGTTTGAGGGAACTATTTTTAGACCTACTGCCATTGTCTCTTGAGCATCCTCATGCATCCCCATTCATTCAGGAACCAAGTTACATGGGAGGGGTAGTATGAGTCATAGGTTACACAACTGGCCATGGGGATAAGATGGAGGCTTGACATTACAAGATAGAAACTTGACATGACTTATGCTAACTTACATATATAGGCCTAAAACAGCAATCACACAGGAAAAAGCCAACCTATTAAATGGGTATTTTGCATCAGTCCTTCATCAGTCCCATGGGATGCCCATGCCTGCCATGGGACAAGGAGGTCTGGGTGAGGGAGATCCCCTGCCCTTCATCAAT
>NW_017729031.1:100101670-100107559 GCF_001723915.1 Gavialis gangeticus
TGGGGGACTTGTGGCAGAGTCCCCCACATGGTGTGGAGCAATGGGGGGCAGTAGGGATCACCACCCCCACCAGGCAGCAGCTGGTGAGTGGGGGGCTTTTTTTTAGACAACCAGGAGCTGGGGCCTGGTGGGGCAGCCATGGGAGGGGGGGCTGGGGAAGTAGGCAGGGGATAGGGCCTGGCAGGGGTCCCCCCCATGGTCCCCTCCCCCTACTTACCAGCATGGAGTCCAGGTCCACCTCCCTGCTGCAGTGAGCGGGAACCGCCTGAATTGCCAAAGCTCTCCGAATCTTTTCTGAATTGATTCGGAGAGCTTCAAATCAATTTGGACCTTTTAAATGGTTCCCCAGTTTGATTTGGATTCGGAGATTTGACCATTGAATTGGGCCAAATCTCCTTTGAATTGAATCTGCACCCAAAGCTTCACACAGCCCTACTGGCTACCCCTCTCCCCACCCCTGGCAAAAATCCTTCCTTAACAGTACTGCAAACTGGCATTGACAGCCTTGTGCCTGTATAGGTTCTGAGCCTTTCTTGAGAGGTGCAGCAGTGCCCAGATGCCTCTCATAAAAGCAGACAGCAATATTACATGGCTTCTCAAAAAGAGGATAAACCTGCTACTTTGGGCCTGCAGTGAGCTCCCACACATCCCCTACTAACATGGGGCCGCCAAACATCCCTCATGTGGAAGACCTCTGTAACACCTCAGTAGTGACCCATGTCTTCCACCTCTGTATTTGCTCTGATGAACTGGTGAACCATGTTGTTATAAGTGCCTTCAGGGAAGATATCACAAAGAGAATCATCATCCAGCAAGGATTTGGCCACTTTCCTGATCAGATTGCTCACTGGAAGAAAGGTTTGGGAGAGAGACAGCAGGGACTTTTCTTCACTAGGTACCCACACCTGCAACACCATGCAATGCCTTGGGAAGTGCATCATTTGCTGTTGGACTTGATGTGAAGAGCATTAGGATCTGAGGAACTCATTCCCAGCTCCAGCTACTAACTAGGTTATCATAACCTCCCCCCTACACCTCCTCCCCAAGTGAGGACCTGACTGGAAGGATCACTGAAAGAGGCTGTATGGGTGAAGTACACCAGTGACCTGAAGAAGAAACCTAATTAAGGCAAAGTCTTCAAGGTCAACTTGAAGTAGGATTCCTGTAACTGCTTCCTGCCTTGCAGCAACTTCACCCTCTTTGCAGAATGGTGATTCATCCACTAGATATACCCCAACTGCCTCCTGCTCAGCAGGTCCATCCACTACAGGAAGACGACAAGAGATTCATCCAGGAAAAAAACATCCTGGAGTTGTGGCTACAAGAATGAGATCCTCCCGCACATCCTGTGTACTGCAAATTCCATGCAAAAGCATAGCAGCTTTACCACAATGCCATACAAGACTGGCTGATGAAGCCCACCTTGGCATCTGTAGGTGGCCATAAACCACAGCATAGCAAGCTGTAGCTCGGACATTGGACACTTGGACATTGTTGTAACTAATGAAGACAACAAAAAAGACCCTGATCATTGCTGTCACCATTTTCTTTGAGAACAAGCTTTCCCCAAAGCCTGGGAGTGGAATTTGACTGAGTACAATCCACTGGCTGATACCCTGAAAGAGAAGGAGTATGATGCAACTACTGGTGCTTTCAGTTTGTGCAACTAAGTAATGAGAGCATCTTGAAGAGTACCCTGGCACTACTCCAAATTGATAAACTGCCCCATTGTACAGGGCACCATCAGATGGTCAACAGGACATCTATGTTGAGCACAATCACCAGCCATCATCAGTTTGAAAAGAGCCAGGCAAGAGCACCTGCTGGAAGCAAGAATTGGGGAACAGACTGAAAGACACATCCTCCCTTAGCCCCAGCCTTATGCTGTAGATTCTAATAAAGATGTCAAGTTCTACGGACTTCATCCCAGGAAAATGTAGAACACACACTTCATAACGCTTAAGACTGCTTTATCATCCCACAGTTATGTATCAATGTAATTACCATGCATGGGGTCCTGTTGCTCTCATAACTTGATTATAATGTACAAAAAGTTTTAATTTCAAACACTTTCTTAATAAAGCTTTTAAGTTCTCTCTCTTCCCGCCCTCACCCAACCTCCCTGAAGGACTACGGGTGAAAGAATAAGACATTAACATACAAAGTCTCTACATGCAGGTTCGCATGCAGCATGTGGTTTTTGTTCAAGGCTGGTATTTATGAAATCAAACTCCTGCCATTCATAGGAAGCTTTATTGCCAAATTTGGGAATGGCTGAGCAAGCTTAATCAAAGCACAGAGCAATCCCCTATGAAGCAGAATTCAGCAACCTAAAACCTTCTGCATACTGTATTAATGAGAAGTGAGAACAACAAGAACTAAATCATAGATTGAAGTTGGTTACTTTTAAGAGGCAAAAGCTTGAAACACGTTACCAGAGCTGAAAATAAGAAAAAGCAGAGAGAGGGACAAAAAAAATCAAACTAGATAATCCTCAGTATTCTAATGCTAAGTTCGGTCTCAACTAGAGATTGGCTGGCCTATTGCTTGGGGCTCTGCCCACAAAGCTGATTAAAAGAAGATAAAAATTAGAGAAAGTGACATCATATCGAAGAATCTGCTATCTACTGCACATGCTGTGCAGTCACTGGGATAGTGTTTAAGTGAAGTGCTTTCCCATCATAGTGGCATTTTTCCCCCATTCCCAAATGATGATGATGATTTAGTTTTGTATTTGCACAGTGCCCAGGTGCCTCAGTCTTGGATCATGGCATCCCCATGCCAAGCATGTTACAAATCCACAAAAAGATAGATCCTAAGCAGACTAAGTATAACACAATGGACAGCAAGTGGATATGACAGACTGGGAGAAAGGCAAGCAAAGCACAAGTACTGTATCAGTTAGCATGACTGGCAGTAGTTAAAAGCAAAGCAATCTTCACAGATTTCAGTGACAAAGGTCTTGCTTATGGTGCATCAAGCACTCCAACCGTTTTGTGCAGAAGATGTATACTCATTAGAGCAAGTGGTGTGATACTTACCATGCCACAGACCTAATCGGCAAATCCATCAGATGTTTGCACCTCACTTAGAAGCTGCTGTACTTAAACTGTTTATATCACTGTCAGCAGTATGCAATGGAGACACTCTTCAGTTTCACTAACTGCTAACATTTGATAGGTGATTGACAATCTTGTCAATTGTGTTACTAAAGCAAGCTGTATAAGGGACAAAAGGTTGTCCATTGCACAGAGTGAATCCTTAGCCATTAGCCAAACAAGGACTGTACTGCAAACTAACTACCTGCCCACAGTCCACTATTTGTAGGCATAATGGCAGGGGAGAGTATTAAAGGAGGATATGAAGAAGGAACAATGAAATGTCTTTTCTGTGATTTATTTTATTTACACAGGACTAAGAGGAGCAAAAACCTAATAATGCTGAACAGTCAGCTGCTGATATCCTGGAGCCCTCTCAGAGCCTGGCACAGAGGTAGCACTTGATGAATAGCCTCACCCTGCTCATGGATGAGACCACAGAATCATTCTCCTGATGTTCTCTCAGTATCGGATGCATGAGTCCACTAAAGATGCTTGATATGCCATCCCAAAGGTTTCACATTTGACTGGAAATGTCCAGCCAATGCCTAGGCTCCCCCTCTTTTGGCCACACTCAGAAGACCACAGTGGACAACCGTTCCTCTTGTGTCAGTCTCAGCCCACAGCCCTCCCATACTGAACAAGATTCTGAGACAAGAGAGGTTTCAGCACCAGCACAAAGCAGGTGACTTCTTTACGTCAAGAACAAAAAACGTACTCTGCGTGACCAAGTGCCATCCACGCATGATAAGTAATTCACTGAAGTGGTAATCCTGCAAGCTGAAGCTGCTAGAACAGAAGGAACTTGACGTATTTTCATTTTTCAAAATCTATCAAAGACGTCTTTCCCCTCATCCTCAAATCAGCAGGCCTTATCTCAACCTTTCTGGATTCCTCCATCATACCAAGTGCACCTTAACCCCCACTGTGCAAATGGCTTGTGTTCCAGTTATGGGTGGGCCAGAAGATTATTGTCACTCCTCAGACTCAGGCTTGTTTAGGGTGATCCATGCTTTTGTGACCTCCACGTTTGATTCCAGCCCATACGACCCAAGAACAATGATGTCAATGTTGATCACTGTGAGTACAATCACCCAGAAGTATTGCTCTTGGTGCTGGCTGTCAGATGAAAAAAAAGCAACTTGAAGGCTTTGATCCCATTATTCAAAGACTCCTTTCCCTGGAACTGACTACCACAAAGATGAAGCTGTAAGTTCAGGCAATGAACTCTCTCAGGAACTGGATCAATAGTGATCACTCACACTCACTTCCATGAGAGATCAGAATGACAGCTCACCAAGAATGGTGTTGACTTGCCAAGTTTGCAGCATTTTCCAAAGAAAGCAGGCAGGCCCATATGAAAATATTATGTGGCATACTTCATTTCTTGATAAGGAGGACATACGCAGCAAGGCCTTAGTACTGCATATTCTAAGAATATACCCTAAAGTAGTTAAGTGCATCTCTAGTCAACTAACATGTGGAGGCAGGATATGATCTTGGTACTTTAAAAGTATCCAAAAAAGGGGGGAAGTCAGGATATATTCACAAGTCCAGTTATTCCAAATGAGATAACTGAAATTATGGCTCTTAGAATCACAATACTGTACATATATCCAAGAAAGTTTCTGCTAAGTGGTATATACTGTATTTACACAAATATAAGATGATCCTGAATATAAGATAATCCCCCAAAATTAGATTCTATATATGAAAAATGTATACATTTGTTATAATTTTTCAGGTATAGAATCAAATTATTGGAGATTTACCTTGATTTTGTCCCCCCCTCTGACTGTTACAACAGGGAAAACAAATATAGGGGGTCAGGTAGCCCCCAATACTACATGCACCTATAGACTTAGTCCATTCAGAATTGATGCATTTTACTTTTGAAACCACTGTAAATTTTAGTACAAGTACACCAGAAACACACTCTTAAGCAGTACTTTTGTTTCTATTTATATACAATACAAACTATGCACAATATTAGTCCAAAGTCAAAAGGCTTTTGATTTACCATGTAGTTCATTAGGCTGGGCCCCAGTAGAGTCAACAGGGTTTCAAGCCATGGTGACTCCACAGCTCAGCACTGCTCAGTGCATGTGTGTACTCCAGATATTCCCTCCTCCCTGAAAGGATCCATGTACTAATTAGTCCCCCACTCATGACTGGAATTGGGTTTCTTGTCACGAGTCCTGGGATCCTCCAAAAATTTATATGCAGGTGAGATGCAAGGCAACCTGATCTGGCTCTACTTCATGAATGGCAGGGCCACACTAATCACATGCAACAGGCGGAGAGAGAGGGCAACAGAAAGATTCTGGGTGAACTGTTTGGGATACAGTTTGATGACATTTGCCATAGACTTTTAAGGCTGATGAAGGAACAGGAATCACTGGAAAGGGGAAAGAAAAGCATAGCTCCACTGTGAGAATGAGGAGGAAGTCAAAATGTATTCAGCATAGTGGCTCACCATGACTTGAAAGAGTGAGCACTGAAGGTGACTAGGTGCAATGGGCACTACCATTTATAGATTCATAGATTCATAGATTAAGGGTCGGAAGGGACCTAGTAGATCTTCTAGCCCGACCCCCCGCCAGGGCAGGAGAACAACAAAAAACCCCAAAAAGAGAAACGGGACTCAAACGAGTCCAGCCAGGTAGGCATCCAGCCTCTTCTTAAAGACCCCCAGGGTAGGGGCCAGCACCACTTCCCTTGGAAGTTGGTTCCAGCTCCTAGCCGCCCTAACCGTGAAGTAGTTTTTGCGGATGTCCAATCTATACCTCCT
>NW_017729031.1:100107962-100109541 GCF_001723915.1 Gavialis gangeticus
AACTAGGATGGGGTGAGAGACGGTGTCAAAGGCCTTGCTGATTTATGTTATTCAGATGGACTACATTAACTTATCCTTGTGGTACCCATCAGTATGTTTGTCCAATAGGTGCAATATGTTTTAGTCATGCTCAGAGTTGACTGAATTTAATCAACTTCATAGCTGGTTTCCATTACTAAACACATGGTGCTTTTGAGAGCAGTTTAATGATAGACAATGTATTTAATGAGGTTTCCTCATATGTGATAATAAGACAAGAGGCTTTTTTCCCCAGGCTGACTGGAGAGAAAACCTTGTCTTGAATTTGAGTAAATGCAGTAACTATCAAACATACTTCTTTAAATAAGAGCAAATAGTCCTTAGTTTATGATATGTGGATAATGACATGGATGTTTTCAAGGAGTTCATTGGATTGTACATAGTGGCCTGGACATCACTTAAAGTAATCATGCCAGTTATTATAGATATATCGTGTCTAAATGTGAGGATGGACCACAGATACAAATAGTCCCATCATGACACTGCTGCTATGGTAAGCTTAGTACCAGGTATTTCAACAAGATTGCAAGAGGAAGGCCATGAGCTATAGCTATTCATTACAATGGCCATGACTTTAATTTAGTATGGCAAGCCCAGGCATCCATGTTGACCATCTAACACAGGGGTGGGAAAAATGTGGCCCATACGTCAGATGCAGCCTGCCAAGCCATTCTATCTGGCCTGCCAGGCCCCTTAAAAATTTAGAAAATTAATATTTATCTGCCCCAGCTCCTGTCAAAGATGACAGGAGCCAAGGGCAGTAGGACCCAGAGGAAGGTATGGCAGGCTCCTGGCCAGCCCTGCCCCCCTCCCCCCCCCCAGCCAGAAGCCCCTAGCAGGGGCTTTTGGCCTGGAACCATGTGGCTGTTCATGCCTCCCTGCACTGGAGCGGGAAATTCAGGTAAGAAGTGGGGGTAGCAGGGGGGAGGCAAGGGAGGACCACAGGGATCTCCCTAGTCCTTGGGGTCCAGCCAGCTCCTGCTGAGCCCCATGGTCCAGCCAGCCATGCAGCCAGGAGCCATATGCTGGCCCTGGGACACTGGTGCAGTACCCATGCTCCTGGCCAGCTGTTGCTGCCTCCTGTGCTCCTGCTCACTCCCAGTCCCCCCATCCCAGCCCCACAGTATAGGCAGGGATGTGTATTTAGCCCCAACCCCACACACCCCCATCTGGGCTGAGTAGCAGTGGTAGGGAACAAAATGTTGCTCAGAGCAGGAGAAAAGCAGCCCCTCCCTGTGGCTGGTGCAGCTGCTCACAGCCCACCTGGGGCTGCCTGTGTCTCCACTGCATCAATGGAGAGCAGGCACAGGCAGCCCCATGCAAGCTCCGAGCAGCTGCAGCAGGGAGCGCCAGCAGCAGGAGGGGGAGAAGGAGGGGATGCTTCTCGCCCATGCTGAGCCGCACTTTGTTCCTTGCTACCGCTGCTCACCCTGGGCCCCGCGCTGGCTCTGGGCTCGCCCATCAGGGCTCAGCGGCAGCAGAAGCTGGGCAGAAACTACTGCTCAGTGTGGAGAAAAGCACCACCCCCCCCCCCGGCCGC
>NW_017729031.1:100114541-100117763 GCF_001723915.1 Gavialis gangeticus
GAGAAGGAGGGGATGCTTCTCGCCCATGCTGAGCCGCACTTTGTTCCTTGCTACCGCTGCTCACCCTGGGCCCCGCGCTGGCTCTGGGCTCGCCCATCAGGGCTCAGCGGCAGCAGAAGCTGGGCAGAAACTACTGCTCAGTGTGGAGAAAAGCACCCCCCCCCCCCCCGGCCGCTGGTGGGCAGTGTTTGCTGCAGCTGCCTGCCCAGAGCCCACATTACACTAGGCACTGATGTGGCTGCTTCACCACCTCTTGTGAGCTGCCCTGTGGCTGCTCCACATGGCCATTGCTGCTGCACTGGGACGCACAGAGGCACCAGTGAAGCAGCTGCACTGCTGCCTAGCGTGGCATGGGCTCCAGACAGGCAGCCACAACAGCAAACACTGCCCACCAGCAGTGTGGAGGGAGGGAGGGGGGCACTTTCCTCTGCACTGAGCATCAGTTTCTGCCCAACTGCTGCTGGCACTGCTGCTCAGCCCCAACAGGCAAGCCCAGAGCCAGCATGGGGCCCAAGCTGAGCAGGGGTGGCAGGGAACAAATTGCTGCTCAACATGTGGTCTCCCCCTCCTGCACTGAGCAGCAATTTGTTCCCCGCTGCTGCTGGTCAGCCCAGACGGGCAAGCGTGGGGCACACAGGGTTGGGGCTGCATGCCTATACTGTCCCTGCCTATACTGTGGGGCTGGGGCAGGGGGACTGGGAGTGACTAGGCATGCAGGGGCCAGAGGCAGCCAGGCGGGGGGGCCCAGAGCAGGGTGGCAGGACCATGGGGTCCTGGCTTGCAGAGACTTTATGGAGCTGGGCCAGCTCCCCCCTCTCCCTGCTGGTACAGTCCAGCCCAGCTCCATAGACCCCTGCCAGCCCAAGCCCGACACTCCTACCACCCCGATCTGGGCCACGCCGGTGCTGGGCCTGGGACATTGGCACAGGTCCAGCACTCCCACACACCTGCTTGCTTCCACTTCCCTCCGCCCCCACCACTGCTTTCCCCACTTTCCTGCCTGCCCACTGGTCACCCTTGCTTAGTCATAACTTACAGTAGCGCAACATCATTTGCATCACTCTACCCCTTTATATAGCCCCACTGCTACAAAACAGGTATACACTATCAGTTTAGTAATGCAGCTACACTGACACCTGGAATCCTAGGGTGGACAAGGACTTAGTTACAATTTACTTAGTAGAAGAAAGATTGTAATCCTGCATTTCACCTGCTTTAAAGCCAAGAGATCCAGATGTGTAACAAGCAGTTTCTATGGTGGCTGACAGCAGTGGTGGCTGGATTAGGGATGGCTACCACCACCAATCCTGTACCCCTTTTAAACTGGCACCTGGGGTTGGCTTTCCACTGATTCCCCCTTAGTTACACTACTGAAGGGGATAAAGATAAGTCATTACTACAGAGCATAAGTAGGAATATGAGGTGCAGAGAGGCATTTATTGTTTTACTCTGCCTTCCTATAAGTTGATGAGTACTGTGTGTCAGTGCTAGGCCAGCCGCTCTGACAAGGCTCCCATACCCACATCCATACAAACAATATCATACCCCCACACACACATCCCCACTAACCCCATGCCCACTCACCCATACCCCCCCAACACCTCTGCACACCCCACACAATATACAAAAGTAAGACTGCATTTTGAGCTAATATGCAATCACTTCTACATATACAGCACAAATGCACACAAATCAGGACAATATTTGTTTTTTTTCCCCTAAGATGGCAAACCCTCTTCCCCAAAGAAGTACTTCCAGGGGTAAAGAGAGGGACTGCCGGTGGCAAAGGTCAGAGTTTAGGGGCAGGATTTCTGGTTCCAAGGTGGTGGCCAGGGGGCAGAGCACCTATCAAGGGGCATGGCTACCCATGCAGCCCTTGACAGCTTGCCAAATCTCAGTAAACGGCCCTGAAATAATTGCCCGCCCCTGATCTAACAAAATAATCTCTCCTTGTAGAAGTACTAGTTTCAGGTTCTGAAAACTGCCTTGCACTGTTTATTGGTCAGAGATGACTCAGGGCTAGGAGTCTGACAGAGAACCACTTAATTCACTGAGTTTGAAGGAACTCTCCCCCCAAAACAAGGGTGTTGAATGGGCATAAAAAAATTACATCTGTTCTTCTTCTTCTTGTGTCTCTATACCACAGTAGACCATTTTGTTACACATGCCTGTACTCATTCATTGTACTTTGCAAGATCTTTCATTGTACATGTACCTTCAAGCAGTGGGTATTGCAGTAGGTGTTGCATAGTCTGAGACTCCATACTACAGTCACAAGTGGTTGAACCAATTATATAGGCCCACTTCTACATCAGTTCCTTGGAGCATCCAACTTGGGTATGTAGGCAGTTGAGACATTGCCACCTTTACCATGGTTCATCAGCCCATGATGGTAAGTATTTGGCTGCTGGAATGTCCATTTTTTCACTCGGGCATTTTCTTCAGCCTTTTATTCCACATCTGTAGTCATCTTTCCTTAGGCATGGCATCAAGAGGTTGGGTGCTGATGAGGACATTCCTACGTGACTTCGGACATTTGAGTGCTGAAGGATGGTTGTACAACAGGTACCTCACATCTTCAGTTTGTCTCAATCATTCTATCCTGCTAATAAGATCTGTTTTAAGAAGGGCATTTGCCAGAACCAGCATCAAGCACAAATGAAGCAATGTGGAATTAGCTTTTTCCTCCCAAATCTCTTATCTTGTAAATAATGAAAAAGGTATTCCTTTCTATAGGCTCCTGTACATAAAGCAAAGGATATTTGTTTTGTTTTTTTCCTCTGTGACTAGCAAGTACCTAGTCTGTTGGTTCTTATCTTCATACAGTACACCCATCCTGAGCATTGAAGCTAAATGGGAGAAAGCCCAATAGTGTAGGGCTGGCTGAGGAGGACAGACAGGCTACTCCTATATGGAACAAGAAGCATTAATGTGGGGCCAACTCATGACCCAGGGCACAGAAGTGCCGAGGAAGGTTTAGTGCGACTGCAATATTAGGGTTTCTCAAGATGAATCAATCCATAACAGTGAATCTAACATAGTGCTGAATGGGGCAAAAAGACCTATGGAAGAATCAGTCCATCCAAAACTCTATAGTGTTTGGACACCTTAAAAAGAGAAATCCAGTTCTCTTACGGAGATGATGCAGTTAACTCCAGTCTCTCTGAGGAGATAAAAATTACAACTTATTGAGAGAGAAAAGTTTAATGTTGTAGACAGCTG
>NW_017729031.1:100122763-100130842 GCF_001723915.1 Gavialis gangeticus
GTATGATCAAGGGCACAGAAGTGCCGAGGAAGGTTTAGTGCGACTGCAATATTAGGGTTTCTCAAGATGAATCAATCCATAACAGTGAATCTAACATAGTGCTGAATGGGGCAAAAAGACCTATGGAAGAATCAGTCCATCCAAAACTCTATAGTGTTTGGACACCTTAAAAAGAGAAATCCAGTTCTCTTACGGAGATGATGCAGTTAACTCCAGTCTCTCTGAGGAGATAAAAATTACAACTTATTGAGAGAGAAAAGTTTAATGTTGTAGACAGCTGAGCATCCAAGCTTAAAAGGAATAATTCCTGTGAAAATGCAGAAAGATCTACCCAAATTTAGGGACAGAATTTTATAAATGTATCTTCTACAAAACAATTGGTTTTTACCAGGGCCACCACTGCATTTTATTTCATTTTTGGTGGAAAAGCAGGAACAGAAATTCTTCTTCAGGTCTGAATCAAAACATTACATCTTGCCAACCTAAATTTTAATATTTCCCATTTCAGATCAGTCTGACTCTAGCCTGTGTCTGCCTGAAACTTCAGAGTGCCTATTGGTAATCCTACCGTGCCAATGGAAAATGTCAATTTTGTGGAAACTACATTTTCTATAAGAATCACTTCAATGCAACAATTTCCATCCAACTGTTTGTAATTCTTAAAATGTATTGAGACACCCCATCCTAATTTTAATTCATCTTATGTCCCAAAACTGAGCCTTACTGCTTAAAATCAAACTTTTAAATCTGATCAGCTATCTCCTACAAGATCCTCACTAGAAGCTGTGGAACATTAGACACCAAATGAGAGAGATCCCTTAAAATGCAAGATGTCTCTTTCCTGTGTGTTTTCTGCACTTCTGATACTGTCCTCCGAGGTCTGGTTCTCACTTTTCTACCGACACTTCCACTTTTATGATACAACCTTGTTACACGGTAATTTTGGGTGACTCCTGGAGCTCTTAACATCTGGACCGTCCAACACATTAATACTTAAAACTAGTTTTTAGCGCTCATTATGCCACTCCAGGGCAGAATTATGTTTGATTCCTGCTATCCAGCTCATGTTACACTTAGGTGTGACCAGTCTAAGCTACACTTTAGTGTAAACACCCCACTGTCCCCCCCACCTCCCCTCAACACCCAAGATCATTGACCATACGTAGGGGGTGTACATGGGTGAACATGCACCCCGTGAGATTGGCCGTGCCCCGGAGAAGTGCCATCGGCACTTCCAGGTTTGCCAGCCAGTGATCAGCCACTGGGGAAGCTCCCCTTGGTCAGCAATTAGCTGTTGATGCCCCCCCCCAGTATTAGGAGGCACCAGCCACCCATGCCCTAGATCCACATTCACTGTCCTCTTACACCCTACCTCCCCCACCCACCCATACTTGTAGCTGCCCATGCTGTCTGTCCCAGAGGAGGAGGCAGGGAAGGGTTAACCTGTCAGCCTGGCCAACAGGCAGGTCAACCCTTACCTATCTGCTTCCCTGGGACAGACAGCACAGCCAATCACAAGCAAGCAGGGGGGGGACAACTGGGGGCAGGGGAGGAGGGGCAGAAGGAAAGCCCAGACTGGGAAGGGGGACGGATTCTTACTTTTCAGTCCTCGAGGCTCCTGTTGGCCTGAATATGCGACTACTCCGAACTCCAGCTAGCGCTAGCACCAGTTAATATTTGTGAGGCTCACAGTGTAAGGTGTAACAGGGCTCTTAGCCAAGCAAAAGTTTCTTAACAGCAAAAGTGAATGGATAACAAAATAAAGTGTATTAGGACAGCAGAGAGGCAAATCAGGAAAAGCACCTTCTTCTCTTGCTTCAGATTTTGCCATAAAAATTATGCCTGGGCCATATTCACAGAAAGGCCTACGAATCTCACCTATATTTAGGCAGTTCCAGCAAACAAGGCTGTTTCAGCACAAAACCAGGCAAAAAACACACGGATGTAGGTTGCTTTGCTTTTTAAGACACAGCTAATTCTGACTTGAATCATGGAGCCAAATCACAAACCTATGTGATGCATCTGAATTTAAACTACTGATCTGAACTGAAATCAAATGATTCATAAGCAACAGATCCATACCAAAGCTAGCAGGTCTCATTGAGTCCTTCCTTTATTAAAAAATAAATTGAGAAATCTTAGTGTGGTGTAAGAAAAATGTATTGATATAGAAATTATTTTGAACCCTAGTCAGAAAAACTGGAAGTGAAAACATTTTGCAATAATCCTAATATTAGACTGCAAACACAATGGGACAGAGCCCAAAAGCCAGACTCTAGGCTCAGAAGAACTCTTATAAATCCACACAATTATTCACGTTCTATAAGTAATCATAATCACATCCCCATCGTCCTTGCCAATCAAAATCTCTACATCATATCTTCTCCAGAAATGTTGAATACCTGCAGGATTTTAGACTTCCTTTCAGTCAATTGTAAATGCAATTTGGTAGCAGTGAAATCATAATTCCGTTTTGGGTCCAGTGATATTAGAGTTATTGCCATGTGTTTACTACAGTATATCCATTAAACCCCCAATTTATAATAATTGCTGGGTGATTTAAGAGTCAGTCCATGACTTCCTGCATTTTATTTAGTTTAGTTTTATCTCTTCTTTTGAATTCACTCTTTTCCTCTCAGCAGGCAATATATCTGTCTCTATTTGAGCCGAAGAGTGAAAAAGGCAGTGGCTCTTGTGTTTTTCTGAAAAATGTCCTTCATGTTGAAATCTTTTTCTAACTAATCAAATATGATGAAAACATTTTAAAACACACTTCTGAAAGCTTCACATTTATAATTCCATGCAGGAAGAGACATACAGTAGCCTGAAGGAATTTCTGAATGTAATACAAAACTGAGAGTTTAGGGGCAATATAGAAAACATTTGGGTTGACCTAAGCTGAAATTTTTGGTTGCAGAAACTTGAGATTTTGACTTTTCCCCTGATTTGATCCAAGTAACATATTTTCACATGATGGGAAAATTGCTTCTCACTCATCTCTAGATGACAATGGCAACTAAACCTTAGACCCGCTCTCACTCTGTAATGGTGAGGAGGCAAGGCCAGAAGATCACAGATTGCCTTGATGGATATAGATTGTTCATTTCTTGTGCACACCAAACAGTTCTGGACAGAGTGACATTTTCTGAGACAAACCTCCTGCACTCCTGGAGGAAATTCAAGCTAGGTATGTAAATATTGTTTTAAAAAATCCGTTTAACTGTCTCTAATTATATCAATTAAATGGTTAACTGATAGCACAGCAGCTCAGATGCAGCTGCTGCTGGAAGCCACTGCAGGGGTGAGGGCCTTTGACAAGGTGGGGAGGGGAAGGGGGAGAAGGAGATGGCAAGCAGAGCCAGACAATACTGCCCACTTGTGAAACCCAGTGCTGGGAGGGAGCACCTTTGAACAAGCAACTAATTGCTTAATTAATAAGTCATTAGGCTGCCTCTTGTTTTCCTCTTTAACCTCACAGGCTATGGGTACCAGTGCTCCTTGCCCCTCCCCGCCCTGTTCCTGCTGGGGCACTGCGTGGCTTCCCTTCTCCCGTTCTCTGCCAGACTGTGTGTCCTCCCACACTAAACAATAGCCGGTACCTAACCAGTTATCACTGGGCTTATCAGTTAAATGATTACTCATTTAACCTTTTGCATCCCTAGTTCAAGCTCTATACCACCCCTCCCCTCATCCCCTTCATATTTGGTGGCACTATCGATGATCTCTGATCTACTCTTTATTAGAAGAGCTTGAGGCCTGCCCCAAAGCAGGGACATAGTCTTTTTCCCTTCAGGAGCTGAGTAAATGGTTGGGATGGTGCGTACACTTGTGAAAAGCTTTGGCTCTAAAACCATCTGTCATTTTATGTTGAACATAAAATAGTTTGATAAGCAGAACAGCTAAGTGGAGTTTATATTAGTAATGAATAACAAACACCACCTGGTCTAACTATTTAAATTAACCTGCAAGGTTTTACAGAAAGATATTCAACAAAATCTACTTTGTTGGATGTGAAAAGGAACATCAAGCATATTTACAGAAAAAAGGAATCCAGTTATAGCAGTTAATGTATGCTCATTTTGTTCATTCTAGGAGATTCATTTTGCAGTCAAAAAACACCACACACTTATAAATGATATGAACTGGACCTATGTAAGTGTAAATACTACAACCCCCAAACACACACACGTATATACACAGTACAGGAAGGAGGAAAAACTAAGGCAAAGAGCAGGGAAGTGATTTGCCCAAGATCATCCTACTGGTTGGCAGCCAAGCAATATCCGCTCCTGAACTCCACTCCCCCTCCACTCCACTTTACCTTGCTCAGGCTGCCTGCCATCAAGTCTTGTAAGTTCAACAGAAATGAGACCTACTAATTCTTTTGCCAAATGATAATAGTGACCTTTAGTGTGCATGTGCAGGCACATGCACATGTGTGCAGGTGTGTGCGTGCGTAACTGTACCTGGGTCACAGATGTAATCTGAAGCCTCTGTCATTGTACAGGCATAGGAGTGACTTTTCATTGCCATTTGTCTGTTGTCACATATATAAGAGGAAGACCCATTATAATGCAAAACTTCCTGGGTGAAACTCTGGCTTACCTTTTACATGAGACAAAACAATGATCATTTTGGCCTTAAAACCACATAATTTAGGATGTGCAACAGTGTTAGGAGGAAAAAGAAAAGTCCACACCTCATAATAACATAAGGAAATTAAGTCATGCTTGAGCAACTTGATTGCCTTCTATGATGAGATTACTGGCTCTGTGGATGCAAGGAGTGCAGTTGACAGGATATGCCTTGACTTTAGCAAGGCAAGGTTCTTCGGGTAGATGTGATATCTTTTATTAGACCAACTAAAAAGTTGAAAAAATGTTCTTTGCAAGCTTTTGGGCACAAACACCCTGCATCAGGCAGAGGGAGACTGCTAGTATCATGCATTCTCCAAGGTAGACACATAACACTTGACTTTAGCAAGGCTTTTGATACAGTCTCCCACAACATTTTTACAAGCAAGCTAAGGAAGTATGGACTGGTTGAATGATGTAAGGTGGATAGAAAACTGGCTAGATCATCAGGCTCAAAGGATAGTAATCAATGGCTTGATGTCTAGCTGGCAGTGGGTATAAAGTAGAGTGCTCCAAGTTTCGGTCCTAGGGCCAGTTTTGTTCAATATCATTATCAAAAACCTGGAAGATGACATAGAGTGCACCCTCAGCAAGTTTGCAGATTACCCCAAGCTGGAGGGGGTAGTAGATATGCTGGAGGGTAGAGCTAGGATTCAGAGAGACCTCAACAAATTGGAGGATTGGACCAAAAGAAATCTCAGGAGATTCAATAAGGACAAACGCAAAGTCCTGCACTTAGGATGAAACAATCCTATGCACCAGGACAAGCTAGGGACTGACTGACTGGGCAGCAGCTCTGCAGAAAAGGACCTGGGGATTACAGTGGACAATAAGCTGAATATGAGCCACCAGCGTGCCCTTGTTGTGAAGTAGGCTAATGGTATACTGGGCTGAATTAGTAAGAGCATTGCCTGAAGATCGAGGGAAGTGATTATTTGGCGCTAGTGAGGCCACATCGTGAGTATCGTGTCCAGTTTTGGACCCCCCACTACAGAAAAGATGTGCATAAGTTGGAGGGCGTCCAGCAGTGGGCAATGAAAATGGTGAGGGGGCTGGGCTTATTTAGTCTGGAGAAGAGAAGACTGAGAAAGTTGAAGGCTGCTATTATAACCCTATCTGAAGGGTGGTTCCAAAAAGGATGGAGCTGGACTGTTCTCAGTGGTGACATGACAGAACAAGGAGCAATGGTCTGAAGTTGCAGCAAAGGAAGTTTAGGTTAGATATTAGGAAAAACTCCCTCACTAGAAAGGTAGCAAAGCACTGAAGCTACCCAGAGAGGTTGTAGAATCTCCATCCTTGGAGGTTTTTACGACCTGGGTAGACAAAGCTTTGGCTTGGATAATATCATTGGGGATGGTCTTCTTTTGAGCAGTAGATTGGACTAGATGACTGCCTGAGGTTCCTTCCAACCCTAATTTTCTATGATTCTATTTAATTGGCTGCATTTGTACCTCCCTTAAGGCTGTTTTTTACATTAAATTCCCCCTGCCTTCAAGGCTTCTCTGCTTTAAGCAGCACATCTTATTTATAATTTCAGGGGTGTACATTGTAGCCATGTTGGCCTGAGGACATAGGCAGACAAGGTTCTTTGGGTAAATTCAGTATCTTTTATTAGACCAGGAGTAGTAAAGCAGCCAGAGGCTAGTACTACACAAGAAATCCAGTGAGTTAAAATATAAAATTGAGATAGTCCATAAGTGAGAGACAGATGGGGGAGGAGGGGCAGGAATATGCATTTATACTATTGAAGAACAGGGACAGGAGGTAGAAGTGGAATGAGGCTAGCATTTGTTTGGGGGCTACAAACCATCCCCTCCTCCTCATCACCCCAAGGTCCCCTCAAGTAAGTGAGGGTGAGGGACTCAAAGTTTGCACTACCTCCACAAAAACCCATGGCCAGAAGCTGGACATGGTAGGCAGTGAAATAGTTGTACAGCTGTACAGTTACCCCTGCCCACCTGCAAGGCAACAGGAGGGGATGGGGGGAGAAAGAGCTCTAACACTGTTTCCCTGGTGGGGCACAGAGCAAAGAGATTGATGCCCCCAATTGCTTCCTCTTCCTTCCTCATGGCATTGGAGAAAGGACCGAGCAACTGAGATTTGGCAATATCACCATCTGGTTTCTACCCACCTGCTGGGGCAGCCCAGCTATGCAGTGCATTTGTCCCAGGCTAGATTATAAAATGTCATAGAAGTGAAAGACTAAGTGGGCTGCTTAAAGGCACACAGATCTTCTGATATATAGCTATCCTGATCAACAACCTGCCTGACACTCTAGCCCCAAGCTCCTGAGAAGTACAAATTGCCAGTGGCATGAAGTTGCACCAGAGAACTGTACATTAAATTCTCCATTGTTTTTTCTCCCAAACTTCCCATTTCATTTCTAGGAGAGAGAGGATATGACTTTGGTAAAGAACCTTGAGATGAAACCGTGTTTTCACTGGGTTGTAAGTGAAAAAACAAAGGCAATCACTTACCCGTTTGGCCCAGGCAAGCACAGCTGTATCACAAACCTTCGGTTTCATGGATACAGGAGTTCTAAAAATGGGCCTGCGACTCATGTTGATAAATAACAACTTGGCTGAAACTTCACAGATGAGACATCTGCCTATTATACAGAAGTATACCACAAATGAGTTCTGTAGCTTTTATGAGCAAGGAGATTTTAATATCTATAAAGCAAAACTAAACTAATAGCCACTTCTCTCCAGTGGAATTACAGGTAATAGCAGAATGAACACTAAATGGTTGTTTAGACCCTGCTATTAAAATTAGAGCAGCTGCTCTGAAGTGAACAAAAGCATGAGATGCACCTTGCTAGAGGGTTTTTAGAGGACTAGCCAGGAGCAGTGACAGGTCTCACAGTTGGGCTCTGGTTTCAACTTTAAAAAAAGGTCCCTTTCTGGACTAGTCTGCAACAGCGTGGTCCTTGGGCCCACACCGTTCAATCTCTTTATCAGCTATTTGGACGACGGGGTGAAGAGCAACCTTTTTAAATTTGCTGAGGATACCAAAATGTGGGGTGAGGTAAGCACACTAGTAGGGAGGGAAAGACTGCAGCAAGACTTGAATGGGTTACAGGGGTGGGCTAACAAAAACAGGATGCGCTTCAATACTGACAAGTGCAGGGTGCTGCACTTGGGCGGTAGTAACCAGCAGCACACTTATAAGATGGGAAACTCCCTTCTTGAGAGCACGGAGGCAGAAAGGGATCTCAGAGTCATTACTGACTCCAAGATGAACATGGGCCGACAATGCGAGGTCACGGTTGGTAGGGCTAACCGGACCTTGTCGTGCATCCACAGGTGCATCTCAAGTTGGGGCAAGGAGGTGATCCTTCCCCTCTATGCGATGCTGGTCAGGCCACAGCTGGAGTACTGTGTCCAGTTCTGTGCACCCCACTTCAGGAGGGATGTGGACAACATTGAGAGGGTCCAGAGGAGGG
>NW_017729031.1:100130852-100132881 GCF_001723915.1 Gavialis gangeticus
CCCTGTTTTTCTCCTGCCCAGGCAGGGGGTTGGACTTGAAGATCAGTGTCTGCAGGTGCAACTGCCACACCGTAGCGGTGCCCACACTAGTGCTGGGACATGCAGCCCTAGCCTGGGGGAGGGCTCCTGGTCCCAGGAACCACTTGGTTGTGTGATCAGCTGGGAGAAGGGGTGGAAATGGCAGCAGCAGTGTGTGAAAGAGAGAGATTTGGGGGTTGGGGAGCACGCTGGGTAGGAGAGGCCACCAAAGCCAGGTTTCAAGCCCCTCTGCCCTCCTAGAGCAGCTTGTACAGGGGAAGGCTGGCATGGAAGACAAGGGGCTTGTCCAGCTCAGTCCCTGAGCCCCAGTTTGGGGCTTCCCAGGAATAGGATGGGGATTGCTGGTGCCTGGGCACAGGCACAGGGAGAAGAACAGCAAGGGCTGGCACTGCTCAGAGCCACAAAGCAGCCGGTGAGACAGCTGTGGCTGGACTCGCATCCTGGTGCCGGGACAGCTGCGGCTGGGAGAGAGCTAGCAGGGGCAGGCAGGGGCTGTGGGTTGAGAGTGAGGGGCAGGGCACCAGCATATCAGTATCAGTGCTGTTCAGCACCCCACATCCTGGTGAGTGAAGGGGGCAGAAGCAGCTCTGTGATAAAAAACCCAATGGATGTCCAGGGGTCAAAAAAAACCCACAGAAAAAAAAAAAAGTGGAGCAGCACACTGCTGGGCAGTACTCCTTTGCAGTGTGGAGAACATTTAAATGTGTGGTTTGTGGCACCACAGATGTGTTTGCAATGCCACATACCACATGGCTGCACTCATCTGGACATGGCCCATGCATCTATTCCAAAGAGCTGTATTGTGACAGTTTTGTACCATGCACCACTTGCACATTATCTGCCAAAATTGCCTCCCTGCAGGGGATGGAGAAACACTCTTCATATCTTCTTGAAGAATTCATGGAAAAAAATTCTCTCCTGCTTTATAGCATCTTTGACCATCTTTTTTTTGGTTGGGAGGGGGCAGTGAGTGGGTATCTAACAGGGGAGGTGGCCAGGACTCAGCTTATCCCAGTTATTCTGGAAAGTTTTTCCTGGAAAAATTTATCACAAAGACCTGGCAAATACTATTACACTATAAAGCAGGGGTAGGCAAGCCCTGGCACAGTTGCCAGAGTGTGGCACTCAAAGACTTTTACTTGGTACACGTGCCTCTGGGTGGATGGTGGGGAAGGGGCCAGGGCTACAAGGCCACAACAAGGGTCAGGCCCTTCATGGCTCTCCCACCATCCGCCCCTGGCACGCCAACATCTTACAAGTTGAAGCTGTGAGTGTTTTTGGCACTCTGCCCAAAAACATTGCCAACCCCTGCTATAAAGGTTGAGTTCCTCTTTGACCATCTGAACTTTGGGAGACTTCTTTTCATCATGTTTTACAGATTTGATGTGTGGTTACTTTACGTAAAAGTAATTAGAACTAGAAAAGAAACACATTTGTTTGACCATTTTTATGTCACCTTCTAATCTTGAATACTTCTGTGTTGATCAAGAGGAGTCTTTAGAATTTCCTCCTGTTTTACAGCACAACCATTTGTCATTATCCATGTGCATGTGCCCTCATTAGGAGGAATTATACAAGTGTTGTTCTGATTATGCAGCAGTCATGCTTTTCATTATCCCCACACTCAGGCAGTTCCCCGGGAGATGGGCTAACAAGGTAGATGGCTGATCGAATGACGTATTCCTCATATAAAGCATGCTGTACTCCTGAATCAAAGAAAACCCAGTCATAGGCATGGCTCTTTGGATCCCCTCTCCTTTTAAACTTCAGACATGTGTGTGAACATTTCCCAGAGCGGGGACAAGAAAAATTCAAGAACTGGTTAAAAGAAGATATTTTACTTTACCAAATGCTAAGAGCTAATCACTTCAGTCATATTTGTGTTGCTTGGCCTAAGGAAGAGGAAAAACGGCATTATGATGTACAAGGTTAATTAGAAGCAATCAACAGGCATCCATTTTTTTTTTTTTTTTTTTTTTTTTTTTTTTTT
>NW_017729031.1:100132978-100136193 GCF_001723915.1 Gavialis gangeticus
TTTTTTTTTTTTTTTTTTTTTTTTTTTTTTTTTTTAAACACTGATGGTTTGTTTATAATCTAATTAATGGAAACCAAGAAAATCCCTTGAGATTTGTCTTTAGCCAACCAACATACTACTTTGCGAAATAATGAACGCAGGATAACAGTGCCATCTGCTGGGATGAAAACTAATTTTCAAATTTAAACACTGAAAAATAGAATAGTGGAACAGAATCAAGTGGAAAAAGCAAATGAAAGGTTATTTGCAGAACGTGCAGCACTGGCCTGAAAAGATACCCAGATTTATTGTTCCATTTAGACACAAATTTCATTATACAAAAGCATGACATTGCACAACTGTCTCAAGTATGGGTAGAACCCTCCTCAGAGCTGAGCACAGAGGAGTAAGAATAACTATTTCTGCAGATTGAGGTCAGTGTTGCATGCATTCTTCATGCTAGGGGGACTACAAATGGAATCCACTAGGTGCAGCAGTTCCATGAAAGCTAAACTGCTACTCTGCACCAAGCATCACCTCCTCTGTGTAGACCACAAAGTGAAAAAAAAAATTCAGCAATAAAATATTAAGCATCATCATCATTATATACAGCCTGAAAACCAGCAGACTTATCACTGTGGTTTACTGCATTGTCCAAAATAGCGGGAAATAAATTAAAACAGAAAGACTGTGTAGGTCTGCATCCTTCCAAATACCCCAAAAGGAAAGGCAGAAACTTTCAGTCAACATCAGTATTACATAAGGATGCAACCAGGCCCTGATCAAGGCCCCTGTTCTGCAGGCTGTCTGTGAGATTCTGAATGTGTAGGATCACAGTTTACAGTTGAAGCAGCTGTTTGCATTTTATGTAGGACTCTCATTCCAAAAAAAAATTACTACCTAATAATGATCTCAAACCTAACCCTAGCAAAACCCAAATCTGCGCTCTCCATCTGAGAAACCGGGATGCGGAATGACACCTGAATGTTAGCTGGGGTGACCAGAGTCTGAAACATCAGCAATACTCATTCTGCTTAAGGGTAATACTGGACCATAAACTTTGTTACAAAAAGCATGTATTAAATACCAAAGCCAAGGTCAACACACAAAACAACATTCTGCATAAACTCACATATACCAAGGGAGGAGTACCTTCATCCACCCTACACACTACTGCCTTAACACTTTTTCTCTGTGGCTGAATATGCCTGCACCACCTGGGATGGTCAAGTCACAGTAAACATATTGACACTTCCCTAAATGATACAGGTACAGTTATAACAGGCTGCCTAAAACCCACCCCTGTTCCCTTCCTATACGCACTATCTGGTATAGCGCCCCCTTACATCAGGAGCAAAGTAGCAGGCAACTGACTGGCAGGTACAAATCAGATGACTGCCACCCACTACATGGATATCAAACCAGTGCACTGTCATCTCTCATCAAGAAATAGCTTTTTGTCTTCTACCACACCATTGACCACATCACTGGAATCAGCCAGAACTACCCTCTGGTGAAAAGAATGGCAGAAACTAGGCAACAAAGCTGTTGAATGGAGCCAACAAGGAATTACCCCCAGTGAAGAGTTAGCATTCAGCTCCAGCTACAGATGGCACACATGGTAGAGTCTGAACAAACAGAGTAGGTCTCGGAAGATGCAAGTCTCTCATGAAATCACGGGGTCTCTATGAACTAACCAAAGTGTTTGTCAAGAGAAGCAAACCATGGATCATCTCCTGAGACGCCCTGTAGAACCACAATGTTCCCCATAAGATCCGGCAACACCAATACCAGAAGCAGTGGCCTGTGCACAATATTGGGAACAGACCATATAAAAAGGTTGGTCTGGAGACACGATGATGAAGAAGTAGTTCCAAAAAATTTGTCTGGTAGCACAAAACCCCCCCAAATCACTAAAACCTGAATAGATACCTCAGTAAAACATTTCTAAATGAAGTTAGAAAAAGCTGAAAGATACCATTGGAAAGGCTTCCAACCTTCCACTTGTTATTCAATAGACAATGCTAACAGATGCATGTGGTAGGTACTCAGCATTTGCTTAAAAACAAAACAAACAAACAAACAAGATTACTAAAATTTAGTAAAATCAGTTTCTATGCATGTAGATTTCCAGACTTCTACCACTTGGAACTTCAAAGTTAGAGACTTGCCCCCAAAATAGACCACGCTGTTTCAGATCAGTTCAAACAAAGATAAAAACAGTTCTTTTTCTTGTTTCACCTGAGGCACCATATTTTGGGGGTGACTCAAAAAGGTAGATTCAGCCCACTGCCCCTCACCTCCCAACACACACACACAGTACTACACTATTAACAGTATTAATTATTTTTATTTTGGCAGCCCAGAAGAACTGTTATTTTCATTTCAGTGTACAGTAGCATGGGGAGACTAGACCCCCGACTAGTTTAAGTTCAGTCATTCAGCAGCTTTAAATCTCAGTAGGATACATTTTGAAGGTATGCATTTGAATCTATATGGGGTAAAATGTTGCAAGTACCCCCCCCCCCCCCATCTACCTGCACCTTTTTAAGAAAAATGTTTGGTAAATGCACAGCAATACAGACATCTGTCAACCTCCACAGAGGGGCAGGACTTCCAGGGCCCCTCAGCCAATCAGGAGGCATGGGGGGGGCCCACTGCATTCTGCTGCAAACATGGTGCCTGGCGCTGCACTCAGACTGCAAAATCAGGGGTAGCCACTCCAAATTCGGTAAGTCCCTATCCATTCTTTGTCTGTTCTCTTTTTACTCTATTATCAGTCACTTCTTTCCACACATCTGCCTTTCCATCAGATTCTCAACTCTTGTTATTGTAATCTTTCTTTCTTATCATATTAATTGCCTTATTGTGATCTTTCAAACACTCTAGTCCCACTCCCTCAAGTTTATTTCCCCTTACAAAGCTCTCCATCTTCGCATAGTTGCTGGCGGCTGCCACACCCATGGCTTCTTCCATTTCCCCTCATACATGCCCCAGCTTAATGTTCTTCCTGCCAGGTAACAGCAGAAATATGCGGTCTTCTCCTCCCCCTCCGTTATCTCTTTACAGAACATATTTATAAAGTAAGTATACAAAAGCTTTCCAGATCTGGCATTCCTCAACTTCTTAATTCCCTGGCTTTATATAGGCCAAGGGCATCCGGGAATGCCTGATTGCCAAAAAGGTGGCGTACACCCGGTGGAAGGGGGGTGCTATCTCCAAAGAGGAGTATACCT
>NW_017729031.1:100138519-100143914 GCF_001723915.1 Gavialis gangeticus
TGAGGGGGGACCTGGTGACAGTCTATAAAACTCACTGGGGGGACCAGAAGGGTTTGGAAGAGACCTTGTTTCCCCTAGCACCCCCTGGCATAACAAGGAATAACAGCCACAAGTTGTTGGAGAGTAGGTTTAGATTAGACATCCGTAAGAACTACTTCACAGTTAGGGTGGCTAGGAGCTGGAGCCAACTTCCAAGGGAAGTGGTGCTGGCTCCTACCCTGGGGGTCTTTAAGAGGAGGCTTGATGCCTACCTGGCTGGGATCATTTGAGCCCAGTTTTTTCTCCTGCCCTGGCAGGTGGTCGGACTTGAAGATCTATAAGGTCCCTTCTGACCCTACTTCTGTGATTCTATGATATAGTTCCACTCTGGCTATCCTCTCTCTCAGTTCCCTACAAAAAAATGCATATGTGCCTTGATACCTTCCTTTATCTGTTGCCATGATGGTGGATACACCACTCTCGTGTAAAGGATGATCAGTAAGTGTACCATTTTCACTGCAGCCACTTTACGCTTGAAAGATAGCGTTCTACCACTCCATGATCCCAATATCTGTCTCACTCATCTCTAACGTCTCCCACACCTTTGTCCCTTTCCCTTCCACGTCCATTAGGATTCCCAGGAACTCGAAGACACCCTTTACCACTTACAGCCCAAACTTATGTAAGTTTTCCCAATTCCCTACACCCATCAACCTACTTTTCATCTTACATAATTTCACCCCTGAAACTTCACCTCACTGTGCTTCAATAACCTCTTGATTGATATATTGTCCTGAGCCATTATGTTCGCATCATCCATGTAAAATGTACATTTAACCTTTCCTGGTTTCTTCACACCACTTATCAGCTTACCACAAATTCTCTGCACCAATGACTCCATCACACCCCCAAGAAGATAGGGGGACAGCAGGCATCCCTGAATTACCCATTTGTATGGGGAATGCTTTGCTCAAGTAACTGTTTAGCAGTACTTTACTTCCTCCTTTACTGTATAGCAATTTGACCCATCCAGTCATCTTTGCTGAGAACCCCATTCTCTGCAATACTTCAAGCATGAAATTGTTTTCAACCCTATCATAAGCTTTTTCCAGGTCTAAATTAATTAATTACCATGATTCTTTGTCTCTCTCATACATCCAATATGACATCTCTCATTAACCATAGGATCTGGTATATCCCCTTGTAAAGAATGGCACACATCTTTTCTTCTTGTATCCCATCTGCTAAACAGTCACACATTCTTTTGGCCAATCCTTTTGCCATCAATTTATAGTCTATGTTTGAAAGGGTTAATGGTCTCCAGTTGCCTAACATGTCTTTCTTTCCCTTCTTGAATAGCAAAATTTTTTCACTTTCCGCAAAATCCTCCCATCTTTCCACCCTCCATTATTTCCTGGTATGTCTCTATTATATTTGTCCCCAGTCATTGCTAACATTTTTCATGGAATTCCACTGGAAGTCCATCTCTTCCCGGCACCTTCTCTCTCTCATAAGCTTTTAGGCTGCTCTCCACCTCTCATACTTCTCCAATTTTTGTTTCTTTCCATCTTCTATTCCTTCCTTTATCCCCTCAAGGACCACTTTCATTTTCCCTCCACCCACTCCTCTTCTTTTGTACAACTCTTTATAAAACTCTGCCGCTGCATCCAACACCTTCACACTCTCTTCTGTTGGGATTCCTCCTTCAGTTCTCACTGTTTTCGGTTCCTTGCTTCTTTTTGTCAATTCTGCTGAAAAATGCTTATGCCACCCTTCCCTGTTCTCCGCCCAAGGTGCTCTGGTCAGAAAGATGTTCCCATCCACTTTCCTTTTGAACTATTCTTCAGTCCATTGCTTTAAATCTTCTAGGTCTTCTTTCACTTGTACACCTTACTGCCTCCTTTAATAATCCCTGCTTCCTGCCTGCAGTTCTTCTAGCTCTTCAAACCTCTTCCTTGTTCCTCTTTGACCAATATTACTGAAAAATTCTCGTTGTTCCCTTTATCGTAGTTCATCTCTCCCAGACTCTTGTAATAGCTCTTCAAAGTCCTCCATCCTTTATAAAGTTCCACATATTCTTGACAGATCTTCTCATCTTGTAGTAATTGAACATTTAACTTCCACTTCCTTTTCCCCCTATCTTCCCTTTTTTTCTAGGCTTGCTTCCATTCTCAGCATCCAGTGATCACTGAAGGTCATCTAAGATCTCCTTTCCAAGCCCTAGCCTATTTGATGTTACTACAAATCAATCCTCGACACCCGTCTCCTTGGTTCTATCCTCATAATCACCTTCTCACTGGCCCATGCATCCTTTAACCTCCCTTCTTTTATTATACCAGTACTTTTGACAAGCTGTCTAGCTCTCCCTCCCTGCCTCCCTTATCCCCCCCTACTTGATAATGTAATTGAAATCCCACACCAGAATTTGCTGCCTGCCTCTGCCTACATACACCTATAATTTCTTAAACATGGTGATCCTTTTTTTTTCTTTCAGCTGGTGCATATGTATTAAAAATCTCTAACACTTTATTTTCAAACTCCACCACCATCCATTGCAGGCTCCCTTCCAAAATCACTTGCACTTGCTGCACTTCAACTACCTTAATCTGGAGCAAAATCATGACTCCAGCCACTCTCTTTGCATCTGACCCCACCCACTATGATGGTCTCTAACAGGGCACCAGATACAGTGCCTGTTACAGGGGAAAAGGGGATATGCCATCAAGAACAAAGAAAACTTGCCTGTGGCTGGACCACAGTGGGAAAGGCAGAACAATGCTGGGCACTGAGAATGCAGGTGTTCCCAATGAAGCCCTGCCTGGATCCCGGCAGGACTGCATGTGGAAACAGGGACTGGGTGGATTGGCTCCCAGGAGAGGAGCCAAGAGGTAAAAGGCATGCATGAGGAAGAGGCAGTTTGCCCCCAGGGCAGGGGCCAGCTGGGGAAGACGGTGTCATGACAAGAGGCAAAGCAGAAGCTACGAGCTGAGCAATGCTGGAGGCAGGTACTCACCTAAGCCGGAGGAAACAAAGTGTCGTCCAGAAGGAGCAGGAGACTGTTGGTTCAGGTGAATGCCAGGCTAGGGAAGGCTCTGCCTTTGGGCAAAGAACTGAAGGAGCCAGAGTGAGGAGCTGCAGGGAGGCAGGCAAACTCCTCAACCCTCTTTATCGGGGTGGGGAGGGACTCAGGGAAGAGGATCGGCAGCCAACAGTAGAACTGTAGGCAGCTGTATAAATTACTAAGGAAATCCAGAGGCTAGGACCCTGAGGATTTAGGAGGGCCAGCTCACATGAATCAATGCATTTAGGCCTCATGGGGCCGTGAATCCTGAGGAGCTGTGTTTAATCATGTTTAATCCTCACTGGGGCTGAGAAGCAAACAGTCCGGTACAAGGGAGGGCAGTGGAGTGCCATCTCCCTAGGGATAATTGTGGCAGGACATAAAGGGGACTCTCATGACCACAAGTCCTCACCAGATGGAGAGAGAGGGATGAAGCACCCAAAGTGACACCAAGGGTCAAGGCAGCACAGGTGTGGTCAGGACAGGGTGAAGGGGAGGTAGGAGCCCTATGAAGAGTCAGTTTCCCCAAGGCATCTCAAGGAGAACACCTCCCAAACTCTGTGCTGTCTCTCATTATATCTATTTTTCCATCAAGGCATGCCAGGCAAGTAAAAAGAGCATCAAGACTACATGCCACGGAGTAACAGCAACACCTACAATGCTCCCAGTCCCCATCCCTATCTCTTTACAAAAGGTTTGTAATCCCCCTCCCATGGGATTCTACACTCGTTACATATTATGTCCACTTTTACCCCACTCAATATTGGCATAATCTTGTCCTACCTCTTCCTTGATAACACTTCTGACATTTATGGATGGAAGTCATGCTTGTTCATTTAAATTTCACATCTCTATCACTTTGAGTCTTCTGTGCTACTGCTTGAGGCTGTCAGCACTATTCCTTCCCCTCTTCGCACCCTTTGCCAGTTGTTTTATTGCTTTAACATTTAAGAAAGGTTCCCACCCACCTACCCCATCAGACCCAGACCAGATTAACTCCAATGAGCTTTTCATCAACTCATCTCCCTTCCCACCTGCCTGCCTCCTTCTTCCTAAACTTCATTGGCAATGCATAGGGGGCACATGCACATGCACCCGCCCCTCCGCCCCCCACCCCAAATACTGCAGTGCAAAAAGGCACTGCCGACACTGCCAGTGGTCGCTGCTCACTGTCCCTGTCCCCCTCCCCATTGCCACCATCTGCAGGCAGTCTGTGATCACCGCTGGCCACTGCTGACACTGTTGGCAGCGTCTGCAGGTGGTAACCAACCACCGGTCAGTGCTCTCCACCCCCACTGCCAACAATGCTGCCGCGGCCTGCGGGAGCTACCCGCTTGCCGCTGCCATGTTCCCACCACTGACAGCGTTGCCGCTGCTTGCGGGAGCTGGCCATGCTCCCCCCCCAGCCTCTGGGGGCATGAAGCGTTCATGCTGAACTTCATAGCGTGTGATTTCTTTCCTTCCCCAATTTTGCTCTCTTCTTTCCTCCTCCTTCCTGTATCATTCTTTTTTCTCTCTCCTCAGTCTCAAAGTCATTTGTTCTGCTTATCTTCCCTTCTTTTCCCACTGTTGCCAGCTGTGACACTTCCCCTACTGAAATTTCCATCTCTTCCTCCACTGTCATGCATTCTGACTCAATATTTTCTTCTTCCCCATTTTCCCTTTCCAGTCTCTGCTGCTCTTCTGTAGATCTATCTTTATTTGAGAAGGACCACAAGCATCAGGACTGTAAGTGCTCCTCTTCCCTGCAAATAACACACTTCAGTATTTCTTGGCACTCCACTGCCCCGTACCTTTTCCCTTAATGTCTCTAGCACATTGTATACCAGCAGTATGTGGCCAAGTGTCCTTCCTGCCCACACTTGCTATAGTTTTGGCCATCTCATTCTCAGTTACAGTACTGAATTCAAATGTTCCACTTTTACATCCAAAACTTCAAACAATATTTTTTCTATAAATTCATATCTATTCATTGTCCGACTTCTCTTTTCTCCTCCCGCTGTTACTATTGCTCTCATTCTCAGATGTATATTACTTGCTGCTCTGTCTCTTGCTTTCTCCCATCTTCTTTTCTCTTCACTGTTTCATTCCTCCTAACATCCTCTCCTCCTGTTCTTCCTGTCAACTGGACCGTTCCATCACTTTCTTCAATAAAGTCTCCTCCAAAACTGCTGATCCCACAACACCTTTCTTCCTTACCTTCTTTCATTGCTTCTTCCCCACCGTCCTCCATCAGACTGGATCTTAGCTTCTGCTCTCTAATTCACTTTTCTTCTCTTGGTCTGCTTTCCTTTTCATAACTGTCCACTTGTCTCCAAGACCACTGCTGATACTGTTCTGGTTCTGAGAACTCCT
>NW_017729031.1:100148914-100151389 GCF_001723915.1 Gavialis gangeticus
TTGCCTTATGTTGAAGAAAATGTGGTAATAAGAGATGAAAGGACCTCTCTAGCACGTTAGAGTAATTCCCCTTTTCATTCAGTCATGCTGTAAAAGGGAATCTTTTCTTCTCTTGGGTAAGTAGAGGATGCTTATTCAGGACCATGGCATTTCTGCTATTGTGCGACTGGGATTTCTTAAAAGCCCAAGTTTCAATTCAAAAGGGTGTTAAGAAAGAGGGATTATCTGTCTTGTGTGTACTACACTCCAAACATCACTCAGGTTGGAACAAAGGAAGCTGTGAATATAGCATGTTGGTCACCTTAAATGTGCATTAAAATGCAAAAGGAGGAAAAGTGTGCCTTTACATAAGAGATGGAAGTATGTCATTCCCTCTAAATTTAACCTTGATGAAATCCAAAGTACCCCTGTCAAGTATAATTTCCCAAGATCAAAAAAATCATTGGAATTATCCATTTGGTGAGGGGCCTCAAATCCATATTGGATTTGGGACAGAGGGGAAAGAGGGCAGATGGAGATGTGAACGTAGCAGTTCCTACCACAAGAACAGTCTTAAAAGGGATGAGAAATGTGTATAAAAACACAGGCAACTATGTACACAATGTGTTCACTTCAAAATATGATAGATCAATCAACATCTTCAGGCTTAGATATTTAAAGCAGACATTGAGCTATGCAAAGAGATGTAATCTAGATTTACTAGCCCCAGTTGAACAAATTTAAGAATGAGTTTAAAATCATTCCCAACCAAGCATTTTAGAAAAGTGAGCTGCTATTTTTTTTGTTGCAGAAGGTAAAACTGCTATGCAAAGACCAATAGTTTTTGGTTTTGGGGGAGGTTTTTGTTAAAGTTATCATTCTACATTTTCCCCCTTCTACCAAAATCCTGCCAATCCCACTACTTCAAAACTACCATGAGCTTCTGCATAAAAGATAATAAAAAAACAAAAAACAAGTAGTAAAATCCATTAAGCCCTGCAACTTCCACCCCTGAGAATACCTTTGGAGACTGGATGTTCTGCGTTGCTGATATAGACAGATACTCATCCAAAATTAGGAAGGTTTCTAGTTTATTCCTAGTCCCAGTTGCTTGATATAGTACCATATTAGGAACTGCACTGTCAAGTCCATTTATTCCAATAGGACTACTTTGTCTTACTGCTCACCTTTGTATCACTACTTACCTCAGTCTTGCTTTAAAATTTAGAGGGGGATCCACTGTGCTCCCTCAGAAAGTTAGATTACTTGAATATTATCTTGTCACTCTCAGATTAGGTATCAATCTACCTATGGGTATGCAAAGAGATGGCCTGTGGGCCATTCTGCCCAAACAGTACGAAGCCCAACAACATGGTTGGTCCGTTACCAAAGCAAAGAAAAATTTCACTTAGTCAGCTGTAACTCGATTACCACCAGCATGCAGTCACCCCAAGGCATTAAAGAAAGAAATGAATACCAGCTAGTTTAATTACTTTATTGGGATTGCTGTCTATATACAATACAATTCAGTGTTCCAAGTACTCAGAGCAGTTACTCTTAAATAGTTTAGCATGTCAATCATATAAAATACAACTGAACCAAAAGAATATTAGAAATATGTACATTATGATACATTAAGTACTTTGAATGTGGTTAGTCTGGTCTCCTGCAGCTAAGGGATTAATTCTGTTTTTCCCCATTCTCATTCAAGAGAACCTTAATCTGCGAGTAGTTTCCATACTTGACCAGTGGAGGCACTTGCACAGTAAGATTCTCTGCATGAAGGGGAGACAGAATCCAGCCCCAAGCAAAAAGTTGTGCTATGGTATCAATACCACAAGAGAATGAGTCGGCACTAACTTAGACAACATTAAAATATTTGTCAGAACTCCTTCACTTTGTACAAAAACAGATAAAACAGCACTGAGGAAGTGCTGCTTAAAGAATGCAGTTCAGATTGTTTATTCTACATACATACATACATTAAACCCGTGTTAACAAAAATAAACCATTGCACTGAATAGTCTGAATACTGTAGGAGTTCTAATTTTCTAGGTTAACATTTCAAGGATACTGCCCTAGTTCAGCTGCAGTTGAACATCTTTCTGCCAACCCAGTTTTGGCCATGTTAGAGTTTTCAGGTTGTAAGCGCATGATCTTCTGTATACACAAGAAATATTACTTGTTGCTTTCCTTTGAAGGAAGTGAACTGTGTAGCAGGCAAAATGTGAGGACAGCTCTTATTCTAGTGGGAACACGAGAGCTGCCAATTCAATTGCCATGATTTGAACACAATTTACTGATGCAGAGTTTGAGAGAACCCCTACTGAAAGACCACACAACTGAAAATTATACATACATATAGTGCAATGTCAAGCACTTAGCTATCATAGTTCATATTTAACTGCTTTATTCTCCAAGGCCAACACTATCACACTCACACCAGGACAAAAGAAATAATTTCCTACCTGTGCGCCATCACTAATTTGGGGGGGG